>NW_027287316.1:46307473-46907473 GCF_022747635.1 Hetaerina americana
TATATATATATATATATATATATATATATATATATATATATATATATATATATATATATATATATATATATATCGACAAGGTGAAATAACAGATGGTAACGAATTTTGTACCGTGCGTCGCATTTCATATCGAATTTAAATTTGTACTCATGGACACAAAGAGGTCATAACATCCTGGATATGGATATCTCTTAACAATAACTACAAAATGAAAATGCATGAAGATGACCTAGCTGGAAGTATATAAATTGCTGACTCAAGACATTTTTGCTGAAATATTAACTTCAATTTAAGTCGTAAAACGAAAATGAAAAGAACCATTCGATAAAACAAACTCCAAGGAGTTCGGGGAATAGTGACTATCTGCAAGTTTTCATATCGTAAGCACATAGGGTAGCTACGTGCCTAAGTTTCCAATAGAAATGTTGAGGCTTGATCTCCACATGAATATTCTTAGCAAATGAAAACACGGTTGTAAGCCAAAACAGAAGTCAGAAGAGCCCGAAGGCTGCAGAATAAAATTTAAATCAGCATACAAAAAAGAATACTGAGCCCGGTGAATGTACACTCACAGGATATATACTTGAACCCCCGTGCCAAAACAGGAAATGTTCGATGAGCCCTACGCAAATTCAAAAAGGGGTAGCACGCGACTTGCTGGAGGCAGTTTGCTTTTGTGTTAAAGGAATACAGAGTGACGTTGTAACTGCTGTATAAATTAAGGATCTCAGTGGTTAGAAGGCCACGGGAACCGAGCACTTAAAAAAATGTACTATCAACTTTGGTGGCTACCTGAACACACCAGCTGAAAAGACATTTGAGCCTTACATATTAATAAACGAAATTTTATATTGTAGACTATTCGTATAATTATATTACGCATATTGATACCTATTCGGTGCCTCACTTATATTACGGCAATGAGGCACATACCCAGGAAGATATCTTAAGTTAAAAAAAAGTAATCGACTAGTATATTTGACCAGATGAAAGAAGACACTTTGCTTTTCCACATAGAAATTTTTTTATTACGATCTATGTTTCGTTGCAGCGTAAGATCTTCAGGCAAATTGGACGTTTTTAAACATAAAATTTGGTTGTTCAAAAATTTCCAATTTTCCTGAAGATGTTACGCTGCAACAAAACCTAGGTCGTAATTTAAAAAAAAAATTCTATGCGGAAAGCAAATTGTCTTCTTTCATCAAGAATGATTTCCATTTATACGTCATATATTTGACCTCCTTGTATTTTAAGAAAACTTTCAATTAAGTCCCATTTGGAAGTTGAATTGTGCTGCTAGGGTATAGAATAAATTTAAAGATATTGATTTGCATTCACCACTTTCTCTCCAACCGCAAAAGGTGAAAATGAAAACGTTAGTTTCTAGTGTGAACAGATTTCCTTCATTCCCAAGGGAAGCGTAATAGGGTATTTACCAGTCCTTCCATTCCTAAATTACTATTGTATAAATGGTAATTAGAAAACAAATAATCTTCAAACTTTTTCCCAGATATACCAAAGTATTTGGAGGAATAACGAGACATTATAATTTTAATTGTTTTAACAACATTCGTGAATAGTGTACTAAATTAGGTCAAATTTTAAATGTTAAAAATGGACCCCTCTTGATTCATTGCTGGTCGTGGATGGGTCTGGTAGATCCATCACTCATACCAGGTAAATTATTCTTGAAGCTATTGGGCTTGTGTTTTGCTGCTTAAAGGGCATTTACTTATGTAACTTTAACAGACACCAGAACTTCTTTCTTTGGTTTCTCTATATCTAGCCTACCACCATGGCCGGCACGGAAAAATTTAAAAATCCCTTTTCTGGAAAGAATTTCTTGTATCACAATGAAATGTTTAAAAACACAAGAGAGAAAATATTTTTGATCATTATATACAAACGAATGAGAAGCTTGCATTTGGTTAACATTATTGTGACTGAGATTTGTCGTGACCTTTTCAGCTATAAGTTCTATAAGCTATTACTGGGAAAGAAATTAAATTAATGAGAAAGATGTTATTTCTCGTGAAAGCGTGTTAATGAGCAAGTCAGAACCACTGAATTTCCATTCAGTCAAATTTGAAAATTCTTTTCACCTTAATTTTGAGCCCAATATCACATTGCATACAAATATGACCACAAGGAAAACAAATTTGTCACTTCAAGTTATCCAAAAAGCATAAATCATCAGCTTTTTTCTATTTCTAGCAGTATGTTACAAGGAATAGCAATAAGTTACATAAAACTGCATTATCATTATCTTTTGCATTGAAGTTAACATCGTAAATAATCTTTTAGAAAATATAAGTGAGTACCCAGGTAAAGGTGAATATATAAAAAGTATCTGTAACTTTCCCATCTAAACAAGGGCCATTGGGGTTAAAAACGAAGATTACCTGGTAGAACAAAATTAAATGCTGGCAAGTACATTCCCCATTTTGTTGAAGATGAGGAAGAATTTTGGGGTAGGCAGGAAATGATTCAACCCGTGACGGAAATAAAATGACCCAGCCCCCCCAGTCTTGTAAGTTAGGTTTGTAATTTGAAACAAACTCAAAAAATTAACGGTCGAGAAGACAGAGAGAAGTTAAATTTTCCCACTCAAATTTCAAGACCTCATCACACAATAGGAATATTACGTTACAATACGTATAATATGACGACCCTTTGGTGGTATTGTTACTCTCATTTCAAATAGCTGGATTTACATCTCCTGCCACACTCCTGCGTTGTATACGATATGCTTATATGTAGATGAATATCATTATTATCAGATGTTTTTTCGATTACACTCTACCACCGAATCCGTGCGGACAAAATGGCAGTTGATAGATACGACATTTTTCATTGGTTTCGCGTCAATTATCTGTATTAAGAAAAGCTTCTCAGATCAAAGTCTATCATGAACCTAACTTTATTCTTGAGAAATATATTGCATGAGCAATTCCAATCAGACGAATAATTTGCACAATTGCATTCGATTAGAAATATTCAGGCTCACTCATGACTAACATTTATTCTTTGTCGTATTTTCAGGAACCCTGAGTTTGATCGTCCAAAATTATACATATCCTCCGACAAACATCACTCTTCTCATTATTTGCTTTCCCAGACCGATTGTATACATCCCTCTGCTTGATGCTCTACTCTATTGATCCCTCCATGGCCGTATTATATCAGACATCTATTGTCTTTTATTAACTTTTACATGACGAATTCGGGTCCTTATCTGCATTTATTCACTATCACCTGAACTTTAATAATTATCTACTTTCCGGGCCAAAAAATATCCCCATCGCGTTTATCTGATGATTCAATCAACTGGGTTGATTTATTTTGTTACCATTTTGCCTTGTGCCTCCGTGTGATTAAATACAGATATGGGAACGTCTGATCGCACTCTGAATAGACAAGGGACCCTTAAAATATCATCTGATTCGTAATTATCTGATGTCTAGGACTGATTATCTCGCAAAAAGAAGATTTAATTACATCTGTTATGTTTTAATGAGCATGACCCTTTGCATAATGGTCTAAATAAAATACTTTGCTGCCTGTATTTTATTTGATTTATTTTCTTTATACCAAGGGCACTTTTATCGGATCTGGTGCGTCAATCGCTCAGTAATACTGAGTTTATGATATTGCAACAAAAATATGCGTAATCACGTCATTGATGCAATCAACTTAGACGATATTGTGCATTCTCTCTTTAATGAATACCTTGAACGTGGCAGTATATATTTAGAGAGAAGTTCAAGGCGTTTTTCAAAGAAGAAATGACCCAGATATTTCAGTTTTACCAAATAAAATGACCCATTACTTATCGTGGAGTGCTCAGGTTTTTCTATTAATCTATAGCTACAGATGTTTTAAAAAGAAATAGCTGAGGGACTCTGTTTTTTCCATTTATCTGTTTTTCAGTAAGTAAAATGGCCTCTCGCAACATTTGCAAGTCGTGAACGCCTTATTCACACCAATTACGACGCAGTTGAAATGCACCATCACAGTAAAAAATTCACATGCAGGATCGTTGTTAAAAGACCTCTTTAAGAATATTTTTTTAAAGGGCACAAAGTGTATTATTTGAGAACAATAGATCACTTAGGGACCTCTGGAGGCCATTCAATACTGCGCCAGAAGAGCTAATTTTTTCCTCAGATTGTTGCGGTTCGTGAGCAAATTAAAATGACTCACTCCGATTTCCTTTATTCAGGAAAAACCGTGAATTAATTATGCATTCTTTTTTCTGGGGAGTCTTTGTTATTGTTCAGGTTGAGTCAATTTTCACCTCGGGTACTACCACTTCCGCTCCTTCCTCATATTAGTCCGTCTCGCAAAGACAAAAGGTTTCAAAATTTTTTCTGCGAAATTTTATTCTTCCTGTCCTGGCTATTTCCCATAGCTTAATTTCATCTTCGACCATTTGGATGTCAACATTTATTTTTTTATATTTTTTTACTTGGATTTATCTCTGCCCACGGCTTATTGTCAGTGAAAAGGGGAAATAAAATATTACACGGATAAAACCGTTCCTGCTTTATGCACATGAAGCTTAGTATCCACTAGACTAATAAAATAGGCAAGCCCTTTGTGTTTCACTGATCATCTCATTTTTCGTATCTTCCCATCCTGCATGACTTTAGATAGGGTCTCCTAAGATATGATCTTTTCTAAACGGGCAGTACGGCAAGAGGTCCTAGGAAGTAAGATAATTTTATATCAGTTCCATGTATTGTGATATTGACCCAGTTTTGATTTCCGTTACCTTACATATACGTCCGTCTGACTAGGTTATATTAATTTTTTTGGTTGCAGAATACGTTTTTTTGATATTTTACAACTTTTACGCATTATTATTATATTTTTTACTTGATCCGCAGATATGTATCAAATCGAGTATCAATATTTGATAAACAATTTCAAAAGAACACACATTTATTTATCATATTCAGCATTTTTCATTGGCAGAAAATTATCTGTAATATATTTAAAATCTTTAATTATAGCAACTGTTATTTTTCGATGTGGCTTTTTGCATTATGCATGGATTTATAATATAAATAAAAAATAAACATACCAACTGAGAACTTATTTAGCAAGCTGAGTAAATCCTCTCTTCTGTTACCATTCATTCTCTAGGATTTTCTTCGTAAATTTCTGAATTCATCAGTGTTTCTTAACTTCTGTCTACGTCCCACCGAGAATATGCTGTTGTTACAAATTATACATATATATGATGGAGACATATTATTTTAAATTCATATATATCATTCATTATCCCAAGTTATTAATGCGTTCTTTCTCAACATATTTCGAAACCAAGCCAAAATCTGGTTTCTAAACGTATGGTTTTTGGCTCTATTTTAATTTATTTTTGATCACGGTAGATTGAACTACGTCTAATTGGATATCTCACGAAAATGTTTATCCTTCTATGTGCGAGACTAAAGTCAAAGTGTATTAATTTCCGGACAGATTCTGTGGCCTTAAGGCCTCCAAGAGGCGGCCTACACTCTTCCTAAAGTCAATATTGTGCTTGAAATTCTTCGATTTTTTTCTGCAGAGAGATGTCTTAGGCGTTCTATGTTTTTCGCCGCCAAAATCCATTTTGCTTGTAACACACCAGTCAAATAGATTTTTTCATTGATTTTATAGATATTTTATGGCTTTAAGTGCAATTTTTCATTGAACGATATAGAAGCTCCTGAAAATGAACATGTGGTGTAAGACTTTTGAAACTTAGTTTTGACAACCAAACCAGTTGAACGGGTGTCTCCAGGACATAATTGCAACGAACTCACACATGAAGTGACTTTAAATTAATACTGAGCTTATTTATGTCAATTCAAACCAACCATGCTTATCAACCCGAAGCCTGATTTGATAAGTCAGGGTAGAGGTCTCCCAATATTAAGCCCAACTGCATGTAAAATTCACGCATCAGAATAGGGGGTCTAGTTTCTTTTCCTGTAGTACCTATTGATATCTTGTTTATGAAAAATAACACAGTTTAGATGAAGCTTAGGACGTCCATGTCACTCGGAATCGAACCCAAGTCCAGCGGTCATTACCCCAGCGTTCTAATCACTTGACTACTACCACGTCTTATAGCAATTAATTCGATGAAAAAACTGAGTCAAAACTAGAATATATAACCGACAAACAATATTCCAAATAAAATTACAGTTAACCACGTCAAATACCGATATTATCTTAATTAAAATAGACCGAGCATGCCTTAGCGTAATAATGCAATAATTTAAATTAAGCACCATAATTGAAAGAAAAGTTTTTTCAATGTTTCATGTGTCTATCTTAAACAACTAGAAAAAGGAAAACATTTAGAAAAAACGTCGTTTAACCGGTATTAGTTATCCAATTACTTAATAAGCTACGACGCAGTTAAAAGTTGAGTTACATCAAGTTAACTTCAAGTTACTGAGTTTTTTCTCTCTACTCAACTTTCAACTGCGTGATATTTTATGAGCTGAGGAAAACAATGAATGGTCTTTCACTTCATGGCTACAATCAATTATAATGAAAAAATTGTAACTCATGTCCGCGCCGCTAATGAAGAAAGTAGACCCCCTATTCTGATGCGTGTATTTCACATGGCGTTGGGCTTGGTATTGGGTGAACTCTACCTTGATCTATCAAATCAAGCTTCGGGTTGATAGCTATGGTTGATTTTAATTGACATCAATAAGCTGAGTACTGATTTGGCGTGAAATCACAAGGCATGTAAAAAGGCTAATTACCTAAAAATCTCGATTAGCCACCGAAACCTTTTAATCCGAAATATTTTATTTTCTATCAGCGTGAATCAAGCTAATTTTTCTTCAAAATTATCATCTAATTAATCGGGTAAATATACAACTTTCCCTCGATATCCTTAAATTGAAATTATACTCGACAGTCACCCATTAGCACATGGTTTAGGTAATTCACAGTCAACAAATTATCATCCTCAAGTTTGACCTGACTCCTTTTGTTCTGAGTTGACACAACTATCTAAACTAAAAATGGTCTTTTATCGCCCTTATTTATAAATATTTTATATTGTTATAACGTTGAAAATTTTTCCTTCAAGCAAATATTGCTCACTTCCCCCCTATTTCCTCCAAAGCCAATTTTCAGGATCTCGTGAAAAATCTCGTCATAAAAGATAAGATAAGCTAATAATCTGTTCCCTTTAATTAATGCTGTTAAAGATGTTATCTTGCCTACATTATTCATTCTACGCCAGAAGACCTATCCTTCCATATTTTAAAAAAATAAATCTGAACTGTATTCATCACAACGGGAGATAACAAGGCAATTTCATATGAAAATCTTAAGACCGGCATCAAACTGACTAAGCTGGGAATTAACCTGACATACTTTCGTTTAATTTTAAGATCTATTAGCCCAAAATATCCTGCTAATAGTAATATTCCCGCCAGTATTTATATTCTGCAGGACATATATCTTTAAACTCTCTTTTCAAGCATCAAAATTAACGCCTCTCAATTAATTTACGAAAGTCTTGATGAAATGTGCTTTCTTTTTCCTTCAGTATCGCAGTGAGGGGAAGGTATAGTGGTGGAAACTATTTTCATTGTAAGAGACGGCAATAAAATTCACTTTATTTGTAAAAGTTTAATCAGAATATGGTCGCACTAAATATAAAGATTGTAGGGAAATTTTATCGATTCATAGTTTTGGTAAGTACTTGTTGTTCGTCATATTTCGTTTATTTTATGACTTTACATGTAAAATACGTTAATCAAAACTATATTCTGTCTATAGCAATATATTATTAAACGAGTTACTGGACTTGACTCATGAGTGATCAAACGCTCTCCGATACATCGTGCAGTAGAAGCGGCAGCCCATACGAATATGTGGGCTGCAATAACCTTTAATATCCATCTTTTTGTGATACTAGAAAGCTGGTTGAGCCAGTGAGTAGAGATGTTCTCTTTTTTATGTCCAGTATCGTTTGTCTCGTGTATTTCATCGTGGTAACAAATTTTGGTAGCATTTTTTCGTGTATTATTTTAGCGTTTCCTTTCTAATACCTTTCATAATTATTTGATTTTTAGCTATCGAAAAGGAGTTTGCTTCCCTAAATATATGTTTATTGATTTTTAAATCCGTCAAACCCACGAGGGCTATTCAATGGAGAAAGGATGTAAAAGATTTAAACATCATACATTACTCATCCCTTAAATTTTCATGGTTCTTCTCAAAGCAGTACCCATGGTACGAAATGCACTTGTCTAACCTTCACTTGGTCTTCGAAGACATTCTTAACGTCGATTTTAGATAGGGCTTTCAGAATCACTCCGGAAACCTTCACTTTTTTCAAGAAAGTGTCCCACATCACATTGGAGAACAAGAAAAAGTTTCATAGGGCTACATCTGAACAATAGGGAGGATTAGAAACGCGTTTCATATTGATTTTTGGAGTATATTCAGCGAAAATATCTGGGATGTGCGGTCGTGCATTATCACGCTGCAGCATCCAGTCTATTTTTTTTAGCATGTGACCTTTTGCAATTTATAGGCCTTCGAGAATTTTCTTTACACTCCTATAAAATTTTCCATTAACATTTGTGTATTTCGGTACGACATGGTGATATATCATTTCCTAAATATCGAAAAAATGACGTGACCAGATAATTCCCTTTGAAAGTCACCACTTTGGTTTTTTTTTCGTAGTGGTGATGCTGGAGCTTCACCACAGAGCTTTGCTGTTTGCTCTAAGGATCAAAGGATGTAGCCAAGTTCTCACACTAGTGATACCCTTCGAAAGAAAAAACTCATATTCGCGTAGCATCAACTTCAACTGCAATCGAGCACCCTGTTGTTCGGTTAAGTGCAGTCACTGGACTTATCGCGAACAAAAATATTTATGTGCCCTGTTGCTAACATGCGGGTGGAATCCAATGAATTTTTCAAAATTTTTAATAGTGCTCTCTTAACGTTATTTAACGATTTTCTATCACCATGGAAGTTACGGTGTTAATCATTACATACGTAACAGATCGTAGCTCCTTCCTTTGAAATTGTCTCCCTTCTTCAAACATATTTCACCATTTACTAGCCGTACTATAGCAAAGAATAGACCCTCCATAAGACTCCGGTTGCATTGCATTGGCCTTGGATTGCGATTTATTTGAACAAATCGGAAATTTTTTAGTTCAGCGTATTGCTCGTCGCGTGTTACTTCCATCGTTGCCGTATGTGAACTGAGCATGTCTCTAATTGCAACGGCATCTATGGAAGTAATTATTTTTATTAGTTAATCTACCGGTCAAGGTTGGTTTTGGATGGACACAACTACCAAATAAACATTTTGTTTCTCCTAAAAAAATACAACCCGACATCCTGCTCTACAACAAGCCTCTCTTCATCTCTGTGTACTTCCTTCCTTCCCCACATTCCGTCCAATAATCATATCCTGTTCCTTCCCTTTCCTCGTTTATTCTCCCCTCTATTACAGTCTTCAAGATCCCACTGGCGGTCAATACCCCCTTCATCCACTTTTCCTGCCTCCAAAAGATTTCTCCCAACAAACCCCTCAAATTTTTGACGAGTCTTTTCTTGACATCCTTTGCTTTCCTTCAAGAATGCCTGCAGCCTCTTGGCTGACGCTTGCACCCCTAGAATACTACTTGAGGTTTACATGGATTGTATAAAAAGTATCGGGAAAAGTTTCGGAAAAATAAATTTATTTCAGACATTGTTACAATGCTTCAAAATTTTTCAAAGAACATCCCAAAGCATGTCCTCTTTCCATTTTCCTTGTTCATTCTTTCACCGGCGGTGACCTTTTAGGATGGCCTATATCATTTCAGGCTCGATTTTTCAATACCTTGCGGAACCTAGGTGATTCACATGACCGTGACATATGTTGAAGTTGACACGGGGTCTCTCCATTTTCCACCAACAAGATAGGAGGGAAGGTTTTCTCTTGGCTGACTGACTAACTAGAGCTTTGCCATCAGCAAACCTATCAGCAAAGCAGTATTGGAGCTAAAAAATGAAGCTTTTACCTCATATGCATAACAAAATATACAAACAATAAGTTTACTGCACTCAAATAACGTACCGTACCATAGGCATTTAAATATTTGCACTTCCTGAAGATATGGATATTAAATACTGAAAGTACTGTGTGTTTTTCTCAAATGCTATGACTTTTATTTTTTACTTTAGATATTTTGAAGCTGCACTCCTAGAATACTACTTGAGGTTTACATGGATTGTATAAAAAGTATCGGGAAAAGTTTCGGAAAAATAAATTTATTTCCGACACTGTTACAATGCTTCAAAATTCTTCAAAGCACATCCCAAAGCATGCCTTCTTTTCCCCTTCCTTGTCCATTCTTTCACCGGCGGTGACCTTTTAGGATGGCCGATGTCATTTCAGGCTCGATTTTTCAACACCTTGCGGAACCTAGGTGACTCACTTGACCGTGACATATGTTGAAGTTGACACAGGGTCTCTCCTGTTTCCACCAACAAAATAAGAGGGAAGGTTTTCTCTGGCCACCTATACAGTTTTTTATTCAAAGAATATGTAGGAAGAAACTCTCAACCTACACAATTTTATTTTTACAAATGCTCTGTATTGATATTATGAAGGGTACAGTTTTTATGAAAAAAGAATAACCCGAAGCTAGTCTGAATGGTATTTACTCACTCTATCCCATTTTAACTTTTAAGGGAAATTTCCCTGAAGTTCAAACATTTAGTATTCCCATGAAACAACGAGACATAATTTCTCTTCTTCATTCATTTCATGACATGTATAAGATGCCAAGCCATAACATTTCGATGGTTTCAAGTGAGAAAAATCCATTTTTTCATTAAATACCCAGCATTAACAGAGAACTCATCAAACTGTTTGCCGGCGCATTTCAACAAAAAGATCCATTACTTAATGCTGTTATGCGTTTCCCTTTGTTTCATTAGGTGTCACATTTTTATTATATAAGGTGCATAATTGATTGTAGTAGAGGTTGTGCATTTATAAGATCACAGTACTAAACTTAACACCTGTGCAGGCCAGTTCATATCATTGGATGTCATGTGTACTCGTATACTCGTACGAACGAAGTGATCACAATGAAGATCACAGTAGGAGATATATCCAATATTGTGTTTTATTTCGTGCATGCATAATTACAAAAGTGTTGCTGCCAAATAGGGCAAATATTGATGCCAATAAAAATTCTAAGCTGATGGATTATTTGACATTTGTACAAATGTACCTTACTTGCGAATTTTTTAACGTACTTTTTAAAATACACCTATGCTAATGAATTCCAGAATCGAAAGGCAGATTTTTGTATTTCCCTGAAATTATCTCACGTCACATTAGCCGCAAGTTTTTCCT
Organism: Hetaerina americana; assembly: GCF_022747635.1. Lineage (NCBI taxonomy): Eukaryota > Metazoa > Arthropoda > Insecta > Odonata > Calopterygidae > Hetaerina > Hetaerina americana. The sequence continues at coordinate 46,318,869 of NW_027287316.1, forward strand.
CAAGGCCTTACTTTTAATTTTATGAAAACTTTAAATGGTTTTTTGTCCTATCAAGGTCTTTGACATGCCGACGGGCTTTTCCCGAAATGTGCACGTTATTCTTTCGTCCGCAAGATTCTCTGGAATACCTGTGTACCTGGTAATTAGTGTTCAATCGCAGTAAAAATCGGGTATTAGAGTAACAAAATGCTTGAGCGTTTCACCAAGAATACTTTTCATACATATTCTTCAATAAAGAATCGAACACCTAGTTATTAATTTCCGGTTCAAAGTTAAAAATTAGACGAATTTTAATTTTAATGGACACGAAGGCCGAAAAATTGTCATTTTATTAAAGCCTCATTATTAATACGCCTTCCATGGAATATATAAAATATAGATGAAATATTTAAAAAAATTAGAATAGTAGTATTCTGATTAACTCGAACATAATATCAAAGGGGAAATGCGTTCAAATTAGACTTTTAAAAAAAATGAAATTAACTTTATTCATATTCCTGGCCTAGTGAACGAGCTTTGCCCGTTTACATTTGTTTCAAACATTTACCACATTATGGAAAATGTATGACGTGAAATGCACCAGACATTTTCTTAAAATTTGAGTGAAAGTCACTTTTTCAGTTCACGATTACACTTTCAAATAAATAACGAACGATATCTCCTGAAATTTTGAACGTTTCAAGAGGGAAACAGATCAATGGAATCTAGTCAATGGCTGTTTTACACTGTAAATAATTAAACTTCATATGTTTTTACACTTTCTAAGGCAAATATGCACTTCGAGCAAATATTAAATGCCAATAGCCGGGAGGGAATGTCTGGTTATTTATCCGTTTGTAGACCTAATAAACTGGATTAAAACTCATTTTTGGGGTCGATCATGAGCTCTTTCATCAATCAATACCCACAGTTCCGTTTCGTCTATTTTAACGTTACTCCCCACCTCCGTCGACGAAAGAGCTGGCTTTCGGAGTTTTCGCACGAGGATCGAGTTTAATTCGCCCAAAAGGGAAATCGTTCCGCGCGTTTATTTTCCAATCACCTCCCGAGATTGAAATGTACGGGGATAAAATTTAACGCCGATTCACGGTGCACTACCATTCTGCCACCTCCGGCTTTTACATGGTGGTACCCTATAAAAAAAACAATATTACATACAGTGACGCAACTTCCTCTCTGCTCGCCCAGTAATCTCAGAGGACCAGGCCAAAAATCGATACCAGCTGTATAAGGATTGTAGAAGTCTCGCAAACCTTGAGGGAGACCCTCGAGTTGCGTCATCATTACCATTGTGCAATTTTTTCAAAAACTCTCCTTTATTTGTGCTTCCTCGCCCATATTGTCCGTCAATCTTTCTTCGTCACCTGCACTTTTTTCTCGTTCCGTCCTCTCATTTGGTCTATTGTAGTACACTCGTAAGGGATTGCAAGCTGTGTCCTTATTCCTTAACGCGCGGTGAGGTACTGATGTGAACGGACCACGACTTCAACCAACATTTATGAATACAAATCAATGTATTTGAATCCTTCCTTGAATTCATTCATATATTTACTGTCGATAATAAAGGCAAAGATATAATGGCAGCATTCAAAAATGGTCCGTGGATAATGTGAAGCTCGGCAGAATAGTTAGTATATTACAATGATTTTTCAGCAAAGGATGGTGAGGTAGTTTTAGCGATGTCATTTATTATTTTTAAGCTTCCTTCTGTTATCCTCTTTTTTACTCTTATGCATATTTTAAAGGAGATCAGAAGTGTTGAAGCATATATTCATTATAATTTAGTCTTATATATAATACAGTCATATATACATATATAATATTATATTATATTGATCATTTTAAGATTAAAATAAATTTAAAAAATCACCTAGCTCCTTTCGTATTGAGTATCCTTGACATTGAGACGTAAATTGCGCCAAAATCTCAGTCATTCACATTTTTGTATCATGACTGATGACATGGGGTACTACGCAGGATTACAAAGGTCCACCAGCTGATTCATTTCCTGAGCATTATTATTGTGTGACTATAAATATAAAAATGCAGAAGTTTCACAAATGCATGGCGGTAATATCTAACAGTATTCAAACGGGATATAAATTATTTTCTCAATCATTTTTGGGTTTGTCATTCTTATGCATTATATTTGGTTTTGTATTAATGATGTAAATTTAATGAACTCTCAAAATTCTTTTGAAATATTTTTTTAGGTTCTCTCCAAATGGAGAAACTTCTTTTCGATTAGATAAAATAGCAGCAGCACCAAACGTTCTGGTTAAGGGATTCTCTAATTTTATACAGAAGTACTATGGGAATACCAATGGGTGCTATCAAATATATGCAAGGTGAACTGCATGTCTTGTTCAGGAAAATGGAATTACGATAGCAAATTGGAATTTACAGCGTAACTTGCGACAGATTGAATAAGTGTTATGTTTTTCCGTAAGTATGCCAACGTGTTCCTTTCATAATCACTATGCATGCATCAGGTCCTTCTGCTGAGGGATATTTCTCAGCAATGAAGAGTATTAACACACACACACATATTACCCAAGGGTAGGTGGACATTATCACCTTCCGCTCGTTTTAGCTTTGGAAAGGTTTTGATTTTTGAGCCATATTTCAGAATTTTCAAAATTTCAGAATTTAGATTCAGGAACCATATTTCTAAGCAATCCAAGAGAAAATTCACCGAAATAAATCGAAAAATTTAAATTTTAATTAAATTTAAAATTTAATTTATATTGTGTTGTTATTTCATTACGACCCACTTTACATTGAATGTGATTATCTCATAAGTGGCGTGCGGCGTTTTACATGTTGGTACCTTTAGGTAATTTGTGGCAGAGGTGAATTTGCTAAGCTCTATATTTTAGGGTTGAAGATGTTTCCTATGTAAAAACGCACGTTTCGTCTCTGCTTACTGCCGAAGAGGTTCAATTAGACGGAGAGCAGAGGAGTCTCATATTACCCTCATCCAGGCCATTTTCCATCGCGTCCAATCCAGTAGCACATCCTCAGCTAAGCCCTTCGTTTACCGTTGCATTTAGTCCTCCCACCATCCCCTCCCTCTTGAAAGCCACCAGTCCAATTGGTCCTTCTGCCCACGATGCTTCGCTCCAGCGTCTCGCCACCTCTCGAATAACACTACACGCCGAGGGTGTCTCCTCCCTCGGGCATCGAAGTGGGCTTGGATAGCCACCACCGATGTGGCTTGGAAGCTGGCGGCTGGCCGACGCGACGGTGGAACGCAGTCAGCCGCCTTCGTTGGCGACTCATTGCCTTCCCCCTCGCTCTTTTCCACACCTCTCTCTGTCTTTCTCTCTCTCTCTCTCTCTCTAAATCCCCCTTCCCTACGTCCGTCAATCTCCTAAATCGGATTCATCCTGCGAGTCCACACGTCCGCTCTCAACGACGTGGTTTCCCTTACGCAAAATAGGCCCTAAGTGGTCTGTGGACGAGATGACTGGGGGCGCTTTCGTCTCGCGATGAGATTGGCTGGGAAGGATTTTCATCGGCCCTCCGTTTTACATAGCGGGAATCATAGTGAGCTTCGAGCCGACGAAATCCTTCAACGTCAGTTTTTCGTGTCCCTTTTTAATCATGTTTGTCTCATATTGTGTGTCTTTTCGGCTATAACACCGCGGCTGTAAAACTTAACTCTTGTCACTTTTCCGGAGTCATATTTCGCCCAAGAAATTCCCCGATTTGGGTTGTCTCGTTCCTTTTCAAATTTACTACTATTTTTTATTTGCATTTTCACCTTTTTATGTTTTCGGAACAAAACAAATTAACCCTTCCCTGCCCACTAACTTTGAATAATCATATTTTTTTAAGTCAATCATAATTATGAAACCGCATGATTTCAAATGTTCGTACAATTTTCGTTTCTGTAAAAATAATTTCTGTATTTGACCTTCTTTCATCTGTCGCATCGTGTTCAAAATAGTATGGAAGTAAAAAAAAACATTTTATTATGTACTTGAATTTTTTTGGTGGCAAAAGGATATACGAGGGTCATCCGGAAAGTAGTACCCGTTCGTGAAATAAAGACACAAAAGTAAATATTAACAAACATAAAAAATTTTATTTGAAAGAGGATACTTTAAACTACTTCTCAACATAATCTCCAAGCAAATTAAGGCATTTGTCATAACGTGTGACAAGTTTCTGTATTCCTGCTGCATAGTCCTTCGCCGCCAGCTCATTGAGATACAGGGTCACTCCTTCTTTAAGTTCTTCATCGCTGTCAAATCTTTTTCCTGCCAAAAAGTCTTTAAGCTTTGTAAAGAGATGAAAATCTGAAGGGGTCAAGTCCGGGCTATACGGTGGATGGTCGAAAGTTTCCCATTTGAATTGCTGCAAAAGTTTTTGTGTTATCCCAGCTGCATGAGGCCTGGCATTGTCATGAACGAGAATGACACCAGTAGACAATAGACCTCGCCGCCGATTTTGTATTGCCCGCCGTAATTTCTTTAATGTTTCACAATACGCATTGGCATTAATAGTGTCTCCACGGGCCATAAAATCAATAAGCAATACACCTCGTCGATCCCAGAAAATGGTTGCCATGAGTTTCCTGGTGGACAGAACTGTCTTGAATTTTTTTGGTTTGTTTGGTGAATGAGCATGATGCCACTCCATTGACTGTCGTTTACTCTCAGGTGATGCATAACAAACCCATGTTTCGTCACCAGTAATTATGCGAGTCAAGAAAGAGTCTCCTTCATCAGAATAACGTCCCAAAAACGTCAGTGCTGCAGCCATACGCTTGGTTTTGTGCTCATCTGTAAGCTTGCGAGGGACCCATCTTGCACAAATTTTTGCATAATGCAGATGGTGTTTAACAATTTCATGAACAATTGTTCGAGAAACATTGGGAAAATGCTCACAGATGTCATCAATTGTGACGCGCCGATCGTTCCTCACGAATTCGTCAACTGAGCTCACCAGTTGGTCTGTAATGACAGACGGTCTCTCCGAACGCTCATCGTCGTGTGTGTTCCCCCTCCCCATGTTGAAGTTGCGACACCACCGCCGAACAGACGACTCGTCCATTACATTGTCTCCATACACCTCCTTTAATTGGCGATGAATATCACATGGGCGAACGTTTCTTGCATTGAGGAATTTAATCACTGCCCTCACTTCACAACTGGCGGCGTTCTCAATTTTTTTAAACATTGTAAACAATCACAGAAACAACACAGGCAATGCTAGCGTCACGCAACTTGGCTCAGAGAAGGCAGACAAGCCACTGAAGCTATCTGACCTCGTCCAACGGCTACTCGCGTCGTCAGCACTTCATGCGGCACGAACGGGTACTACTTTCCGGATGACCCTCGTATTAAGGTGAGACTTAGCAGGAATGTGATAAGTCTTGACATCACGAGTATCTATTCATTTCTTAGCTGCTAATTGCAATTAGCTTTGCCACCATTTTCATCTTATTGCTCGTATTCATTGCACATGTAGTTTTGTTCCTGAATCATTTTCAATCGTTCAATTAATTTCACAGATCTAATTATTAGTACTAAAAATGCTGAGGAAAGTTAAACTAAACGTCACGAGTTATCGAAAAGGTTTCAGTGATACAATATGCCGTAGCCGAGACTTGAGGAATGCTTGCTTTCTCTTTGTTAATTATCTTGTAATAGTAATAAAAGCTGATTACTATTAATAGACTATCGAAGATATAAGTTGCAGATTAATAAGATTGGAACAACTTCGAAAAACAGTTTTCCTATCGGTCCAAGAGAGGGAGAGAGAGTGAGAGCTCTAAACTGAAATGATTCATATATATAATTCGTTTTGATTTTTTCGTCTAAAAAATTATAAATAAATATAAATTTACTCATTTAGTCTTAATAATTATACAGTTCTCATTATTTTTAAAAATCAGAAAGCTTCATAATATCCAAAACCCTTTATTGGAGCAATCCATTATTGGCAATGGCATTGCTTCTAATTTTGGAATGTGGACTATTAAGGGAATAAATGGTTAATTTCATATAACATTCATTTGATCTCTACATCTACATCTACTTAATACCCCACAAGCCTCCGCAAGGGTGTGTTAGGACACCACCCGTAATTAAGAAAGAAAAAAAGTGCATTAGTGTAGACAAAAAACAGTACTAAGGAGAAACGCTTGAAATACTCTTACAAATATAACAAAAAATAAGCTACTAAACAAAAATTAAAATGTTAGAATAAGATCTTCCCTGATGTATTTCTATACAGAACGAGTGCAGTATCTCAACCTCATCCGCGGTGCAACGTTATTAGTTTTCAATTAAAAAATATTAATGTGGCTAAATCCTGGCGGTGCTCGAGTCCTAAACATACCTTGAATCCACCAAATAAAGAGCGGTGCAGAAATAATTACAGAAACCATACATGTGTTTGAATAGGAAGTTTAATTTATACTCCATCATGCTCACTCCCTTTTCATTCGATGTGAAATGTGCCGTCATGAAAAGATTACTATGGCCTTGCCGAGGTTTTTATTTCCTCAAACACCTTAATCATTACCAGAACCAGCATATAGAGTCTTGATACCAAACGCGGTGGCAAATCTATCTGACTGATTGTCGTAGAGGCTTATTATGTAGGAACTTCCTGCTCTCGTCCCATAGGACGACGGACGTGAGAGACCATTTCCGTCTGACACGCGCTTCCCCTTTGTCTAGGCCTGATTCGTGGTACGAGATTTACGATCGATTTTCATGCCACAGGATGCAGGACTATGTGTTAGGACTGTCAGAGGCCACGATAGACAATAATCCAATCAAGACCAATTAATACGGCTTCGGAACTCGGGGCGCATTCAGCCAATGATTAAGTTCTAGGCAACCTTGATTGGGAATGATTTTTTCGAACGTTAGATATCATTTTGGAATGTTACGTCTTTTGCCTCAATGCTTAATAGTTAATCAAAAATAAAAGAATATTTGGTAAATCTTCGGATTCCAAAATATATATCTTTTCCCAATATTTCTCATATGTGCGGGTCGAATCCAAAGATTTGATCTGTGAACTTTCGGGTCGGTTAGGGTCATTTTCTCATGTTAAAGTCAAGTTTACCGATTTTGCAGCTTACTGGGCTCATCTCCCAAGTTGTCCCAATTTTATTATTTTCCATTTACTTTAATTCCTTTTCATCTTTTTCATAATTTACCCCACTCAGCACCCAGTTCATTCCATTCGTGTCCATTAGCTTGTTGGGTGACAAGGGAAAAATGTTTAAAATCCATTTCGCTTCACACATTCATTCCTCCGGATTAAGCTTCTGCGTTTATGTATATAAAAGAGTGTTAACTCACTGAAATTAGCTCATCTGGTGCGAAAAATAGATAAGACAAGATAGTAAAAAAGGGTGACGTCACGATAGGCACAGATTTTTCCCCCTGAAAATGTTCACTTTTTCTCGCAATATTTTTATGTGTCCTTAAATTAGAGTATTCTCAGTATGCTTCGGTAAAATAATTCATCTCTATTGGACTCTTCATGGAATTTTTTAAAAATGTTTATAATTTCAGGTTGAATCCAAAGACTTTCCACATATTTCTTAAATATTATACCATAGTCACCGCAATCAGGTAGAATGTTGGTTTTGTTAAGTGTGGGCAGAGTTCACCCGGTACACAGTCATTAGACGATTCACGCTTTGTGATTAGGGAGCGGGGGGTAGATCCTTCACCTGTGTAACCATTTGGTTTCTGACAAAATTGAAATAACCAGTAAGTCAGAACCATTTCGATTCAATTTTCGGTAGTATTACCCGAATGTGTCATCAATTATTAGAGCCCGGAACTGTCCGACGAATAGCCAAACATTCTACAGACGACCAATATATATATATATATATATATATATATATATATATATATATATATATATATATATAAACACAGATGTAGATTTTTAGAATATAGAGACACAAAGAAAGGACACTCACAATTTGTTATTTTACGTTTCGACAGCACGGCTGTCGTCTTCAGAATCTTTTCTTCTTCTTTGATTCTGAAGACGACAGCCGTGCTGTCGAAACGTAAAATAACAAATTGTGAGTGTCCTTTCTTTGTGTCTCTATATTCTAAAAATCTACATCTGTGTTTTTATATATTTGTGTGTCGCCGAAGAGCGTTCCATTTCGAAGATATTATATATATATATATATATATATATATATATAGGTCAATTAACATGGATAAGAGAATGTGTGTTGGTTATCAGAACTTGAGAACGTGTACCAGCATCATTCATGCTACTTTATCATTGCAAAAGCGAATCGATTAAAATCTGGGAAGTCGAACACTTTTACAAAATACCCTCCCCCCTTCTTTCTATCCTAAATACCTCCTCCCCTCATTACCCCGTTTCCCCCTTCGACAACTCTCAATGTACATATCATTCTTTCCGATGAATGCAATCCATCCATGCATGAACTCCATACCATTTTCTACGAATTTTTCTCTCATATTCCCGTCTCCATACCCTACCTATGACGCCTTCCTTTGTCTTCAATTCTACTCATATTTGTTTTTTTCTGTGCAATCAGCACTTCCCTCTTTCCCTCTTTACTTAGTACTGTTTGCTCACGCTCTAGTGTTAAGTTTTAATAGGTGCTCATTAGAGGTTCGCACATTTACTTCGAAAACCCTTTCATGTACTTCCTTCTGGGGTGTTTGAGATTTGACGATTAGCGTGAATTCTATCCATTTTGAAAAAATGGATAAAACTTTAACACTTTAATGGTTTTGGCAGACATATTATCGTTCCTGAATTGAATTTACTACACTTACTGTGATAATTCCATTTGAAGTTTGGCGCGATATGCCATCGATAAGGTGAAAATACTGTGCTCTGCGCCGAGATACCATGATCATGTAATTATTTTTATTGCAATCAACACTATCATACGAGTGGCAGTTTTGATTTGTGAGCGTTTTTTAAATTAATTTCTTCCTAAATTCTACCATATGTGCATAGATACTGAGCGTAAATATGAGTTGATGCTTCGTAAAATGCATTAAAAAGTGGTGGCTATTACTTTTTCCACAGATAAGTGACGTTCTTTGTGTGGGAAAATTAATTTCAATAAGCAAGCATACATTAAACTCCAAGCAGTAATTTACTGTACCATCCATTTTATAGCATTAAATACCCAAAACTACGTATTATTTTCAGAGATTCAATTTTTTATTCTGATATTACCATTTTGAAATTACTGTCTCGTGCAATGACAGATATATACATTTGATGGACTCAAGACGCAGATTAATGCCTCACGTGCCCAGTAACTCCCTACTCGTGAGTTTGTTTAACCACGGGACTTCATAGTTAATAAATACTATGTTCTACGATGGCAATGGTCAAGCTTAGACTGAAATGTTTGTCGTTCAAACCGGCTGAATATTTGTCTAGGAACTCTTTCTTTTAAATTAATTTTCAACGATTGTTTGAAGAGTGTTTAAAGCAGAGTTTATGAAGATATTTAATGCATTATAAGCCATTATATCATTATACTTCTGGGGTGTTTTTTCATGATTCATTTAAACGATATGAGAATATATTTTCATTAAGTGGTTATGAGGTTATAAATTGACTTTTGAACAATAAAAGTATGTTCTTCTCGTTCATAATCTGCTCCGTTTTCAGTATTTGTGACGTTACAACTAAAATTACCATGTTTTTGTAGTCATCGTTTTTTCTGGGGATATGAACAGACTTGTGTCATTTCCTCCTTACATATTTGACTTCAATCCCGGCGAAAAATTGTCATTAAATGCCGTTGTATCGAAGATTGTTTATTTTAACTGTAGAATGGAGGGGTTCGTTGATATTGCTAAAAAATAAGACATAAAGTACTGTCACACTTTTAAAGAAAATTCTTTTGAGTATTTATTATCCTACAGGGTCGCACCCAAAAGTGGTAGAACTGATTTTTTTACAAGAATATTATTGACGATATACTTACATCGACTTAATAATCTTCAAAGTATGCTCCTTGAGCTGCTTCACACTTAGTATAACGTTGCTCCCATTCCCCGTACGCCCGCTGGAAATTTTCTTTGGGGATGCCGTCGAAGCCTCTTGAACGGCCTTAATCGAGTCAAAACGTCGTCCCTTGAGCTGTCTTTTCATCAGGGGGAAGAAGAAGTCCGGTGGTGCTAGATCGGGAGAATAGGGCGGGTACGGCAACGTGGCAACGCCGTATTTGGCCAGGAGCTGTCTGACGACGAGAAAATTTTCGGCACCATCTTGGCGCACACCTTGCGCATGGCCAAATCCTGTGAAATAATGCGTTGGACGTTGGATGCAGACAGACCCAACTGGTCTACAATTTCTTCACTGGTTAAGCGTCGGTCTGTGTTCAGCAGTGTCCTCACTCTGTCCACATTCGTGTCGGTTCTTGCCGTCGACGGCCATCCGGAGCGATGGTCGTCTTCAACGAGCTCCCTACCCTCTTTAAACAACTTGTGCCACTCAAATACTGTGGAACGGCTTAAGGCAGTGTCCCCATAAGCCTGCTTGATCATATCGAGGGTCTCAGTTGCCTTCTTCCCGAGTTTCGCACAAAGCTTCACGGAATAACGTTGCTCTAAATTCAGATTCATTTTGTTTTTCGACGCGGACAAAAAACTTGCTTCACTAAAAACGGTGTCCTCACTCAACGACAGCCCGCAGGCGACTGAGGTTGGTGTTGGTCTGTTGCTAAGAGCCCCCTCCACCTTAACCTGCCAGGCAGACCCCCCTCCACCGCTCCGTTCGTGCCAGAGAAAATCAGTCCTACCACTTTTGGGTGCGTCCCTGTATGTATTCAGAGCCAAATGTAAATTCCCAGACAAATGTGTTGATGGAATACAAACAAGTACTCTGCTGTGGAATAAAACAGTTCAAGATATGCTAAAAATATAAAATATTTTATCATATTTATATTACATAAAAACAACGAGAAAATGTTCCATTGATATTGGAATTTGAAAATCAATGGTACCTACTGATATGTATATATTTTAAGATGGCGAGTAACATCGACTTTTTGTGATCTTCTAATCTGAGGAAACATGATAAAAACTATAAATTCAACAAAAAGATAGTATGGAGAATTTTTGTCTGAAACAAAGCGCGAACAGTCCTTTTTTTCTTTTTGTATTTAAATGAGTAAAACTTACTCAGACTTACTGAACCTTTTAGTCTGAATACTAAAAAAAATACCTAGCTACACTTCGTGATGTGTTCTCAAATAAAAATAGAATAAATTTTGGCTCCCTAAAATAATGGTAAGAGTAAATTGTATAAAAGTATAACTTGCAAAGGCAATTGTATTTATTTCTTATGGAAGAGAAAAGTTTCCAGCCTTGAAATAAAAACTGGGAAAAAAACTAAAACTCACAATCCATCCATTGCTTTTACCAGGAAGTTGAAGGATAAGAGAGAAGATTGGGTGCTTAAGGATTTTATTTCAATTTCAGAATAACTCTGCAGTGATCTGCATTTACAGTATGCATAGGTAACTCCACAAGGTGTTCTAAGTGTGCAGCCAAAAGGTTGCACCTCTAGTTTTCCTCTTTAGGAACTAATCTTCGAGCTTTGAATCTCCCTTTGAGCTTTGAACCTTACTCATTTTCCAATATTATGCAGTAATCAGTAAAATTATACAAACAGTAACGTTTGCAAACTCATTCAATTTATTTCATGAAAGTATTTAGGACATTTTCTATATGCTGTTGTTGTGAGGTATTCAATGAACAAAATCCATGGGTTCATTAAGTTAATGCATTAATGAAAAAACCTTCATATTGATCGTGTTGTTATTTATACTTTTTCTAAGTGAGGGGATAATTTATTATTATTATTATTAAAAATATACATGTGCTGATAGACAGTGTCAGGTGGCAGACAAGCCCCAAATAATCGCAAAAGACAATAGATAAAATCAGACTTCAAAACACAAATCTCTTTAACAAAACAAGCGAATCCTCATCCCATTTACATCCATTATTCAGCAAGAAAGAAAGATAAATTAAAAAAATTAAGCAATTTAATTTGTGATGTAATCGTATGGATAGACTTCGAGGCGAATATTTCTATGACATTTATACTTCTCCATAAGAGCTTATTTGATCCAATGACATATATCACTTTTTTATTTAATGTGTCTTACACATTAAAGAAAGGTTGTAATCTTAAAATAATTATTACGGCTGATGATTTAAAGGAAAAATATAAGGAATCAATGAGAGAGGGGACGAAGAGGGCTAAAAAATATTTTAATAGTTCAATATGATAAGTAGAGAGTGTAAAAAAAGACCTGTGGCAAAACTGTGGTAAAATTATTTTCCTGTCGCAACGTGATGCAGAATGGTTGAGCATTTGAAACCCATCCCTGATGGAGAATGAACTGAAAATGTGCACCTGAGGAAAATGGAGATGAAATGGCTCCAACAATAGAGTTTATATCACGGTCGTGGTCATCCTCTGGTGACTCGACTTTAATTCACCCCGCTTCCACTCTAGTAAAGTGCTCCCATGTCACTGCCCGATTCCCCTTCGCAATAACCACGATGAAATTGCAGCGGACGAGGAACAAATCCAGACATCTCTTTCGTCTAGGACTTAATATGTTATGTTGTTCTAGAATTGTCACGTGAGAGCAGATATAAATTTCTTCGTAAAAATTATGGTACCCCAGTGGAAGTGGGGACGGAAAGTTTGATGGAATACATCCTTGGCAATTGGATTAGGGAAAAGAAATGTATTTTCCATTTCTTTTGTTTGGAGGAAAGAGTAATAATTCAGACGGGAACAGGAAAATTCCAAGGAAAAATGTGTGAGAGACCAAATAAAATAGTGCCGAGCTTGCTCTTAAACAGAAAAGCTGTTCTTTAAAATAGAGTTGAAATGGCGCAAAAGGTTATGACACCAAGGTTTAAAAGGTCGATTGTTTAAATTTTATGTGTTTCCAATGATTTTCGGGAAATGGACATTTTTGGATCTGAATAAGTCTTTTGATCAGGACCTTTCATATCACTTCCACTCGAAAAAAAATCACGTTTTAGCCAAGAGCAAATTTTTGTGTGCTTTTGTTCAATTTAATTTCCTACTTATGAAGGATAGAACGAGAAGATGTAGTGTAGGTGACGAAGAACAGAAACCGCGGAAGTAGTTACATTTTGAGGTCGTGGAGGTAAAATGCACGGCACTTTCAAAATAAACACTCGAATTTAAATCGATTTGATGTACGTAAAGGGCGTCCTCGGGTAAAAATAAAGTGGATCTTAAAAATCAATACGTCAAGAGTACAAAGATGACTTAATGGAGTGTGTCTCCTCTCTACCTTCTTCGCCTCAAGCCAATCCATATTGCCGGGGTGTCACATCGGTCACCCCCCCCTCTTGGCTTCAGCCTCTCTTCTTCGTCCCACGCCTCCCACCTCCCGGTTTAATTCCAATCCCAGCCCATCCATCGCCCACTCCTTCTTACCACCAACTGCGGAGGATATTGCGAAGAACGCGCTAAACCCCCCCAGCGGCCGTTCGGCGAAATGTCCAGGCTTTAGCGTTAGGCCCCGTAACTTGGCGCTTGTCTCAGATTGGGTCGTTCTTTTTTTAGGTACATCCCATTTTTTGAAACATAAATTCCAGAGGATGCAATCCATGGTGTTCCTCGCACTCACACAAAAACTTACGGGAGCATCCCGAATGCCGCCCTTCGGTTTTCAACTGCAAGGGTGGCCACGAGACCTCCTCGGCGATATTCCGGCTCTCTCTTCCGTAATTTTGGGGAAGTCGTCGCGTTTATTCAAAGAAAAATATCTCCTTCCACAATTTGCTATAGAGAGATACCTCCGGCTCGTTATTTAGTATCACTCAGGATGACGAAAGGGTGAGTGGGAGAGGGAATTTAAAGATTTGCTCAAAGCTGATGGGAAACAAAAGGCCATTGAGCTCCATCCACCCACGTTGCCAAAGCAGTCTCATTCCCCTTTACAAAAGGGTGCCTTAATCAATGCAAGCGCTTGTGCTGTCATTCGTCGTTTGGAGAACCTCTCTTGCTCTCACTTCGTGCGTTTGTGGCTCTGATTTCCAGAGTCGTAAGTAGTAAAGGACCGCGCATTTAGGTGTATTCATCGTTGAAGTTTGTTCCAGTTGTTTTATTTGCCTCATGTGGCAAAGGGACGGTCTAATTTCGGGGAGGGTGTGTGAGAATAATGTCCGATAATACTAAATGAAGGTATGTGGGTTTATTTTTTGGTCATTTTTTGTTACTTTTTCATTCGAATTTGATGCTCATTGGTTGTTCCAGGTAATTGCAATTGGTATTTTATCCCGGGCAATCAAATGTCAATTAAACCTCATTAATTTTTTAAGCAAGTGTTAAGAGTTATTTGTGCTTTTTTGTGCACTGCTGAATTTATCAAAATCACGAACTTTTCTGGGTCAATCCAATTAATTGAAGACCGTAGTTGGTGGAAGATTAATTAGCGGCATTGCAGTTGCAGGACACATTCCGTATAAAATTATAAAAAGAGCATTTCCCAAAGGGGCATTTTAAATTAAATGTATGATCCGAAAATGCATTAAAAATTTAACCATTTAAATGTGAGTTACTTTAAAAATTAGCTCAGTGTCACAGTAAGTGGTTCATTTTTGCCCTAAAATATTGATTCATAGTTTTTTTAAATTTTTTGCCACCCCTAGTGTCCATTTTCTAAAGTAATATATTTGGATCGCAGCAGAACGATTGAAGAAACCGTGGTATCATTGTTGGCGTCCTCTTCTTTGAGGCAAATTATCCGTAATCCGCCCTCATATTTTAATTCCACAGCAAAAAAATACAAATAAATTGATTTGTCTTCCCTTCTTAAAAGAAATCATTCACCAATTTTGTTTTTTTTTAATTAAGACTTGAACGGAGTAATCGGTGTGATGGCTAATGAGAGGTTTTTTCAATGTGGCAGCTAGCGTCAGCACGGCCAAATTCGGACGATAAGCATTTAGAGATCAAACCATTTATTTATGGTGCGGTATCGTGAGCAAAATAGGAGGTGGGAACTTTCTTCAAATGGAGAATTAACAAATAAGACGGATTTGCGTAAGTTGTGTTGGAAACCTCCTTTTTCTTTCTTGGACTATTTTTATAACTTACCTTGAAGAGAGAAACTTTGGGAAAGACCTCCCTTATGGTATGAAAAGACTTGCAATTACTTTGAATTCCGAAAATTTCCGTACTCAAATCACACCTTCCCGGCAGCTTAATTGAAATTGGTCATTTTGCTGTCTAAGATTTTGTATGTCAGGGAAGTTACTTCATGTTTATTTCATTTCTCCATCTTCTCTTTTTATTTCTTGAAGTCAAAGTAGCAAGATTAGCCCTGTGAAGTAGTAATTGAAGACATAGCGGAAAGTCATCAGTCAGAAATCAGGTTTTATCCAGGTAACCAGGAATATTTGGATGATTGAAATTTCTAGAAATATTCTTTATCTTGAGGGTTTCAGTTACTGTAATGTGGCTTTATGCATCAACCTCCGCATAGTATTATACTCCATGGGTAGGGTTTAATCCATGAAAAACTAGTATCTAGGGGTTAGAGATGCCTAAGGGATATTTTTGGTGTCCTTTTTTAAGGTTTAAGCTTCTTAAGTGGTGGCTTGCAATTTACGATGAAAAGCATGACTCGTTTAAACAACGTGAGCAATCTTTCTACCTTTTCATTTAAATCCCCAACAAGTTCAATGGCTAATTAAATGAAGAATACATTGTATCTTTCCACTGTCCTTTATTCACGTACAACTAGTTTCAACGCTCAAGCGTCAAGTTCAAGCAAGTACCTGATGATGACGCGTTGAAACTAGTTGTACAGGAATTAAGGACAGTGGAAAGAAACATTGTATTCTTCATTTAATTTACATGAATTTCCACGAAGTTGAGCTGGGAACAATTGAAAGTTCAATGGCTTCCTAATGTGGTTGAAAATTCAGTGCTGTACAGTATTCCCCAGAGTAGAGGAAAATTCAAATTTTTTTATAACCCTTTCTATCGTTTAATCGTTTTTATCGCTCTACCACACGACATCACGTTTTCATAGATTCTAATAATTCAAGCTCTAGTGATAATTATCCTTTCGGGTACGCAAGGAACATTGATATGGGTTTAAGGTTTTTATTCAGCAAGAGCGAGAGAAATCATCCTTTTATTAGATTTTTGCAACGACTATCGGCACATATTTTTAGAGCTAGAAAAAACTATTTATAGCATGTAATATGAGCTACTAAAATGGTAAAACTCAGAAAAAACCATTTTCTAAGTGAACCCAAGAATATCGGAAAGAATTGATGTTTTAATTAATAAATTTTCATTTCATGTAATTTTTTCCATGATATAAGCTAAAATTCGTTGTCACATTTAAAATTTTCAGTCTTTTTTATGATGAAAATGCAATGATTTTTACCATTTACAATCCATCGGGTCAATTCAGGCCATCACCATAGTAACACTCCTCAAGGGTGAATACGACAGACCAAGGACGAGCCTAAATTGAAATATATATATTTATAGTAAGTGAAAATCACACATTCAGGCCAGTTTCGTGTATCCCTACGTTCTCTAAACAAATGCCGACGTCCAGAAAATCAAACTGGAGAAGCCAAGGACATTCAGTTCCGTAGCCCTAGGCTCTATCCTATAGGGCCGTCCAGCCTTTCTCAAAAGATTGACCTTGTACCTTTTGGGGTCCCCGTGAGTATTACAATAGGCTCCTGAACGTGTTTTTGTAGGAAATAGGGTTGTTTGATATAGGAAATATTGTTTATAGTTTCCTATAGTTGCCGATACTTTCGATTTCGGGAAATATTCTTCAACGAAACTTCATACTAATATGAACGATCAGAAGTAGCTCGTAAAGAAACAAGCATGCTCCACTGTATCTAAGAACCTTCTAATCTTATTCGATTGAATTAAATGCATAAATTGGGTTACCGATAATTTCTGAGACTAAATGAATGTCCAAGACAAAAAAATGGACGAGGAGTATTTTAAGGTATTTTAAAGTTGCATTTCACCCACATAACTCAAATTTAAAAGTAATAAATGTGAAGAATCCAAAGTGAAATTCACTTCGCTGTGTGAAATTCGCACAGTACGGTAGGAGATCTGGTTTATCTCAGTTTGCGTATGGCGGTTTCCCAAAAAGAATCCGAAAAAACCATATAACTTGGTGGAGGTTAGGGTATCGAGAACTCTCTAGTCACTAGACTGTCACGACCCAAAAATTGGCAATGTAAGCACTGATAGGACCGCGAAAATCAATATATTAATTCAAACATTCATTACAGCTCTACAAAGGGATTTCGTTTTTCAAAGAGCCGGAATTACCGCGAGTCATATGGAAATTCCTAATTAAAATATGAGAATGAACTTCTCTTGAGCTTTGAGATCAGTTGATGAACCTGAGCTTCCTTAATTGCTTGTGTAAAGGCTGGCAATGGCCAAAATTTAAAATGAACTGACCACAGTAATACAAGCGGCAAGAGCATAGGGAATAGAGATGATGGAACAATATGTAGGTGCAACTTTCTATTGTTTTTCGGTAACGTTGATAATGATATTTTAATTTGACGAAATTTAAGCTAAAAAACATAATGGAAACCGTTTTCAAAAAACGTATCATGTTCTATTCATGTAAAACCTATGTCTAATGCAAGATCTCTATCATTTTGGCTAACGGAAAAAGCCTGTAGCGTTGATTTAAGCATTGAATAATATCGGGAGATTAATATTTTTTCGGTAAATCACTAAATAAAACGAGTAGCCATGCTCACTGGTTAGCATTTAGTTCATAAGGACTATTTACTTTCTGCTATCATTTGCTAAGTTGTAAATATTTTGTGTAGGTTAATTGCTGAATAAATACATGAATAGTATATCAATCATCTTCTGCTTGTGTTCTAAAACACATTTTCTGTCGAGAATGAACTTGAGTGCTGCTGATTCTAAACCGAAGTCTTTGGTTTAAATATCATTTAAATATTCACCACGGCGTATAAATCCTTTTTTGGTGTCTTATACGTTTCAGGTGCTAAGTGCCTCTAATTTCAACATTGAGTTTCAATAGCCATTCTTTGTTGAGTGCCAACCAAATATGGCACTCAATAATGTTTTTTTTGCGTTCTGTGCAGTAAATTAACACATTGACTCTTTGCCATACATCTTATATTATCTAAGAATTACAGAACAACCATAGATGCATGTTTCAATGCATTTATTCAGACTGGCATTATGCTTGTCATTTAAGAATATATTTTTCATCGTGGAAATGGAATTATCACTAGAAACCGATTTGACGAATTAGTATAAAATGATAAAGCACTCGACCTGAGCTGTATTTTCATGTTAGTCTAATGCTCCAATGAATACGGTATTTATAAAATACATCCAATTTTAAATATTATACGTAGATTTTGAATCCTGTCAGGTAAATCGTGTAATATTTAATAAGGACTACGACAGTATTATAAGTAAATGCAGCCTTTTCGAGTAATACAGGGTCCGTCCGGAAAATAAGTGTACTGACTACTGATTTTTTCCCGCCGCTCAAGGCGCGCCCAGCACCGCTCTGACGGGCTGCGATTGGAGGGGGGTATGTTGGCAAGCGACGCTGAAAAAGGCAGTCGGCTCTGAGCTGTGGTGTAGTGAGGAGCTCTGTTAACGCGAACCTCCACGCTCGACCCACGTCACGGAACGCGATGCCGAAGTTTTTGGAGCAGCGTTATTCCATCAAATTTGCGGTAAAGCTTGGGAAATCGTCTACCGAAACTGTCAGTATGATTAACCAGGCTTACGGGGAGTCAGCCATGTCCAGAAACATGATCTTTCGGTGGCACAAGATGTTCGCAGAGGGCAGAGAAGAGGTCGACGACGAGTCTTCGAGAGGTTCCCGATGATGCCTTCGCGGGAGCGTTCCAGGAATGGGAACGCCGCTGGAACAAGTTATCGACTCACAAGGGTCCTATTTTGAGGAATATTAGCTTAAGATATGTAAAAGTGTAATAAATTTTTTTTCCTGAGCTCAGTACACTTATTTTCCGGACGAACCCTGTAACGTAAATAAATTTTGAATAATACTGCGCTCAGAGTTTTGAACATCCAAGGATAACATCCTTTTAAAGGTATTCACATCTAAAAGGTTATATTCTCCTCAGTTGAATGGTAATAAAATAACTGAGGATGTGCTTCGAAAGTTTTTATGTGTGCTGCCAAATAATTAGCCCACATCCTCCAGAGATCAATCCAGCAATTTCAAGAATAGAAAGAGCGACTTTGTGAATGTTCTTAAAAATTAATTCTTTTGACATAAGTTCTGAACGCATTCATTAAAATCTGCTCAGGTGTTGACATTTCATTTTTATTTGAGGATCCCGAGTAAAATAATCCAGAATGAGAATCGAAATCTTATTTCTTTTCTTTCTAATGACGAATCATTTTTTAATCCAGAAATAGTTTTGATCTGTGTTAATTATCTCTTTGCCTGGGCAAGAAACCTTTGCGCGTTTTGCATGTCATCAGTAAACGTGCCTTGATGCATTATGAAAGTACCGCTGAAACGATGCCTTGAAAGATGCTGAAAACGTATCATGGAATAATCAAAATTTTAATCTTAAAGCAGCTTTTTAGAAATTACACTTAATTTCAGCGAAAATTCATGGCTATTTATTGAAAATAATTCCGGGATACGAAAAATATATAAAAAAGTGCATATTAAACTCATGGGACTTTTTCAAATGTGTTTTCCTCGTAGTCGACTTATTGTTCTGTAGAGCATGGAAAACCCACACTTTTCGCACTTAAGACACTCATTTTGCAACTGCTTGCATAAGTAAATAGCAATTTTAATTCCATCTTAGATGATTCTAGAAATAGGTAGAGGGATGGATTTTTTTTCAATACCCTGTTATCCTAAATCCTTCGTTACACTCCGTGTCCATTGTTTTTTCAGTTGAAGTGGCAAGGTATATAATAAGTACGTAATATAAGACAAATATAAGTAACGTAATAATTAAGTAATATCTAAGACAAATATAAGTAATACCTAACGAATTATGAGATCCTTCTGCTCTACGTCTAAATCACCGTGAGGTCATCTGAAAAAATTCGATTGGGCCGCGGATGCAAAAAAACTTCTTTGCTTTCAATGCGGCATTTTTCGTCTTAAATTCCACGGATTGACGAGTACATCTTTGTGTGCATACCCCCCCAAGCCCCAGTGGCCATTGTGGCTTGCAGAGCCATTGATGTTGTTCTGTAAAGTTCGAGAAACCCCTTGAGGTTTGATTCAGGGTGGGTAACATAACCCAGGATGCCTTGGAGGTCGTCGACTGAGGGGTCATCAGTTACCAAGTTGAACTACCTCGTATGTTGTCAGCGCCGTAAGTTGCTAGGCTCAGAGAGGCAGAAACTTGTCCGTTACAGTCCCCTTTTCGAAATTTATGCTCGCACTCTTCTTAATCTTTTACACTCTATTCATCAGAATTGCCTTTATTTTCCAGTTCAATCCTTTCACAGAATTGACGTTGACATTTTTCAAATATCTTCCTGCTCTATTCATCGCCATTGACCAAGAGAACTTAAGAGTTCAGTTATTTAAACTTGTGCAGAAAACTTTTTCGTCATGATTTTGTTTTACTAACATGATATCTTCCACATAATATTAGTTCATTTGCGTTCGCCATTTCCCGTGAGTCAATTCCAATAGCTTGCGCACAGAGGTCTTTCCTGGATTCATGATGATATTCGATTGGAATGCGTTAAATTCTGTTTTTATTTCCCATTGAGGCATCTCTCATCCAGATTCAATTTTTCCTTAAATGCTTATCCCATCATATTTCCTGTCTCTTTTATCGTCCTGTTGAAAATCATTTTCCTCTCCAGCAAACTCTTCCATTAAATTCTTCCCCATTGTAAAGGTGCCGCTATTGAGCTGTGAAGCCCTCCATGTTAACATCAACATCAAGTGTAATTTATACGGCTTTATACATGCCTCCGTTGCCTCTTGCTTTATGAGTTCAGTGAGGTCTCACATTCCGTGTGCAAATCCGGATTATTTATCTCTTATTTAGTGCATGTAAATTATTTTACCCTCTATCTTACATACCAATGATTTTTCAGTAAAAAAAGACACGCAATTATTTTCCTTGGTAGAGAATAAATTGAGATAATCGTAAATCCGTATAGCATTCCAGTATAATATTAGATACAAGTCCAAATTTTGGTTGTGCATGCGGACTGGGATTATTATTATTATTTAAATTTCGTTGCAATAAGGCAGTTGTCCTGGTGACAACGGTGAAGTCAGGTCAACGGTCAGTCTTACAATACACATACATACATATACAAGGACAGATATGATACAAAATGCTCTTGTATACAATGACACATTCATATCACTAACCGCACCTTTACCATCACACAAGGGCTAGGTATACAGCATACCTACAACGCCCCGTCTCTGCTCCAGGATTTTATTTCGGAATTTTCTCAACTTTCCGGCGAATGAATTTAGTTGTCTCTGGCGTAACTATATGGAATTTTCATAAAATATTGAAATGAAATGAAATTATTGACTTTGTGATTCCACACACTTAATTTTAAAAACACGATCCAGGTTTCGACGTTGAACGTCAACATCAGGTGGTCCTCGATGATGTGTCTTGCTGCCTATGCGGCAGCTTTTTCTTTCAGAGATCGCCTTATGCTCTGTGTCCTATTATTTGATTCCCTATTTTTATAGAAGCAAACTTGGAATATATGCCTTCTGATCGGGGGAGGGGGGGTTGGTCAGACAGGGAGGGTAAGGGAGGATGGAGGGGTAAAAAGGTTACAAAGTAGCTGGGAGAAAAAGAGGGAATTATATCTTTCGGTGTCAATCGTTGACTTGGAAGAGTGGTGGATCTATGAGTGGGGAGTGAGAGGGATACTAAATTTCGTTGGCAAGTTCATCCTTGCAACGGACGCATTTCAAAATTTCCAACTGCTCCGAAGCATCGAGCCTTTGACCTTTATTTTCAAAATGAATAATTTTAGTTAACAAGTCACTTTTGTAGTCATTCTCGATGTTAAATGAAATAAAACATGCCTTTAACAGTGGTTCATGCCTTGAGAACCTGATGTCTCACACTAAAGAATTAAAGTACTCCGAATGTAACACGAAGTATATTGGGCAAACAGGATGAAAATTGAAAGAAAGGATAAAAGAACACCAAACATGTGTTAAGAATAAGAAAATAACATCCCCCTTTGCGAAGCACCTCATCGAGAATCACCTCACCTGGACCGTGTTTTTAAATAAAGTCTGTGGAATTACAGAGTAAATAATTTCATTTCAATATGTTTCTGGGAAATTTTTCGATCAAAATGAGGTGAGGATCCGCGTCAATTAGATTCTTAGTTCAAGGTATTTTTTTTAAGTAACAAAGGTTCTTAGGTTGAGTACATGAACCCAATACCTAATGGATATTGACGAAGCCTAAGGAAATTGAATCTTCATCAAGGCATATGTTAATGCCCCCAATGGTACCTCGCTAAGCAGATGCGTACTCGAGCTAGCGAGTTAAGAAATCTGTTACGTGGCAGCAGATAAATCAATTCCTCAAGACTGATTGATTGGCTGCACATAACCTCCGTTATGTGTGATAACCCAATCGCCTCATCATGGACACCTGGAAGCACATTGTCCTCCTCCCTCACCTGAGGTCCCGGCGAATCCATGGAAATGCATACACGCCCCCGATGCTCCGCTTCTCTCGCCCACGCCGCTTCCCAACGTCCCTTCCTCTCCCCCCGTCCACTCCCACATCCGGGTGGGAGCACTATCCCCGCCCACGCAGCAATATCCTCCTGCAAAGTTATCCCCCGGCCCAACTTCATCCGCACCTCGCCTTATCTCTCAGATTCTGTTTCCACGGAGAGAGATGAGAGAGTAATTAACCCTTGGGTCCAAGCAGTACATAATTAAATTAACCAATTAAGTGTGAAATAAGAAAAGTAACGTGCGCGTTTATTTTCAACGACCAGTCCGGAGTCATGTCTTTAGTGAACTCAATCGTTGCGTGGGACGCTATATCATGCGTTATTTGGACTCTTCACTCGTGACCACATTAGTTATGGTCAGTTTCGTACGAATTTTAATCTCGTGGGCTTGTTCCCGCTCTTGAGAAAAAAACTAAAACAAAATCATAGTAATCAACTACTATATAACTATAAGGTCGCGGGCAGCCTGTCATTTGTTTACAGTAACGAGTTAAAATGAAGAATACATTTGGAAATCCTGCCAGACGTAAAATCCGTATTGTGATAAGGTTTTTACAACGCTATAATCTTCAAAGCTGCTGACATTCATTGGGAAATTTGTACTGTGCGCCAACTAAGTGATGAGTGACAGTGTTGTGCGTCAGTGGTGTTGTTAATTAAATAGTAAACGGAAGTCCATGATTTCCAAGAACTAGCCATCCATCAATTCATCTGCCACAAGGCTAAGCGACTACTGCGGTCCTCGTCGTGAATATGGGTTGGCCATTTTTAAACTGAATGCACAGCTGCCTCACTCCGCATTCACTCATTATGCCGCCTCCGTACACTTCACAAAGTAGCCTATGAATTTCAATTGGCTTGTGGTTTTTTTGCTAGTGAAAACCTAATTACGGATTGCAATTCACAACTCGCGGGATTTTCCATTGTAGCACACATTTTAACAGTTCGCATTGAGCAAGGTAGAATAACCACAGTCTCCCAACTACCACAGTTGGATGCGCACTAAGTGTAGGGACTTTCAGACACCAGTGTGGTTGGTCTAGCCCTACCAACCGCCACGTTAGACCGAAGGGTAAGATATTGTTTTGATAACCCTCCTAGTTTATAAAACAAATTTTTCCCTTCCATTCTTTTTGTCTCCATACATGACGGTGATATCAGTTTGCTTCTTCATTATTTCCCCTAACTATTTCTTTTTTCGTAATACTTTTAACACATCACGCCACTTCACAATCTGATTATACTACATTTGTGCTTCCATATTTGTGTACTTTTCATTTGGCTAAGTCTTCATATTTTTGTCTTCTGCTTGGAGGCTTTTATTGAAGTTTTAACTGAAAATTGTTCTATTTGGACGGGGTACTAGTCCGCGTGCAAACCCCTCCTTTTTACCTAGGCTAGGGGAAGGCGACGATACCGATGAGCTACTGCCCGATCTGCCATTAAAGTATGGAAGTAAGAAGTTGAGCAACGTTGGCACACAAAACAATACTACTCTATATAGAAGTGATAACATAGTGGAGCCTTAATGTCTTTAAGTTTCACTATGTTCTTTGCTTTTGCTAACTGTAGTTTCTCCAGCGTTTCAGATAGCGTCTTCAGGTTCAAAGACACTAGCCAAAAGGACATAAGGGTACTAGAAAACCCGGGAGCATGCAGTCTTCTCATTCCACAACCTTGGAATCTCCGACGCGATACGTTTATCAATCAACCCTCTTCCTACAAGTCAACAATTAAAGGACCTTAGTATGAAATAAAACATTCTCGAACTTTTCTGTGACGCTTAATTTGGCATTTTATTGCGTTTTGAACCAAGTATTACAGCATAACATAAATGTTCCAAGTACCAAATATATGTATTTTCCGTGGAAAAAAATGTTGTCTTAAAGTTATAATAATCTTAAAGTTATAATAATCTTAAAGTTATAATACAATTTCCACACAGAATCATTCCATATCTTGCTCGTGCCTTTGGTAGTAAAATTATATGGCTGGGTTAATGAGTTTTTCATTGAATGAATTTACGAATCGAGGCGGTTCAACAAAATGTTCGTCATTTTTGATCCATTTTCAACAGAGAACGATCTGTAAATGTTTACATGTTATGTAGGGTGGCGGCTAAAATCCTTATTTTTTTCAAGGACTCATGTGTAACTGAGGTCTAGCGTTACGTTAATCTGTGCAAAAATTAAGTCAATTATTTTATGGTGAAAACTGAAAAAGTCTCCTTCTGCTCAAATGTGTGACAAGGAAGGATTTATAAGAAGTTCCGTTGAATTTTAAATATGCCAAAAAACTCTTAAAATTGGAACTGTTGAATAATGCAAACCAAATTACGCACATACTTGGTGGCCCGTACTAGTTTTCATGTAGCCAGAACAAATTTCTCAATAGATCGGAAATTTTTCAACACAAAAAAGAATTGTTTTTAAATCAGAGTATTCAAAAAGTTTGGGAAAAAATATATAAAAAATAAATTTCCATACACGGTAGAGGTTTGGTCGTTGGTCCATGTTATCTTCTAATTTCTCATACTAAATTTAGAAGACCCAGTACTTTCGTGAACAATTTGTAATAACACCGACAGCGACGAGAAAAGGTTTTGAGTCTCTAAGTATGTAATTTGTTGAAATTATTATTCTTCCGCAGGGTATGAAAGAAGCTATTTAAATTTATATTATGATTTTATTAAAGTAATGTAAAAATACATTTTTTCAAAGCAAGTATGAAACTTTTGTCTTCGTAAAACCAATATACTTCATTTTTAGCATTCGCAAAATATATTCCAAAAAACATTTTAAAATTACATGAAACTTTAGGTCTATCTACGTAGGCCATATATAATGCTGTAATTTAATATTTAACTATATTTATTAAGAGAAAAAAAACCGATATGCAATGGATTAAATGCAGGTTCGCTTACAGAAGCGAAATATGGAAACCTACTTTTATAAGCCCTGAGGCATTAGACATTAGGCTTTAATGAGTCCTGAGAAAGAAGAAATATTCGAAGAAAGTGGACGTATACAGGCATATACTCATGGTGTAATGTTCTCTGGATCTCCAAGACATTAAATGGATGGAATGGAGGGATTCAACGCGACGTCTTACACGACATTTCTTATTGTTTCAAGTCTTATTTATAATTTTAAGAGAACATTGAAGAAAATAAAGAATACATTTATCTTTATTACTACAGATATAAATTAAAGAAATGATATAATCATAAAATTTGATAGTAATTGATATGGCATCAAGTTTTCTTCTATTTGGTAGGTTTGTTAGAGCATTTATTATTCGCTTGTGTAATATGATCTTCTCTCGCTGATGTTAATTTTTCATTCAATTTCCGTTATATGACAATTTTTTTATGATTTCTGCAACAGAAAACAGCCGCGGTTACTTTCCATATGATATCAATCAATGTACAATACTTCACCTTCAAACTAGATTTTCATTGAAATCCGATAGCTTTTACAATGTCCACGGTGTCGATAACTTAGCAATATCGAGCACGATTTGATCGATTTGGTTATACTTAAATAGAAGAATTTACCAGATTCAAATTTGATATCACGTAATTTGGCTGTAAATATGAATATACCTCGATTCTTCCGTTCTTCAATAAAGTCCTTTCAAAGGGACGCCTCACTCCGGTAAAGATTTTTATTGTTTGTTCCTTTTGTCACTTGGATATTTATTCCTTAAACATATTCAGTTGTTTCATATAGAACGACTAAGGCGTTGTTTTCAAAACTAAACAGCGTTACTGTGGTATCACGAGTATATATTATCGATAGCTTATATATCGATATCGATATATTATAGATAGGATTGTAATACTAAAAAAAATAGCTTAAAAGAGTGGCAATATGATTATCCAACGATTTGACGATTATCTGTGAAAATTCATAATACCACGTCTCTATGTGCAGGTTAGAGTTAATGGAGTCATTACTACAGCCTGTTGAAACTTTTGAAAAATTTCACGTATCTGGAAAATGGTGGGGGCATCAGATTTGTACCATGGATCTCCTCGAGTCAGGAGCACGTTTTAGAACCATTGGTTTACTGTGCCACTTGAATTTCTATTTTCTGTGTTAATAATCCTTTTGCTTGAATAAAAAAATATTTTTTTAATGTACAGTAAAAAATGTATACATATACTAATTCGGATCATAAAAAACGCACCGAATGAATTTTTAAATAATTATAGTAGATTTTTTATCAGATTTATAAAGTCTCATGATTGGGATATCAGAAGAAATGATAAGAAAGTTTATTACTACGTAATGGCTATCAGAGAATAGCTCATGTCTGATTTCTTGAATACGAGAAGATTGACAGTCACGTGTCCATTCTAATTCAATTGAAAGTGATTAATAATTTCTTCGAAAGGTGTACAAGTGAAATATCAAAGTAGAAAATCATTTTATTGAATTCAAACGCGTTGATAAGGGGCAACCGCCAGGGAAGCCTGAATTGAGGAATAGAATTGATGGATAACTGAGTTAAAATATTTGACCCTTTAATCCATTGGATTCCTCTGGTAATTTTCAACACAAAATTACAAAATAAGGACGGTGTAGCAGCAGTTATCTTAAATTGGAGCGGGAGAGGATTCACCCAAAATGAAACGCTGTCAAAATGCAATATCCATTTCCCGTTTTAGCTTTAATGCCCCCAAAAAATCTCGTTTCCTTAGAGGAACTTCCTGCCAGAATGCAAATATTTACATTAATTGGTAGGGAGTGGCCGTTTCTTCGGAAGGTAATGCGGATGGGAGGACTACGGCAGGGGGACGTCTTGTTTCCTCAAGCTGATAAGACCCTCGATATATTGTGATCCCCTCGGATAGGATTTTCAAAATCATCACGACCCTTCACATTCGGCCATTCGAAGCGTGCCCTCATGGTCAGGGTGATTGCCCACTTATAGCCGCGCTCGTTGCGTTATAAAAATTCAAAATAATATTCTCTGTTGTAGCACATTAATGGCGAATATTTAAAGTATTGAAGAAAACCTCTACAATAAAATTTGCTCGCACTTCATGGACCTAAAGGAGAGGGCAAAGGAGAAAGACCGAAGTTCAGAAAGGAGAGAGGGGTCATTGCTTCATGATTTGAGAAAAAAGACGGACGTAAATTGATTTCAACTACGTCACATGAGATTAATAAAAAAAAGAATGATGCATTTAAGTAAATGGTCTCAGAAATCTATTTACAACACAGTTAAAGTTACATTTTTTCTGAACATATAAATCGCAAATACACAATACCAAAAACGTAACCGCTGCCGGTGACTTAATTGATTACTTTTAATGAGCGAATCTTAATTTTTCAAACTTAAACTTTTCTGCAATTTATTTAAACTTGCCATTTGTTTCCGCTGGTTGAGTCATCATCAAATTCAATTCCGACAAAATTTACTTCTTTTTTTGGTGTGGTTTTCAGTTGGGCGCATCGTCGAAGTATTTTTAGGAAAAATTACAAACATCAAGCATTTAATAATTCAGTGCATTAAGAATATAAAAATATTTTAATAGTAATATGGTGCTTCTTTCGAAATTGTTCTGTTCATTTTCAAATCATGCCATTGAACCATAATTGATCCAATTTGAACTGCACTAAATAAATCCATGCATTTATTAATTTATAAAAGAAATACTAATAGTTTCTGCTTTCCATTAGCTGCCCCATGCCTAGACCTAGAATATGTGTCAAAAATAAACCATATCTACATCACAACTTCAATCAAGATCCAATTCATTTCGAAAATCAAATTCAAACTATGAAATTTGTGGTCAGAGAACAAAAATATAATTTCCAACCTTTTAAGGGGGAAGTGCATTAAAAATTTAACGGAAAGTGGACCAATTTCGTCCCATCATATTCAGAGACATTGGAGAATATTTTGTTCTTCAGTTGTTTCATTTAATCAGAAAATCATTAAGTTTACATTGGGCCATTGACTATTATGATGGGTAGTAGAGGAATAAAGATTGTATTTATGAATAATGAAAAATTGAAAAGTAGTTCAGGCGATAAAGTTTGTTAAGCCAATCTAAATCATTATATGTTTAATGAGGTATGATTGCGTCTGTACTTAATTTTCAGCTTTTAAAGCTATATATTTGAATTACTGATTCCTTAAAAATCATGCCATTGTTTATGTGATCGGTGTCTCTTTTATTCCCTGCATATGGTAATCTGAGATCTGTAATGTCACAAATAATACTCACAACTAGAATTGCACTTAGGATTTTGGCGAAAGGGCTATTCTGCCATCGGCTACTTCTCTGGATTACTTACTACATGTCAAGACAGAAAATGTCATCATAAATTCTTTTCCAAGCCTTTTCCTGCTCCGTAGAAGTCAAATTTAAGTATTCTAAGAGAATTTAAGAATTGCTCCCTCTCCTTTTCGCCTGTGTTTATGATTTTATCTAAGATACCATCCATCTGCGCTCTATGTGGAGGGTGAAAGCAATCGATATCTCACTATTAGTGAAAAAGCAATAGGGAAAACAAGTTGGGAAAGAATAATCCGCTACACTCATTAAATCATAGGAGAACATCTACTTTGAAATCGTACCGATGTAACTTATCCGTATTGATAAAACAATTTGAGGAAAATGCTGTAATTTTGGTCGTTTTCTGTAACAATAGGTAATACTCGTATTTAATTCTTCAACCCCCATATTAATAATTGGATATTTTTCAAACCTTAGTTTCAATGAATGAATTTTGTTATTGATTTGGTATTTTTTAATTTCCATGAAACGTGGATTTTAAATTACGATTCTGAATAAAAATCATCATAAATCTACCCCTTAAAATGCTTGCAGAATGTATTATATATCTTGCATAATTCGAAATATGTGAAAACGAATGAAGAAGAGTAAATGGGCGGAATATTCATCGAAAGCGTGCGTATATTTCAAAGCATCTATTTATTTAAACAATTTTGAGGCGAGTTGGTGAGTTATCCTAAATTGGGAGAAAATATTCGAAGGTCGTCACGCTATTACCATCTCCAGTTTTCAGGCCCACATCTCTACCCATAAACGAGCTCCTTTTGTGGCCACTTAATTCGTTCTATCTGCCTTTCGCGGAATTTTATTCCCAAGCTCAGAATTGACGTTTTCAGCAAGCAGTCGGCCTACAGCATTAGCTTTGAAAACCCAGCATGAGGAAATCTAAAGCATCCTCCAAGGTGATCACTCGGCGTGAGTAATTTGGCTGCTGCTTTCACTCTTCGTTCGTCATGCCCCGACTCCAAGGGCTTGCTGGCTCTCTCTGCACCGCGTTTTGTATTCCCATCTATTCACATCGACGCTGTGCCTGTTTTGTTTGTTCGTTGACGAGTCTCCAAGCCTGGCCTTTAATAGCCGTGAGAGAAATTCAAGTCCCAAAGTGTTCGGCGGCCGTCACAATCCAACCTTGCTAACACTTTCAAACGTACACATACACACCCACACCCATACGACATACATGCTTTTGATGGTTATTTGATGACAATCTGCCCACAGTATACGAGGTGAGCTCAATAAATAACGATAATATCGGAAGTAATGTTATTTATTCGTCTATATCAAAGTTATCCCCTTCGAAAAGTCTATATTAGATATTATACAGTTAAGCCAGCGCTTTTTCCAATCCTCGAAACACTTCTGGAATTCGATCTTTGGTATAGCTTTTAGCACTCTCAGCGATTAATCCATTCTTAATCCCGTCTATGCTTAGAATGGAATGGTTTCAGGCGTCACTTTGTGGAAGCGATTCATTTCAGAAAATAAATTCTTGGTTACTCCACATATATTTTTTATTAAACACGACCCGAGTTTCGACTTACAAAGTCATCATCAGGACCGGATGATGACTTTGTACGTCGAAACTCGGGTCGTATTTAATAAAAATATATGTGGAAAACCGTTTATGCTTGTAAAACGACGGCCCTTTATGAATCTCTTCATTTTTGGGAACAGAAAGAAGTCACTTAGGGCCATTTATGGCGTATATGGAGGCTGGAGAGCATCATAACAGTGCCGCTTATGACCAAAAATTTACGAACAAGCAGTGAAGTGAAACAAAGAAGTTATCGGTGGTGAAATCGGCGTAATCGTGGAGCAAAAGTGATTAATTGTTTTACCACAAATACGGGTGTTTTTCCCATATTTTGTTTTTACGCCGACGGCGTTGAAATTCTAAGTAGTGCTCTTTATTGATCGTTTGATTGACCTTGTGGGAGGAACTCATGGTGCACTATGCGAATTTACAAAATTCCCGTTACTATTTAAACACGCCTCGTATAATATGTCTGGGCTTATCTTCTTTTTAAATGCTACAGTTGTCAATCCTCGAAGAAAAATATTTGATGATGTGTAAAAATTAAATGCCTGAATTTACCATTAATCGAATATTTTAATTCTGTAAAGAGATTAAACGAAAGGAAAAATGCATTGGACCTTTTGTTTGATATGTGCTTAAGTTAAACCAACAGATTATTAAGACGAGCGTCAGAATTTAACTTGATTATACGTTTTCCATTTTGTTTTTTTTAATTTTTTTGCAAATTAGCTCTAAATCTTCACAAATTTACCTTGATGACATGTATTTTGTTGACATCTCTAACATTGACATATTGTCAAGTAAACTGAAAGGAATAAGTGGTCAGCCGCAGAGTTTTGGAATAATACCATTTGGACTAACGAGTGCGTAGAGTATGGTTTGCGGGAAAAATATCATTTGGTGATCGAAGGATATATTTTATACATTAAGGTATCTTTCCATAGTACAGTAGTCTGCTTATTATTTGTCCCATTTAAAATAAAGTGATTTCACGTAGGAGAGTGAAAAATGCCACCTGACAATGACAATCAGCACATGTGTATTTTTAATAATAATAATAAATATAAATTTGGCTTTTCTCCAGTGAAAACAAGTATTTCATAAATACGTAAATTGATTTTTGCAATTTCGGCCCAGAGTTATACCCCTAAATGGACTTCCAAAGGCAATATCATAGAAGATGGGACGTGGGCTGATGATAAAACACAATGACACGACCTTTTGGGAAATATTCTAAAATGTATCCGCAATATCACTAAATATGGACAATATTTCGTTAAAATTCAAATGTGCGTTTAGTTAAGCTAATATTTACAGTTTGCAGACGAAAAAGGTGCGCCAAATTAGAGTATTTCCTTTCAATTATTCATTAATGAGAAATAATTCTGAAACTTTAAAAAAAAAAAACACTGGAAATTTAATTCATAATGAGAACGAAGGGGTCTCTGCGGGACTAGTGAAGTCATTACGGAGGGTGCTGCTTTACCCCAGGGGCTGCCTGGAAGTAGTGTTTAAACTTGGCTCTTGCTTAAAATTATAATGTCGCTCCGAGATCTCGAAATATTTTATAATTTCGCTAAAACTTTGGCAAGAGCATTTAACCATGCAAATGTAAAATTATAAAGAAGAACATTTTTATTTTAAAAATGTCAAATTTTTCATTCATCTTACCAAGAACCTTGGTTTGACAACCCCTTTATTTCATGATATAGTCCATAATTTGCCAATGTTGCATTTGTATTTGTCATTTTCTCAAGTTACAGTTGCTCCCTAATTTCCGTATGTTAACTGCTGCTCTCGTTTCCAGTGCGCACAGTAAAGAGCATTTGGCTATTGAGCTTGTACACTATTCCGATTATCATTCAGACTGTTCTTCTTTTTACGTACGGATGCGTATCTTCCTGCAATGGAGCAGAATAAAAAGTGTACACCTATTAACACTTCATAGCTATGGCGTTACTAATCCTTTTCCTTGCAGTGTTGCCACTGAACAACTAAATTTAGGGCAGTCTCCAAGTTTGAACTCCTACAGATGCGGCAGTTCATACATTAAATCTGAACTAAACTTGCTACGGGATTCACGCGACTCCATTTAGCTGTAATCTGTTGAGGAAACAAGGCACAAGACAAACATCATCACTTCTGTAAAGAACGGAATCGGAAATTCTTTCCCTCTTTCCCCACAGGTATTTGAATTTAGCGCTACGGTCTCCGAGTTTATGATTACCGCCTCTGAAAACCCTTGGAACCATGGGCCGGCCATCATCGGTTTTTCTCGTCTCCTGGAGAAAAACGGGGACAGGAGGACTCCAACCCCTCCCGTCTCCCATTATACGTACCGTTCCATCCATCTTTGATTATTCCCTTTCGTCCTTTCTTCCCCCGCTTCCCGATCCGCACTTTTTTGTAACCCTCCTTCTCTCGCCTTCCCCTTACTCCCTCCCAATTTACCCATCCTCCACCCTTCAATTTCCTCTCCTTCCTGCTTCCATTCTCCACCCACTCGCATCGCTTCTCATCCGCCTCCTTCCACGCCGCAGCAAAGCCAAACTGGAAACAAGATTTTCGTGGATCCCGTCTCAGGGCGTTAACATTCTTCAGCCACCTCTCTCTCAACCCTCTCTCACGCACACACTCACTTCCTACGCGCTCCTTGTCTCCATCTCATCTCATGACGTTCTCACCCGCCTCGAGCTCTACTTTTATGCGAGCGAACCAATCGGGCCTCCTATCTTCTCTCCCCCAACTCGTTTTAACTCGCGATCCGAGCGTTATTTTGTAGCGTGAAACTCGCCGGGACCCTCCCCTCTCTAACTGAAAAGGGGAATGGCGTTTAAATAGATTGGCGAGGATTCTTGGGGCTCAAAGTTTGCGTTCGATTCTCATTGGCTACACATATTACCTGATTAAAAGTTTTGTTCCATATTGATACATCCTCGAATTGTTGCGTTGAAAACAGGAGGACTTCACGCAATGACATATTTAGATAATTTACCGCTTTATGTATGAAAATATCCTTGGTTCGAGATTGAAAAGTGGGGAACTGCGGAGCGAATTAGACAAAGAGACGACGGAAGCGATGAGTTGGGTGCCCGTTTGATTTAAAGCCGGTTTCAAAAGGCCCACGCCCAACTCGATCGCGAAGAAAGAGAAAAATTTTTCCCAGTTGGTCTCTTTCGGAGAAACGTCTTTTTTGATGGAATAAAATTTTAAAAATCAATCTTGCTCATAGCAGGTGCAGTTCAACAAAATATCATCAATGATGGCATTGTTGAAGTTTGGCGCTAGGGAACGTCAAATAATTTAATTTCAAGTCACGAGAATTTCTTAAGAGTAAGCGTATTCTTGAAATTTTGGTGCAGTTCACCGCTCACATTTCTGTTAATTTCCTGTCCATTAAAAGAGGTTATTTCAGAATCATCAAAGAAAGAGTTTCAAAGTCATAGTTGCTGTATTACTGGTAATATTGGGGATGCATCAATGAAGAATCGTTTTCATTCCGGACATTTAATCCGAGAATTGTTTTGCTACTGCTCTCCAATTTATTCTATTCTATGCCAATATCCTCATCCCCTCACAGTTCCTTGCACAGAAACATACACACATTACCCGCTTTACAAAGTTCATTTATCTCAGTAATCTATCTCGTCTTATAACATATTCAAATCATTTCCCTCTTCTTCATGCAAGGGTCCTCCATAGACTTCTCTTTCCGAATACTTTTTGAAGAACTTTTTATTTTGCTAATTTATCTTTCAATTTTCTTTACGTAATTCTTCTCTTTTACCACATTGCTAATGTCTCCAACCTTTTTTCTCTCCTGTCACTATCATCCAAGTCTCACAACCGTAGAACAGTGGTATTAATCTAGTATATAACTTTTAACGAATCGCTTCGTTACAAGCGTTTCCTTCGTATGTCTATTGTAGCGTCAGTTTCTGCTAGTAGTTTATTGTTCTTTTAGAGAGACTTCTTCGTCTTTTCTACAAAATATATCTCTCTTGCTTCTTCAATTGCCAGTGATTCTGTTCCATATAATAGCAAAACTCTTCCTCTTGTTCCTGAGTGTTTTTCACTGGTCTTACCTTGAGGTTATCTTCTCAACTTTAACTATTGACCTTTGATGTCCATGTAACTATTTGTACATGGAAAGTTCTCGATATTTTTGCAGCCATGGAATGAAATAAGTTATTAAGTTAATGGTATTATTCAGGAGCAATGTTTTTTGCTCAACTTTGATGACCTATCCTGTGAATTTACAACTTTAATTGCTCTCAAATATTCACCAGGAATAATTGACTCACTGAGCCATAAAGACACACATACTCCTTACAGCGCCTGGGGTGATTTAACCGAATTTGGAGGCACTTCTTGGGGAAATATTACCGTTTATGTGATTACCAGCTGCCTGCAAGTGAAAATCC
The DNA here is from genome assembly GCF_022747635.1 of Hetaerina americana. Taxonomy (NCBI): domain Eukaryota; kingdom Metazoa; phylum Arthropoda; class Insecta; order Odonata; family Calopterygidae; genus Hetaerina; species Hetaerina americana. The sequence goes on from NW_027287316.1 coordinate 46,353,958, forward strand.
CAGGAGGAAAAGGCAGCGAAACCATTGTAATGGCACTCAATGTTGCTGGAATTGAACTGAAACTGAATTTCTTCCCATTGATATACTTTCAAATTGAGCATTTGACAGTTTTAAATTTTAGACATTAACATGTTATTAAGAGCCAAACATTAATAGTAACTCTTGATAGAAAATGAATGTTGATTGTTTTAATTCGCGTTTTCAATCACCTTTGTTTATTTGAATGCTTTAAGATCTATTTTAAAGTCCTTGCTTTGAAAGTGAGTTTATTAAAATTGAAAAAAATAATTGAACTTCAAAATTCAATTCAGGTTTAAATAGTGAGTGCTTTGTCATAAAAAAATCAATTCGATTTCATCATAGTTGATGGACACGAGATCTCATTTTAGCTCTCAATTCCTGTATTTCAGTTCTTGGTTATTGACTGAATAAACATAAGAGCGCGCCCATTGTACGTACTGGTGCGTGGGTAAAATTGAATATTGGTGAAAACCTTCGCTATTACGGTGATTCCCCACTATTCCCATTCAGCATAATGATCCACCATTATTACTTATTCCAGAATATCCGTTCGAATGAATCTCTCCTATTACCATTGACCTTTCTCCATTAAATCACTGAATACTGAATAAACCCCATTGCTTATTGTACTTGTTTCTGGCTGCCTAAGCCACCCAGGCACAAGAAAACATTTAACGTGAAAAGGCGAAAGATTATTAATGCCGATTGAATTGAATATCGCTTATAAATAGCATAGTACTGTTGGAAGTTCAATTACTGAAGATGTTTCATAAAAATATGAATCTCCCAATTTCCAGTGATTTTGCACATAATTGTATGTATTCGGAACTAAAGCATTTTAATTAACTATTAATGAGGAGCACTTAAGTGTCTTTTCCCCTTAACTGCATAATCTAAATTTTGTCTATTTTGCTGACTTATTGGATTATTTCGATACATTCTTTGGTTCCTTATTCTTCCATCATTTTTTCACTTAAAAAATGCATTTTATACCCTATTTATTTTCATATGTAATTTTATCATGCGTAGAGATGTCAGGAAATGCTGGCATAAACTCAATCGTAAATCTCAGCTTTCACCCAATTACAGATCTCCTCCTTTCCTTTTTCATACACTTTTGCTGCAGCTAAGGGGTTAGCCTACGTGTAGATCTTAATACTTGTCATTTGTTATAGATATTCATCCATTAGCCCCACCATGCATGTATATAGTGTTCGTAGCAGCGATGGCTATCACGTTCCTCTAACGAAACGTGTCAAGAAAGCGCCGTTGTTGACTCAAAAGAGGCGCACGATCTCCAAATGAGTTCAGTTTACTATTGGTATTCTCTCAACGCCTAGGTCTTAATTATTCCAGGCATGGTTCCATCTATATTCCATTCTCTTTTAAGGGATGTTACCGCACAATCATGCAATAAGCCGGATATAGCCATCTAGTTTGGGGGGTTAACCTAGTCACGTCCTCCCTAAGGGCGCAAAGGTATTTTCTGAGGTTAGCCAGTCTGCTTAAGTCTAATTACTAATTTATTTTTAAGTTTCATATTCCAAGTTCACACTTGCGGTCCTTTACCTATTTACCAGACATACATAAGCATATAGACTATTGGTATGAGGTAAAGGAAAAACAGGTAGGGAAACATACGGGTGAACTCAAGGGATAAGTAAATTTCTACGGAAAAATATACGGACCTCTCCCTTTCCGGGCGAGAGCTCAACCAACTGCTATTTTTAACCGCCTAGTAAACCTCTTTATGATATTATATGAATAAATATATTTATATGCAATCAATAATTATAAATATATAAGCTAGGCGTGATATGCCCACAGGACTAGGTAGAATTATATAAAGAAAAGGTTTGTAAGAAATATTGGTGGGTTTCAAAATATACTTGTCGGGGTTAGCGATCATAGCTATTAAAACAATTCATTTGAGGGTTCATAAACCTATATGAAGTATCTAAAACGTTGGAGCAATATACAAATCCCTGGATCTTAGTTTGCAAGTAAATTATTCCGCAATTCTTCTTCCATTCCTTGAAGTTGCTTTATTCCGTCCTGTTGGGAGTACCACGTGACACAGAACATCGAAAAAATTGAGCGAATAATTTTGATCACCAAGATGGTCATTCAAAATGTAAAACCTAGGTATAGTTTAATATAACAACCGTAAAATTTTGCAAAAATATTCGTTTTCAAACCAACCTTCGGGTTGATAACCGTGGTTATTCGTTATTCCAGCATCCGTATCCACTCTTTGAAAACTTTAAATACTGATGAATCGCAGTGTATCCGCCGTGTCTCAGCCCAAAATTTTCAGTGACTCAAAATAAAAATGTCCTTCGCGCCAATTAAAACTTTAAAATGAACTTTTTACTTTGAAATTTGAACTGAGGACGCCTCGGTAGCTTAAGTGGCTAAAGCACTCGACCGGATATTGAGTGAACTTTTTACGTTGAATCATACCCCCAAAACTTTCGATAATATCCTATTTCACTGAAAGTAGCGTTAATTTTTGCCTTCTGGCTAATTTATTAAGCACCAGTAAGTCGTATTTTTAGTGACCATATAAAATTAGTTGAATGAATGAAACTGTTCAAAGTAAAATCACACTGTTGGTGAATTGGACAAAGAGATATGCATTTTTGGCGATGCGGAGAGTATTTACATCCCGCGCTTAGCCTTCACACTAGGCATTGAGGCGTGGCTGTTCCTGTCAAGTTGTCAAATGTATACTATATTTGATGCTACTTATTATTGACATAGTCAAAGAGAACTCTCTCTCAATACAATTATTCTTCTCGTGTGAATATTTTTGTCGTCTTTATTTGGAAAACTTATGGAATCCAAGTATATCCCAGTATATCTAACCCCTCCACCTAATTTTGATGCTGAAAGTCAGTGACTCTCAGCAATATTACGTGGGATCTGATTAGAGGTGGGAGGATGAAAACCACGCCCACTTGCCCTGGTTACTGTATTCATGTGATGTTTAGTTTTAGTTCCAGCACCAAATGCACTCATTTGCACGCATTAGAAGTTAAAATGTTATTTTTGTAGGAATACCTTGTCTAAAACACAGAAGGCGCGTTACTTCTAGTGATTTTCGTGTCGATTTAATGTTGGAATCCATGTTTGCCCAAGCAGACAGAAACTCTAATTGATGGTCCTGCATGCGCTAAATTTTAAAGTGAACTCAATGGGGCACCTTTGTCCTCAGCCCTCCTCGGGTCTTTTCTCGCCCTTTCCGTCCTGTTCTTTCTCGATCCGCCAAGATCTACGCTTTGACGTTACTATTTGGAGATTTTGATGTCATCGATTGTCATCCATTTAACAATGGCCCTTTTCCTTCCTTCTGACAGGGACTTCCTTTCGCTCAGCGGAAGGATTCCCGTCGCTCTTCAGCGTATAATGACGTCCCCAACGCACCTCGAAGCGCAGGAAATGACGCCCGGATTTGTTCGCCGTCTTAGCCTGACGTCTCTCCTCCTCCTCCCCCTCACATCGCTACAAACAATCACGCTTCCGCAAAACTCCAACTTTTCAATTTTATCTTTTATTATCTTCCTTTCTTGATTTCACGCTGTTTATTAAGCTCATGACACATATATATATTTTTTGGGAATATTTTTCAAACCAGGACATTACTTGGTAATTCTTAAGCCGTCGGAGAGACAGTAGAAAAAAGGACGGTAAAATTAAGCTGCTGAGTGACTTTTTTAAAAAACTTTTCGTCGTTGGGTTAAATTTTCTTTCTAACTTGAGCATTACTATCTTATTTTTTAATTTGGATGAATAAAACCTTTTCAATTCAATTTATTTTCAATGCTAAATGGATCCCGTTTGAGACCTTTCTACCGGAATACCTTATTTTAGGCGACGTATATTGAAGTGTTAAAGAAATAATTAGCGCTCTTACTTCCTTTCAAAAAATAGCATCTGATCAAAACAAGTCGTATAATAAACTTTATTTTTATAATTATCAGATCCTTAACCTGTGGCGTTTATTTTTCAGACTTTTTTTATAATGAACTAAGTCAATAATAGTCCATAAAAGTGCTCATTATCAAAGTTTAAGCAATATCTTTATTATTTTTGCACTTGAATTTAATTTACTACCCAAGTAAAGTCAATAAATTTAAAAGGTAAAATGCCTTCTCCCTGGTCTTTCATTGAAACTCGGAAATTGCGAGTAACTTATTTTATTTTAGTATTTTTTTGTTAAATTATTCAATGCTTTATGTCAATTAACACTTATTGCAACAATTAGATGTCTTAATGTCGAGAGTCTCAAGCTAGGACGTTAGATTCATGAATAATTCGGCCTTAGTTAGTGGTTGGACCGAGTTGAAGAAAACCACCTATTATAATTCGCTGTCTTTTGTCGCAGCAGGATAATTAAAGTGTCATTGCGTCCAGAAGATTCATTATTAGAATCATAAAATGTTTTAATTTCCCGAATGATCAAATTATTAATCTAATTTACATGTTTATTTGTATTCCCTGCTTCAAATTGCATCGGGCATTCTTAAATTTGACATGCTTCGCATGATCATAATGGAGTTTTATTTTCTCGTGCTCACGAATATACCCTACTGCGAATTAATATGCATAATAGTTGTTTGTTCAGGCAAAATATCATTGAAAAATAACTCGTGGAAAAAGTTATCGCGTAAAATGTTACTGCATACATCTACCAAATAATCAGAGGTTACTCCTCTTTTATGGATTGTGACTTGATGATCTCTCTCTTGAGAAATTAACTCCTTACTAAATCATCAAAACGTTAGCAAAACATCTTTGTGTGTGCTCAAGCGCTAATGTTCCAAATGAAAGTACGGTTAAATTAATCATCTTTTTGCCTGTATTTGAGCCTTTAATAGTTGATAATCCGAAGTTTTCATTACTGCATGTGTATTTAGCTGCATGATGTCACGGTTTCCCTTTGAATAAAAATAATTTTCTGCGATTTTTAAACCTTTTGAGTAAATATGTCAAAAGCTTTTATCAACAGCAAAGCAGCTATTGACTAAAAGCCGAACTTCGGGCTAATATTCGTAATTGTATGATAAATATAAAAGCCCAGTCCAATGCGCATAAATTCAATATTTGTACTTGCTTGCGAAATGTTTAAACATAGAAAACCAGTCTTAATAGGTAAAATTCTCATCTTCTCCTATGCTCTATTTATTGATAATCTAATGCGGTTTTCTAATGTGTTTCCTAATGAAAGCCATCATGAAGAAAATACGATATATTCGTAATCAATACAACGAAACATTCCATAATGTACGAATTTATATCTTAAATGTGAGGCTATATAAGGTTTTATCTCGATAGGTACAGAATCAGAATTTTTCGTCACCTATCCCAACGAACCTATTTTCTGGATAACTGTATTACCTGAAGACCCGCTCACTTCACTAAGTCAGAAATTATCTGCATTGAGTGATAGGATATTGTCGTCTGGTAATAATGTAATCTGCATTCACCCACAGACAAACGACTACTGAGTCAAAATATTAACTTCAGTGCCTTAGGAAACAATCAATAGATGGCGCCGTACACGTACAGCTTTGTTCTGACTCGTCAACATTTAAATGTAAGAAAATACCTCTTAATTGTCGAATATACGAGTATACGAATATATGTCTCGTACCTCGCACTATCGGTACTACAATGACATATGTTTCTTGGGCTGATTTTCCTTGCGTACACAGTTGTAAGAGTGAAAAATCGTAAATGACCTTAAAGTGTTTTATGAACCTCCTGAATGAATTGTTCGTAGAAAAAATAAGCAGCTCTCTCTGGCGACAGAAAATTGACTGAAACTCCTCAGAATCTCTCCCAGTCTTTAAAAACAAGTGCATTAACATGAAAGTATCCTATTCATTTAATACTTGAAGGCCCAGTGATGCCCTATGCATTTCCTTGATAATGGAATATCTTATATCCCTTCCGAAAAGAAAATTTTATAGCGCCAATAGTGAATTAAATGATTTTTTTTCATTAAGATATGCTGATTTTATTGACCTTACGCAACCTTGCGTGGAAAATTCCATTCTATATATTTGATGTTTCTCCCTTTTATTATTGGCCTTAGTAAATATTTCCTTTGCAAAATCATATATTTATTTCTTTCGCATAAAGATTTTTCATCCCTCAATGTTGGGAAAAATATCCAGTCCAAACAAGCTTTCTCTTCTGGAGATGAATTTGACCTACTTTAAGGTTAGAAATATCTCCTATTCTCCAAATTTGTTCTGAAGTCAAACAACTGATCAGAATTATATTATTCGTCTCTCAATTCCTGTAGTGTATTGTTCGATATAAACTATATTATCCTTGCCCAGAGATCTCCAAGACTTCTGGTGTAAATAGATGTCGGGAATGTAACTTGTGTTATGTATTTTTTTTAATTTTAAATTTCATCCGTTGTGTAACCCACTCTGGGAGACTTTTAGATACAATTTTATCATGAAAAACTATAACATGTAATTCCACAATATGTTATGCAGACACTAGCTGGTTTTCGACGCCCAAAGTCATAACCAAATACTGACTCTAGCAGATAAACATATTTATATATGTTACACAAACGTAGGGGGAGGGATGATGGGAGGGCCAGGGGAGGTGACGATGGAGGTTAGCAGGTGAGTAAGTGAGGCATGGCGTGGTGCGGGGAAGTGAGGAAGGTCAGAAAACTGGAGGAGCTCCACCTTTGGGAGCCATCTTGTCAAATGGTGAAGGAGCGTGGGAGGGGGTTGGCTGTACATTGACAATAATAACACAAGAGCCTATATATCTCGGAGATCAAAGGGAGAGGGTTGGGAAGAGGAGGAGTTTGTCTTATTCAGAGGCATTGGGTAGTGGGAGGTATCGTATGCTGAAATTCGTTTACAATATTCTCCTTGAAGCGTACACTGTGAAAGTGTTTACAATTGTTCTAAAGCGTCCGATCCCTGTCCTATCCTTTCCAAATGTAAAATTTAAAATATATAGCCACTTTTGGGATTGTTTTTAAATAAATGTTGGTCAAAATGTGAAGTTAACTTGCCGCTTCTCACACAAGGCTTGATGCTTCTTCCCTCGATCTGGAAAATGTCAGCCTGTTAGGCCCACATACAAATACACTGCGTCACGCTTCCACCGTAACTCCAGATATTTCCTAATTGGATATTTTCCTTTTTTATGTAAAAGTACGTTACTGAGGCTTGTAATTTATTTTAATCATTTATTTTTGTCATTTCTTGTAAATTTTTCGCGAAACTTTATCCAGATGCTGGAATCTCCGCCATTAAACAATTGAGTCTTGTCCCGGATGTGATTTATAAATGTCATTGACTGCTAGTTAATTTCATTTTTTTGGTACAATTTGTCGATTTTCCGCTTACTTGTAATTTCAGATGATCATAAAATTGCGGTTATTATAAGTATCATATTTGTGATGGAGGTAATAAGACTAACATTTTTTATTTATGACAGCAATAGCTCTTACGCCCTCCCTTAATAACCGTCCTACAGGCAAAAGGGCCTTAAAAAGTAATATACCTCTTCGTTGACATCCCATCATAAAGTGTGGAAAACAAGACTGATCTTTCCCTCATTTCATAAAAAATGTAAGAGCAAAATAAAGCTCCAATGCAAAAAAAGATGCATAACAAAACACTATTTAAAAACAGAAAAATACGCTAAATGTGCATTCGCGGAAAAATTGTGTGCATGTTACAATTTAGCGGGTGCATCAAAAATTCACCCTCAAAAATATGCCAATTTGTTGACATAACACTGTATTAAAAATAAAATATTAACTATTTATAACACTTTTAATGCATGCTATAAAATAATTGAATTTCTCTCTTCTAAAGTTTTCAAGAGAACATATATTCTTTTGCATTTCTCGAAGACTAAATTCGTATTTTCAGTTGGTCAATATTCCTTAATTAGTTCATAATTACGCATTGATTATATTCCTATATAATACTTTCGGTGCCTTTGCTAATTTACTTTCGGACGATGTGTTGCATACAGTAAAACATTTTTAAAATATCTTAATATATACTAGAGATTTCTAATTACAATATTAAATTAATTTCTTAAATAGCATTGCTTGGAGAATTATTTTTTTTTCTGGACGCGTGCATGCAGTAATCCAACGTGAAAGACAAAAATGTTCGGATTGTGTCATCCATTGGAATTATAACTATGCAACAGCTACATTCAAGTCACGCTTTTACATTTCGAGTCCTGCCACTTTTAGTCACGATACCGTTAAGAATCTCACAAGCATTGCAAAGTTCCTTTGATAAACATTAGTTTTAAAATAATTTTCTACAAAATGTCCTAATTCAGAAAGGGGAGGCCATTTGACAGAGGTTTGGTAAACATTTACTGCTTTCTTGTTTACTTTCGTATCGCAATTGCTGTTTACTCTCGTACCGTTTCTTTGAAGTCTTTTGGGCAATGTAAAGTGGCAGTGTGTCCGGCATTTTTTGTTTATTTTACTTTAATTGTTTACTTTTGTTTCTCAATGTTTGGCCATTTATTCGTTCAGGGAAGTGAATAATATCAGTCTGTTGGACAGGTTAAAACGGCATTCCTCATCTTCAATGTTACAAATTCATGAATTTGACTGTACATCACCGGGAGCATTTTCAAGATTTAGTAACTGGTACGCGCACTAGTATTATGAAATAACTTTGGGTTCTTGAAAAACGAAGAAACAAGGTAGAATAATGGAAGTCTTGTGCCCTTTTAAATTCAAATTCGTGGGAATTTGTGACGCCAAAGATATGCTGGAATGGATTTATTCGAGCAAAAAATGCTGGACATTATTATATTTAATCATGTGCAGTGTAGTTTGAAGTCAGTTTTCTAGTGAAGCAATGAGATTTTCAACAACAAACAAATGGCGTCCGTTTCTGAACAAGACCCTTTTGAGCTAATAAAAAAAATTACTCTTGCCAATTTTTAAGGATCTGGGATATAACAAAAATTAAGATAAATAATTGGAATAAGGAAATTTTTAAAGTTGATTCCACTTTCATAAGGAGGTCGCCCTTCAATTACACATGTAATTATGAAATAGAAACCTTGTAGAGTCTGCGAATGTATGGATATTCACTACTCAAGTCGAGTGGGGACTCTTAGTCTTTATCTTACAAAATGTCCTAATCGTTGTGATTCGTAACATTCTACGTGTAACGCACCTTCGCGTTTCTTTTATTAAAATATATGAGGAATACGTGACATAATGAGCAAAGAAGCAAGCAAGCGCAACGTAAGCGCAACGTAAGCGCATTGCAAGCAGCAAGTACAACGCTGAGTTTCTCATACAAATCTATGAATTCAATATTCTTGCTCTCTTTACTCCATCTATGAAACATCGCGTCCTTTTGTATATATTCTAATTATGGGCAGTTTCATAATCTTTCCTCAGTTTATATAATATTCCTATGATCAGGCATATAATTTTACTATGAATAGTTTCAAATTTTGACGAGGTATGAACATATCTATCTACTCCATTGAACATTTTTAATGTGATAATTATTGATAAAATTGTCAGAATATTCTGAGGTCGATTTGTTGTCTCAGGCGTAACTTTGTGGAATTTGCATAACATATTGAAATGTAATGAAATAATTGACTTTGTAATTCCACACACTTTATTTAAAAACACAACCCAGGTTTCGACGTTGAACGTCATCACCTGATGATGACTTTCAACGTCGAAACCTGGGTTGTGTTTTTAAATAAAGTGTGTGGAATTACAAAGTCAATTATTTCATTACATTTCAATTCTGAGGTCGTGTAAAATGATATAACTTGCTTCAATAGAATCCACGTAAGGATTCATTTTCATCTCAGATTAGAAAATCTCAATTTCAGTTTAACAAGGGTGTAAAATAGAACAACATAGCTTCTCAATCTTTCATTTAGTTTAATAGCCTTTCCTATATGGTGACATTTGAAAGAAAATTAACTATACAGGTACGAGGGCGGTTCAATAAGTACCCGTGTTTGACGGCCTTTTTTCAAATATTAGGTGAGCTCAGCCCACACTTATCAACCCAAACTTTCGGTTGCTCCCTATGTTCTATTAAACATTAGCTCTATGTTATATACATATGCATGCATATGCTCTATGTTTTATATAACATTAGAATTATATTACAGAAAACGGAAACGTTCTTTCAACCACGCATAAAGTGGACATGTAATTAAAAATAATATTTGAAAACAATTTGTTGAGATTACTCATATCAATAAAAACAATAGTTAAGAAGAGCATATTTAAAATATTCAACAAACAATAAAATGTTATTCCAAAATTCCAGAGACCAAAAAATCTTCACTTAATAAATTAATATACTTGAAATTGCGCCAATGTCTCATAATATGCTAGTAATGTTGATGCTCCAAAATACTAAGCTAAGTGATGTGACAAATTAGGTGTGCATGCATAAAAAATAACCCCATGGCAATATTGCAAACATTTTAAAGAATTGAAAATTCTAAATTTACCTCCTCTATACAAGGTACTTTCATTAATGGCTTTCCATATACTATACTGAAAACGATAACAGCTCCACTGAAAATATTCCAGCGACATAATTTGACGGAAACCCTCCCTGCTCCAGATCAAGGCCGATGTTTGACATATTCCCCTGCTACATCCTCACTTGGTTTCGCTGAAATGACACCCACGTTTTTGTTCTTCATTTTGATGAAATTGCCATTGCAAAAAGAGTCATACAAATATTATTAATGTTTTATTTTATCATGTACAAGCTTAATTTTCTTCACAAATTCAGTTTTTCTTCCAACATGTGTACCCAAATAATATGACGAGGCAAGGAGAGAGTTTTTCTTATAGTTGGCATATTGGCTGAAATCTCACGAATAGTACCCAAATAGTACCTACATTAAAAGCAAAATCTTTCGCTCGCTGAAGATCCCAAAATGTTATCATTAAATTTTTGTACTATTACTTCGCCGGAATTGCCCATTTCCCTTGCCCGATTTATTTTATCTATGTCTACCAAATTCTTAAGTTGCCACACTCTGCGAAATAATTCTAAACGATTCAAATGGGAATATTAATTAATATTGTTCGCGCGTTTTTGCATAGAGGATAACAGATTTAATGTATAATATAAATAAAACATAATTTGACCTGAATAAGTATGTATTTTGTAAATTACTAAATTAGATTCCAGGACTGCGGAACTTGGAAAACTATTTTATTCTTACTTTAGAGTGCGAATTGGTGTTGCCTCATACTATTTTATATTCACTCTGAATAAAATATTTCAACTTGAAACGAAAAGTTGAAGCTCGCGAGAGACTATTCATAACCTTGTAAACTATTTTTCCCATAATATCGTACCTCTTGCAATGATAAAAAATAACGAAGATATTTCACTGAATTTTATGCCGTCAGCTTGCGAGTCCCTTTTCCCATACTTAAGTCTTAAATCAGCGTGTTTTGCAATCCAATTGTGCTATCTTGTTTTAAGATCAAACTAAAGCTCTTTGTAATGTAAACCACTCCGACATTCGCAGTTCCCCTGCCAATCGTGTAGGAATTATTTTCTTTTGAAACAAAGAGATGTGAATAGGTTTGTTTCAAAATGGATCGTGTTTAATGCACGAGACAATTCACTCAAATTGAGTAAATTCATTTGTCATAAATTTGCCCATCAATCCTTTGTTTGTAATGTACTATTGACGTGGGACTCAATGCTAATATAAATCTGTATTAAACGTGGGTGTTGTTCAAAGAATGTTGGTTTCTTTGCGTCTTTATCTCCCTTTTTACATATATAAAGGCGGATATTTTAGGAAATTTAAAAACTATGTATCCAGGTAGCCTAAAGAGATTCTTACGAAAAATTACGAGACCAGCTCATATGAGGAATTATTTTGAGCTCTTTCCCTTTCTACTTAGAGACTGGTACATGTTTAAGGAATGACAGTTCAGTTTATGTACCAGTTGAAGTTTAGTGATCGCCTTTGATTTTAAGTTAGTTTCTTTGGAAGCAGTAACTTGTGACTCGTAAAAGAAAAGGATGCTGATGGGAAGAATTTCAAATAAGGAACTGGGTAGACATTTTTTCACCAGAATGCCTCTCTCTTAGATAACCGATTATCAAGTGTCCAACCCGAAACTTTCTGTGACCCTTGTGACCCTATCTGTTTTATACAATTGACGATCAGTGTTAAGTTCCTCGAACGTAGTCGAACTCTAGGTGCGTAGTCTTGAGAAAAATATGATGAAGATATCATTACTATGAACTCACATGATATTTAAAGTTGTTTTAGATTAATTTATCGGAAAAATGGTCCACTTCTATTGCCATTATTAAAAAAGTATTATATTTAATTTCGTGATCACAGAATAAATAAATACATTATTCGAACAGGTAATCAACTTCAGCCCCACCAACAAGTTCGTAGAATCAATTATCTGGGCAGCATCACTAATGGAATGAAAACCTGCTATGCCTGTTATTACGAGGCTATTTCATTTTTTTGGTGTAAATTTTCGAATAAAATTTTTCAGATATACAGGGTTCGTCCGGAAAATAAGTGTACTGATTTTTTCCCGCCGCTCCAGGCGCGCCCAGCACCGCTCTGACGGGCTACGATTGGAGGGGGGTATGTTGGCAAGCGACGCTGAAAAAGGCAGTCGGCTCTGAGCTGTGGTGTAGTGAGGAGCTCTGTTAACGCGAACCTCCACGCTCGACCCACGTCACGGAACGCGATGCCGAAGTTTTTGGAGCAGCGTTATTCCATCAAATTTGCGGTAAAGCTTGGGAAATCGTCTACCGAAACTGTCTGTATGATTAACCAGGCTTACGGGGAGTCAGCCATGTCCAGAAACATGATCTTTCGGTGGCACAAGATGTTCGTGGATGGCAGAGAAGAGGTCGACGACGATCCACGGCCTGGACGCCCATCAACGACACTCACCGACGAAAATGTGCGAAAAGTTCGCGATGTACTGAACTCTGATCGTCGTCTTAGTGTTCGGATGATAGCAGAGCAGTGTAATGTGCCAAAAACAATAGTGCAATAGATTATTAGGGAGCAATTACAGATGCGAAAAATTTGTGCAAAGTTGGTGTCAAAAGTGCTCAGTGATGATCAAAGACTCAATCGTTTGGAAATCGCGACTAAACTTGCGGATCACTGCAAAAATGATCCACATTTTTTAGAGAACGTTGTTTCGGGTGACGAGACGTGGATCTTTGAGTACGACCCGGAGTCGAAGAGACAAAGTGCGGAGTGGCACACCCCATCATCACCCCGTCAAAAGAAAGCTCGCATGAGCAAATCTCGGATCAAGGCGATGCTCATTGTCTTTTTTGACAAAAGGGGAGTCGTCCACTACGAATTTGTACCTGAACGACAAACTGTAAATGCTGCATTTTACGTCCAAGTGCTCGACAGGCTTCGAAAACGAGTCGCCCGCGTCCGGCCAGCGATCAAAAACATCTGGCGGCTGCATCACGACAATGCGCCGTCTCACACCGCGCTTGTCGTGTCGGATTTCTTGGCCAAGCACGGCGTGGCAACGCTGCCGCACCCGCCCTACAGCCCGGACTTGGCACCACCGGACTTCTTTCTGTTCCCGAAGATAAAGAGGAGTTTGAAAGGAAGGCGATACGGGACTTTGCACGCCGTCAAAGAGGCCGTGATGACGTGTCTTCGAGAGGTTCCCGATGATGCCTTCGCGGGAGCGTTCCAGGAATGGGAACGCCGCTGGAACAAGTGTATCGACTCACAAGGGTCCTATTTTGAGGAATATTAGCTTAAGATATGTAAAAGTGTAATAATTTTTTTTCCTGAGCTCAGTACACTTATTTTCCGGACGAACCCTGTATTTAGTACTGAGAAAGCAGCATCTGGATTAAAATTTTCTTCTTAATGTCAAACGAAACAATCAACTCTTAGCGTCGATTTTGGACGAGTGAGTGAGTTCACCCAAAATTAAGTCCTACATTGTGTAAAATTTACACATCAGGGTAGATGAGTCAGTTTCCTCTCGTATGCAACCTATGGGTTTCCATGGCGTTCAGGTAGACACAAAATTGTATCACTTATGTGTCTTAGGTTGGGTTATCCTTAGGTATTTTCTAAGATTTGAATCTATTGGCCAATAACGGAATGCTCATTCCTCTGTGATAATACGCTGACACAGACGCCAGCGCCGTGAAGTATCCATACGAATAATTGCTAATTTTATTACAATATTATTTTTTCTTAACTTCATGAAAATTTTATAATCTGAGTTTACTTCAGCAATTATTACGAATCGCATTGATGGAAATCAGCCACATTCCAATCGTCGCCGATTTATTCAATCTTCAATTCATTGTATGACAAATATTTTTCCCATTCATGTCAGTGCTAGTGATAAAACTCGAGTTTCGAGGAACCGGAGCTTCTCAATTTTTGCGAAATTTTTAGCTTGGGCTTGAGTCAAAATATTTCAATCGACAGGGAATGGAGAGGGTGTATGAGCGGATGGAAAATCGTGGACGGGATGGTTGAGGGGAACCATGGTTTTAGTGTAGCGTAGAATACCTCTGTTTCCAGAAAACCGAGAATCCGTGAATTTTAGTACTCGACCACACGGATTTAAACAACATATTGTACTATATTTGCACTGAGGATATTTTTCCATATTTTTGCTTCACTCCGGGAGAAACACGTTAATTTTGTATTATTGTCATCATAATTTTTTTCTGCCACGGCATGGTCCTGAATATGGGAACAGTCAATGTCATTATGTCATCTTCCTACATTCCCCTTCTTTTGCCACCTAATCTTCAACGCTTTCTCTTTTTATGATGATAAATGTCTTCCAAATGATGATAAATCGTTGAGAAATGACGGCAGTCTCTATTGTGCTGGATATAAAGTCGACCTGGTAAAATTCTTTGAAATGCTTTCAAAATAACTCCTGAATCGCATATTTTCCAGTTGTTTCCTTGTCAACCGATAGGGATCTGTATTTCAATTAGGTGCGTCACTAACCAATAGAATATCCGCACGAATATGAAATTTTCGATTACATCAGGAAAGCTAGGTGATGGTTAATGATGACTTTATGACTATCAACCAATCTCACGTAGGTTAGGGCGTGTCACCGATTGTTCGCCCCCTCCCAGGGGGGAGGGGGGTCAAATCTCGAATCCCGTCATCGACGGATCTTACATTCATGTCAGAGAGGTGGAGAGTGGTGGGGGGAGGGGCGCGTGTGGATGTGTAGTATATGCTGCGTACACCAGTTCCGGAATCAATTTGAGTAACACCCGGAACTGCTCCCGCTTAAAGTAAACTCCAAAGTCTATTTGAGTTTTTCCCTTCACCGACCCCTCCCCCACTAATCCCCGTCTTCCCCTTCCCCCCTCCCGCCATCCTCTGTCTTCCGTCCCACCCACTTCCATCCCTCGGCGAATCCACCTCCGCTACCAATTCCTCCCCTCCTGCCTCTCCCTCGCTCCCGGGGCATATAAAGAAGGAGTAGGGCAGTGCGCGGGTAAGATAGGCTTTATCTCCCACCCATCTACCATCGCTCCTCTCCTCCTCCCTCTCTCTCTCTCTATTTTTCCTCTCCCCCTTCCCTGCCGCTCGCGATCTTCGGGATTTGGCGGTGAAAGTCGTGGCGAGGAGCGGTTGCGAAGGAGGAAGAGGTAAAGAAGGAATAGTTGGTACAAGACGAGTGGGAGGCTTGTGTGTGTGTGTATGTGTGTTGGGGGGAATGGGCCCGGGTGTATCTTCTAGCTCTCTGTCTCTCTCTCTTTTCTTCTCCTCCCATCCCCCTTTTGGAAGGAAGAGAGGAGAAGGCAAACTTCCCACGCCGCAGGCCGTCTATACGAGGGAGAGAAGGGGTGGCTCTCCTCCATAAAGTCGCTTCCTGCCCACATCCTCGTCTCTCCTCCGCCTAGATAGTCCCTCAAATCTCCGTAGTCTCTCAAAGTCCATCTTATAGCATCACCTCTCCGACTCAGTGTTTCATCGCCTTCCAACCATAGAATTTTATCGATTTTAGCGATGGAAACAGCATGAAACTGAGCACGCCAGCGGTCACATTTTGGACGAATATTGCGCAACATATTAGTCTATTTTAAATCATTAATAATCTCTCATAAAATTTTCTGTTCTCACACCTCTGTGAATCAGGTGGTATAGATTTCATACCAGCCATTAATCTTTTGATATAGTAAAGGCAAGAATTTATTTTATTAAGCATTTCAAGCATAAAAGATCAATAAAACTAGGATTATATATTTTTAAGGTGTTAGAAAACATAAGTTGTAAAAGTAGGACTTTTGTTGTCAGTTTTTTCATCAAACTCTGGTTTTCATCAAGCGCAGCCGAAGTTTTCCTTTTAATTCATTGGTTACCCTTATTTTTCCTGAATGGTATTAACGGCCCTTCATATATAGTATAATTCCATAGAGAGTCATAGTTTTACTCGACTGTTTCATAATCCAGAGTATATGAGAGATTGCAAAGACATCTTTTCGGAAACCTTTAAATGAATGAGACTGAAGAAGGGTAGTAGTTTTGGAATAGTGATGGAGATTATCGGGGAAAAACAGTGGTCTACGTTACCGTTCGCATATATTTTAACTTACCAGCTGCCTTAACGGTTTCAATAACACAAGAAAGAGGAATGCCTTGTAGTCATTGGAATTAAATTACATAGGAACGTATTAATCCAGATTTTCAAAGGATGTAGCGTGGTTTCCAATAATACAAGGTATTGCTGGCATTTTGAAATGCATTGAAAAAGCGGCATAAGAAGCATAGAACGTAAGGAATTAGTAAAAATACTAGTTACTTTCTTATTACCAATATATGTAAGTAAATCATTTCAGCGAGAGAGTTCTAGGAGAGAGCAGAAGAATGAAAGTAGAAGTGGAAGTTTAAGTAATATTATAGACAGAAATAGAAGGAAATTTAGAGGAAATGTTCCAGAGGGTAAGTTAGAGGAAGATAATGCAAATGGTGGGCAGCGTCAATATGAGTAGAGCATATGAATAGCAGAAGAAGAATATCGTGTATGATGAGTGGTGAAG
Source organism: Hetaerina americana (assembly GCF_022747635.1). Lineage (NCBI taxonomy): Eukaryota > Metazoa > Arthropoda > Insecta > Odonata > Calopterygidae > Hetaerina > Hetaerina americana. Next base: position 46,371,075 of record NW_027287316.1, read on the forward strand.
AGACATGATAAATCCTTTATAATTTGCACACATATTTTGGGATATTCCCTGCCAGCACGTCCTATCTAATTTGTAGTTTACATTTATCGGCTTAAATTTAGAGAATTAATACATTTTATGATAAAAACAGTAACTAGGTAACTCCACTATAATTTTATGATGGAATTACTAAGCTCCTGTTTTTCACTAACCCGTAGACTACTAAGGAAAAATATAATACTGGACTTCCTATTCCAATAAATATGGGCACATTTTTCGTCACATTTTTGTTCTAAGTCAGAGGGGTCCGCTGTTTACCAAAACTAAACTAACAGGCGCCCATCATGTGATTACGCAATGTTCATATTATATGAGGATGTCCAAGTCTTGGAGGTCTCCGTAAGGTTAGCTGGTCGGCATATTGCTCTCCATACATAGTAATGTGTCCTTAAGTGGTATAAATATTCTTAATGATTGTACTTTTTAAAAGTACAATGGTGTCTGTTATGTACTTCAATCTCTTATACCAGAAAGGTGAAAAAATATAGGCAAACAAATTTACCGAATTTTTAAAACAGCAAGAGCATAAGGTTAACACAGGAATTCAACACGACCCATGTTTCACAGCAAAATTATTATAGGTTTACAGTGTTTCAACTTTAACTTTAAATTATTTCTTCGAGTTTACTTCCGTATTAAACTTTCCAGTTCCTACGACATAAAATGATACCATCATTGTAGACAAGAAAAAAATAAAAGGCATACTTAGCTGATCCAATCAAGTCTAATTTACTCCGTGTATGCTGAGCTCATTCCGATTTTTCGCTAGATAGTTCTATTCACCCATGTACCATAAAGGGCCTAGTAACTACTTAATTTGTTCTTTATACATTCGCTGAAATCAAAATTATGCTAAACATTTTTCCTTTTCAAACTGGTAACTATTTCAATATCTCAATTTGTTGGTATACTGTTATCCACTGACTTAGAAACTGATTGGCGATTAAGGCTGGATTAAGTAAATGGAAGCTTGGGGCTCCAGAGTTTTGAACATCCTAAAAGCAGTTATGTTCATTCAGTCTTCTCATTTTCCCCCTTCCTCCTCCCTCTTTTCCCTCCATCTCCTGAAAATGCATCAACCGAAGCGCTAGAGAGCCTTCGCATACGCCCTTTGCTTGGAAGAGGTGTCAAATTAATGCTATGAGTTCCTAAAAGCTTCTTCGCTGAAGGAGTTAAACTCTACGGATAGTCTTTGGATGCTGAGCGAACTTGAGAGTAATTTGCTTATAGGTTACGTTTGCAAATAAAAAAGTTTCAAATTCTTAGGGCAGTATTTTGGTGCTTCTCCTGCACTCTGCCCGGAGAATTTCTCTCAGCTGACGATGAAGTAAAAATTTGAAAGTTTATTGTGGCCACCATTTAAACCCATTTGTTCATTTTATTATGGAATTTCTTCATCCTGCATCGGATTGCATAGCTTTTATTACCGACCTAGAAACAATTACCGAATTTTATTAGTGAGATATTATGATAAAGGCACTAGGGTGTTGCCAACAACAAGCACTCAATTTTCATTTTAACGTAACATGAGTTGACAAAAAATTGCCACAAAAATCACCGCACAACTTTTAACTTCACTAGTTCTTATTTTAAATTTACAATTTTTATTTCATATTTTGTAATAGACAGTTGCTAGGGGACCATGGGAGAGCAGTGGTAGCGTGTTCCGAGGGTCGCAGGTTCGAGGCCATAGCACGTAGAATATTTTTTGGTATCAGATAGGTTAGGATGGAGGGCTACAGTCAACCAATCTTAGGATTGGACGACCAATGATGATGTTGATGTTGTTGAAATTGACTTTTATGAAGTAGTTTTGAGCTGCATACTTGTAAATCTCAAATTTTTGGTATATTTTTGCGGACTATATGATTGAGTAGATACAGCGGAAATTAATGGATTATTTTCCACGATATGTACAATGGCCTAAGGAAATAAATATTCATTTGCAGGAAAAATAGTTGCACGGAAAAATTTAAAAACTAAAAAATATTATCTTTCAGTATTAATTTTAGAAAAAATTGATCAATTGATTAGTACAACTTTAAAAGATGAGCGCCGTCCAGAAAGTAACTTACGTTGCAGCCTAGCTAGGCGGTTGGTAGGGCTAAAGCCAGTAATTTGGTGCTTAAAAGTCCATACACTCAGTACATATCCTACTGTGGTAGTGTGTAGACGGTGGTTCTCCTACTTTGATCACTGCAAACTGTTAAAATTTGCGCTGCGATAGAAAATCTCACGATTTGTGAATTGCGATTTGTGATTAGGTTTTTACTGTCAAAAAACCACAAGCAATTGAAATTCATGGGCAACTTCGTGAAGTGTGCGTAGACGGAATAATGAGTGAAGGCGTAGTGAGGCAGTGGTGCATTCAGTTTAAAAATGACAGCAACAATATTCACGACAGGGACTGCAATGGTCGGCCCAGTCTTGTGACAGATGAACTGACGGTGAAAAATCAACGAAAAAATTCGTAAAAATCGTCGATTTTCCTCTTTTCCTCAACGATGAAGACGTGGCTTCAAACACAGCGCTGGCATAATGATGTAGAATTGCATGCTGGTGTAAACAAGAGATCAAAATGTAAGGTGGTATATTTCTAAAAGACGAAATTGATAAGCTTGTGTATCGTTATAATTAATTCCTCAGTTTAAATGGCGACTATGTTGAAAAATTGTTTAATGTGCCTTTCAAATGTATTGTATATATTAAACTTTGTCTTGTCACTAGGTTAATATTTTATTTCAAAACTTTAGTCACTTTCTGGACAGCTCTCGAACAATCTTAAGTTTTAGGCTGGGTGAAGAGGCATGATATGTCGTCAAAAATCGCTCACATTCGTATATCCTCGTCAATCGAATTAGGCATATTCCTTCGTGTGGCCTTTTTTTTCCACTGTCACGCGGGTGACAGGGATAACCATTTATTTCCCTAACTGATATCATTTAGACCTCTGTTACGAATGACGTTAACAAGCTTGTGGGCGCTTGACACAAACCCAAACTCTCGTTGTCATCCAATATTATATTTCCTGTCTCATTTTTAAGACCGTCACCATCTTGTTACTATCTCCCCAAATATCTCTCTATCTCTCTTCCCTTGCTTGCACCTTCCGTCAACCTTACCTTCTATCTTTGGTCCCTTAAGCCCCTTCGATCTAAACGCTGATATTTGCCTCGATAAGCGGGACCTCTACCACCGCCGAGCCGTCTGCTGTACCAAGGAGCAGAACCGTCTCTCTCGATCCCCTAAGATTTTCTCAACCGGCGGAACAAAATTGCAATGTTGGTTTCATAACTTCACGAATGTGTGTCGTTAACTTTTGCGATTATCGTCTTTCTTAACGTACGGATAGTTTTAATCCAAATTATGTCAACTACAGCACTCTAGTCTTCAAGATTTCTTGCGCTGAGTACTTAAGAAGTCAAAAACTCAAATTAAGGCATTATTTGTTGTCTCAGGCGTAACTTTGTGGAATTTGCATAACATATTGAAATGTAATGAAATAATTGACTTTGTAATTCCACACACTTGTGTGTGTGTGTGGAATTACAAAGTCAATTATTTCATTACATTTCAATATAAGGCATTATTATTTCTTTAACCTTGGTTTTTCTCTGATTTTCCTTCGATATAACATGAGTCAGAGAAAGTAAATTCACGAATTTATCACGGATAGAACATACAAGCTATCTACATCACTTTGAGGGAATTCTTAATAATCGGTTTGAATAACATGTATCAAATGGAATGTTCTATCCGATAAATGGACACCATATTCATCCCTTGCATGTCCCTTTTAGTATTATATTCGTCGAATTGTTTGTGATTACTTGAGCCTACTCTGTTTCTCTCTTTGCACAATTACAGTTACTGCTTCAAATAAACATATTTGTGATTCTTATAGTGCCAAACCAATCGCTAATGTTATAGATATGCAAAATAACGAATCAGGCATTGGATATATTCATTTGATTTCTTTCTTTCACATAGATTCTAAATATTAAGATTCATAGATTCACCAAGATTCATAAGTTCCTTCCTTAGGCTTCTAAGAACCTGAGGAAACCTTTTTGAGTAATATAGTATCTTCTCTCAATGAATATGCCAGTGAATCTAATTTCTCTTTCTTCTCACGAATTTACGAATAACTTCTTGGGAAGAAACCTGAGATTCCCGGATGTTACCTCTTCTGACTTATTCAGTTTGATAAACTTCTGGGCTGAGTAGTAATATATTTAAGCATGATTAGCCCCAGATTTGTTTAGGTAGACAAACATCTTTGCATATTTTCCTTGAGGAAACATCGAGCAATAAATAGTAAATTTGCTCGGAACAGGACGTTAATCTATGCATTATCCGAGATACGGGAAGATAATAACAGTGTAGTGTATTGCACTTCATAAATAAAGTACTCTATGTGCAATGCAATTTAGGCATTGAGAGTATGCGCAACGTTATACGAGAGACAGTTTATTATAAATCTTATTCATACTTAGCAAAATTGTAACATTCACGGGTAGTACACAAAATAAATGTAATATCATTGGAAGCCGTGCTCAGTTTATGGTGAGAACCTCAACTGTTAATTCCCACCGGAGAGGTTTTTTCATTCCTGCTCTGATGCTACGATATACTCTTGTCTTTTAAAATAATCTTAAGTCACTGTTTCCAGGCATATCCATACCTATATCTGGGTTGTATGCTCAGTACCAATAATATACATAGTAAATCAAAATGCAATTTTATGAAAATAATAATTCTGCACATAAGATCTATGCTCTATCCTTGACGCAAATTTACTGCTTCTTAAACAGGAAGTACAATACTCATTACGAGTTTTTAACGGTTCAAGTAAACCAGTAGATTTTCTCAGATCTGATTCTTTTAATTGTTTCGAGCATTAATGTCATCAAAAATGCCGGTTCTCTTTTATTTCATATTCATGAAATTATTGCGATTAAAATATTGAATTTTATAAACAAATAAGAGATAGAAGAGTGGAATTAATATCTAACAGTAAAAGTACAAACTATAGGCAATAGTATATTTTTAATTGCCCTATATCGAGCCGTTTACTTAAAGAAATAAAACATCTGGGAAATACAGGTACCTGTAATAAGGTAAAGAAGAATAAAAGGTAAATTGCCTTACTTAAACCACCAATTATATGAAAGGAAGTAATGACGGGGGATTTAAATTAGATTATAATATTATCTTTCGTTAAATTGTTTAGTAATCACGCATCGCTATCATTAGAATTTACGAATCAATAGGGAACAGAAAGGTCAGGTTAGCAATGTACTGATTTTTCTTGTCCTAGATATGCATAATGATGTTATTGGTGTTAGTGCTGTCCTACTAATTTAAGAGATAAGTTAGATAAGACAGATATTAATGCGTGAAAACCTAAACGGAAACGTAAACTAACAGTTAGTAAAAAAGTGGGTGGCTAGCTTCATTTTTATAAGACAAAGTTTCAGGCGTAACATGCTTAAAGTCCTTCATGATGACTTTGCTTATCCACATAGATTTTTTTAAGTCGTGATAAAAAAATTCTATTTGGAAAAGCAAAGTTTCTTCTACCTTCATTTTTATAGGTTGAAATTGTGAGCTTAAACGGTAGAAAAAATTTGAAGAGGCGTGAAGATATTTCTAAAATATATCCGACTTTTGATACTAGGTAGATGTAATATTATTTATTTAGTCATAAATCTACAATCCATGTAATTGATATTGAGAATGATGAACAATAGCTTCCAAGCACTTGATGAACAGAAAAATGTTCAGGAGATATTCAACCTCACAGAATGCTATGGCAGCATAGCGTGTGATTAGGCCATTGTGCAACCACCGCGGCCGGAAACGGAAATGTGTGCCTCCACAGTAAGAAATATGAACGAACATGTGTTTGCAAATGCGTAAGAAAGGAGACTGGGTTGTGAGAAAGGTTTTGCACATAATGGTGTTTTATGAAGAAACTAAAGCGTAAGCTGGTTCTTTTTTCTCTTAGGTATGTAAATTTAGAATTTAATGCCTATCGCTTTCGGCATGACGGTATAAAAAAAATGAGTTCATCTCACCTTTTTAATGTGCAGTAAATGAACACTCGGGGTTTCTTTATTGCTGTCTGATTTCGATTTGTAAATGGGTACTCCTACTTAAGGTATTCAGGGTTATATTTCCATCCAAATATCACCTCTCTAGTACGACAACTCACCGTCAAGAAGTAATTCAGATAACCACTGCAATTGGGAGGTTGTTTACCCAATAAGGTACGGCCCACATCCCCCTCCTCCGCCCGACACCCTCGTCCAGTCAGTATTGATCCACACCACTCCTGCAAAAATATCTATTTGCCTAATTTGATTTGCTCTCACTTTCATTTTCTTCACCCATGCCACTTGGCGCATCCATTTAAATTAATACGACACCCGCCTAACTCCCTTTGAACAAAATTTTTACCTATTAAATAGTTTTTCCCTTGTTGGGTCGCTTTTGGCTCCTGAGGGGCAAGTGCCCATTATTTGGACTTCACGACGACCGAGGAAAAATGTGTCAATTTTTATATCACTCTTCCATCTTGGAGAAAAAATCCTTGGATGAAAAATTTTCTATTGTCCCGTACGGTATAATCATGATATCAATATTGGATTCTTCTCTTCCTTTATTCCCCCCCCTTCTCCTCCTTCCTTGCTTTCAGTGGCATTCGGCTACATCTACTCCAACGCGAAGAATAGAAAGAAACCACTTTTTGATGCTGAAATGAAAAAAAACGTATTCTTTCCAAAGGCTTTTGGATTTTAATGTATATTTAGACTTCAATAATGCCTTGTATGGAGACAGTAACCTTTAATCTGAAATGTCGACACGATAAGGTATTGAATTTCACTTCACCCGCCGTCTTAGACGTCATCTGCGCGGTAAACTAGTTAAGGTTATAATTTTGTGTCATTCGCATTATCATCTGCTTTTAAACCAAATTTATTATGTTGATAAAAAAAGAGATTTAGATCCAACTCCAGTAAATGTTATAACCTATATTTGAACCTGCAGTCTAAATGAACGTATTACACCTTAAATCATCTGCATTCTTTCTACATGAATCTTAAATCATCCAGGTATTACCTAGGTAATCACGTCCTAACGGGTAGTCTGTCCATGTAATGCAAGAAGCTAATTCCTTATAACGATGTTAGGTCACGTGAATTTCCACCAGCACACGCTCTTGTTTTCTCTTTGTTACTAATTCTGTTATTCGTACTTTGTACAAGTCTTTCAAAAAGCTCATTCTCTTTCTTTTTAATAAAAAAAACACTTTCTCCCCGATTGCAGCCGGTAGAATTTTCACTTTTCTTTGTCATCTCCTTGGTATTCTTATTGTGAAATATTCGGATTTCACTCAGCAATTTCCCTTTTTTTCCTTCCGTATTCAAGTATTCAACACCATATTATGTGTCTTTCTCTCTTTTTGGTCTTTATTTTTCGTTTTATCCAAGTACAAATGTTGAAAGTCTATCATATGCTCTCTTGACTTCAAGATCAAGCTGGGAACAACCACATTAAAGTCTTTACAAAATGTATTTCCCGTAACCCAGAAGTGGTCAACCCGCGGACAAAATTCGGTAAAGGATGTTTCATTAACGTATGTACTGTGTACTGATGAGTGACCAATCAAGTTTACACGGTCTGCTTTAGGTTCTTTTTAGTATAGAGGTAAAGGTCTTAGCATACAAGTACCGGTATTATTATTGCAAACAACAAAGCAATAAATCTCTTTATTCCACTAATAAAAAGTCCATTGTTCTCCAAAATACTACTTAAAAATATGATAGTATCCACTTTCTCTTGTTTGTTCCATCCCAATTTAATGTTTAGAGTAACTTTACCATTTCATGAGAGCCTCATTACCTTTTGTTTTCGTTTGATCAATTTTTATGCCAAACCTATCTCACTTGTTCTACAACACACTTGACATTCTTGACACGATGGCAGTGCTTTCCATCACTTGTCAGTTCTCCTGTCATACCTGGGTTCAATTATCTGACCAACTCATCCTTAATTACCTACAAAACTGACTTAATTAGCTATCCGTTAGCCTTTATCCCAAAGTGAAGGCCCTCCAATTCCACTCTTAACATCTCCTCAGCATATAACTGACAGCCCTCCCTAACGGCCTCTTTACTTTTTTTCGAAATAGAAATTAAAATTTGTCTAATGAAGACTTCTGACCAAACTCATTCCTTATGAAGCCAATTTCTCTTGGGCTCATTATTCATTGTGCGGCTTGGTATATTTCCTTCAAATACCATATTCGTCTTCACCCAATGATTTCTATTAATTAGTATTAATTAAGATAACATCTTTTCAATTAAAAAATCGTTCTTTATGGCGCTCTGTCTCTCGATACTGTAAAATCTGTATCATACCAGCCACATTTACTTCAATACGGTTGTATCTACTCTTTCGATGGTATTAGTTGAGAGATACCACATTAGCAAACAAGATTTTAGTGCAGCCGCTGGAAAAGGTTGCGAAGTTTGTAGTTGTTTTCAGGGCTACTTTTCCGCTAATTTTACTAATTCCGCACTCACAACTCATGTTGACTGATGTCACTTACTCCTATGGCCATCTGAAAAAAGAAGAACCGTTCGTCTTATTCAAGGCTTATTTTTTAAGTTTGCGTTCTCGTAATTTATATTAATCTGTCCGACCTAAAAGAATTATTTTTCTCTCCTAAAAGAGCTCCAAATCGCTCGCCCGAATAGCAATCCCACTTCATCTCTTCCGTTTTCCAGCGCAGCACTTCCTTCTAAATTCCGTAATTTTTCCTACTGTGATGGAAAAATAATTTTTTACGTGAAAGGAGATGTTATAGACTAAGGAGGTTAAGTTTAGATGGCGATGTTACAAACTATGTAGGCTCTCTTGCTTTCCCTCTCCAGAGATTGCATAGGAGATGAATGGCCAGCCAGCTATTTATTTGTGTGCGAAAGAAATAGTAAACTCAAGACAAATATTTAATTTTACCTTTACTTCTGTCCACGCACTAGATTATTTTTAATTATACAGTTTTTATGAATTTTCTTGACAGGCATTAAAATTATTCTTATTCTTTTTAAAATTTTATTCGATAGTCATATTTTCCTAATTGAGTTTACTACCACCTCACGACACTTTTCTTCTCCGTGCATGTGATCCCACGTAATTTTTTAATGTTCCCTCAAGTTCATCGCCAAATAGAGCTTGACAGTATTTTTCTTAAAGTGTGGAATACTTTTTGATTCCAAACAATTTTCTGTACTTCATTGTTACCCTTTTTAGGTTCAAAGCTATTTTAATTTTGCTCAACTTTAAAGTTTTAACTGAAGAGCTCGGGGTGATAGGGAAATCACTCCACTTATACCTAATATTCTGTTGCTTATTTTATATTCATGATGAAATTCACGTCGGTTTCGTGAGTAGCGCGTCCAAATTCTGCGGGGAAGGGTCCCATTTTCTATCTGGAGTGATGCATTTTGCGGTTTTTTTTAAATGAAATTGATTAACTTGTTTGTATATTAAAACTTCGGGGGAAATCGCAGGCGGTATGAGGAAAACAAGTAGTCCCTGTACTTCTGATGGAAGAATTGCACACATCTCAGGGCATAAGGTGAACATTCACCCCAATTTTCAAAAATATTCATTGGATTAAATTTATATGATGCGTTTAAAGAATCAGAAATTGTATATAAATTTACGTCCTTTACCATATTCTCTTTACGTAGTACAGGGGAAAATGTTTTTCATAAAAATGTTCTACTTTAGGATATCACGTGCTTTAATCTCCCCAGAACACTTACCTCCCCTCTATGGGGTAAATGGAAGAAGGGACCATTTGTTCTCAATTTCGCCAAAATAAACACCTCCATCTATGTATCTATCTATCTAAAACTCGTGGTAACCCTTATTCAAATGATTTTTCTGTGCATAAGTGACATAATACTTTTGGCACGATTAATCTTGTAGCACGAAATTGTATAGTTATCCTTTATAAAAAGTAGATGAACTGATTGGACTTTGACAAATACCTGTACAATTCCACCAAATGTGACCGTTTCGGCATTTCATTCAATGTGAACCTGTAACGCCACCATGTAAAAGTTTAAATGGAAATGGAAAAATTAGGAAAATTTTGATTAAAAATTTCAATGAAGCACCATTTTTTTATAAAAAAATGAATGATTGACTAATTAGCGTGGTATTGAAATGAATACACGAAAAAGGGAGTTATGTAATAATTTTTCAATTTGACATTAGTTTAAATTTGAGTGTTAACTCCTCAAAAGAGATTGATCCCTTCACTAGTATCCAATTTTAAAATTGATTTTATTTTTTATGTAATGTCTATAGCGTATTTCTGAGTAAAATATTGAAAAGTATCGCAAGAAATATATATTAATTGCTTTAATATTCTTTTCTCAATCTTTTAAGCTATTTCTAATCCATTTTGTAAATTACGAGTACATTTGAGTGGAGAAAATTTTATTTAAATTTTCGTCAATTTATGAAATAATATGAATATGTTTACGTCCGTTAAATCAAAAGCAGTGAACAGAGGACGCTACCTTCTTGGAAAAATTCAGAAATTAGCCATTCAGATTAAACGTCGGGGAAAACAGTTTATAGGCACTTCGGAGATCTAAGCACGTATTTTTCAATACATTTTATCACTCTATTATCAATGACCATCGTCGTTAATTCATAGTTAATTATTTATTTTTATTCTATCAGATATTTCAAGTGCAGAAGAAATGAAGTGGTTTTATATCAGCTCTGCCCGTATTGAATAGATTGATAAAAATGGTATAAAGCTTAATACACAGGGTCCATTATAAAAGTAATACGCATTCTCTAGGAAAAATAGATTTATTGATCGCTTTTGTACAAATCTTAAAAATTCTTCAAAATGCTTTTGGATGTTTTCCACGGTGTCCCAATGTTTTCCTTTCGCCTCTCTCTTAAATCGGGGAAACAATAAAAAGCCGCACGGAGCCAATTCGCGACTGTACGGAGGCTGGGGGACCACTGTGGGGGTGGAGTGCTCCGGGCCAGGCAGTTGGTAACGATGAAGGACGTGTGGCTGGGGACATTGTCATGGTGGAGCTTGACCGTGTCTTTGATGTCAGCCCTCACGCGCGCGACCCGACGTTTCATTCTCTTGAGCACCTCCAGGTAAAAGACTGAATTGACAGTTTCTCCCTGTGGTACAAACTCAAAATGGACGTCAGCCCTCACGCGCGCGACCCGACGTTTCATTCTCTTGAGCACCTCCAGGTAAAAGACTGAACTGACAGTTTCTCCCTGTGGTACAAACTCAAAATGGACAAGTCCTCGGACGTCAAAGAAGACGATGAGCATCGTTTTGATGCGAGACTTGCTCATTCCCACTTTCTTGGAGCGGGGGGATGATTTTGTGTGCCACTCACTGCTCGACCTTTTCAATTCTGGGTCGTACTTGAACATCCAGGACTCGTCTCAGGTTACGACAGAGTTAAGAAAGTCCGGCTCATTTTGAATGAAATCCAAAAATTCTTGACAGCGCGAAACGAAAGGTTCATTCTGGTCTTCCGTCAACACTTTCGGCACAAGCTTGGCGCAGACCATCCGCATTTCCAGATCACTGGTCACTATCCCATATACCGCAAATGGGGACATGTATAGGGTGTCAGCAATTAGCTGGATGCTCAATTGACGGTCAGAACGCAACTTTTGCGCGTACCATTCACGTTTTTGTCGGTTCTGGCCGTTGTTGGGCGTCCAGAACGGGGTTCGTCGGCGACCTCCTACCGGCCCACCTTGAGCACCTTGTGCCACCTCCCGGAGTGTGACCTTGAAATGCAGTCGTACTTGAAGGACACTCGAAGCATCTGGAATGTTTCGGTTGCATTCTTTTCAAGCTGCACGTGAAACTTAATGGCGTATCGCTTTTCGAGCTAACGCTCCATTGCGCCGTTTTACAAAGTCGAAAAACACACCTCACGCAAAAGTACGTCTTTTGCCGAATTCCAGGGTAATCGTTGAATTAGCGTTTCCATTCTTGCAGCATGATAGTTAGCAATGGACAACATAGATATTAAAGTACACTCAACGATGACGCCCCGTATTCTTTTTTCTGGAGCGTATAACTCTTAACGGTTCTCTTAGACTTGGAATGAAGCAGTAGTCCTTACTAGGGTCCAATATACGTGGGTACATTAATAACGTATTTCCAAATAATTGCGTCAAAAATAAACGGAAATATATCGTTTTACATTTATATTTACATTCCGTTTCCACATAAAAAATATTGCAAGCAAAGTTGCTGGCTCCATGCAAGCTCATTGTTTATGTTGGAATTCTGGTGCGTATGTTTTTATTTGCTAAGATACTCTTGACGATGAAAAACAGCATTGGCCATGTCTTTCCCTATGTAACCCCCAGATCAGTGATTTTTCACAACATATGTTCCAGTCCAACGTTTCAATGTGGACGGTGTATACATGTCGGTAAACAATATTTACATGTTTCACCTCTTTAACCTCTATCTTAAAAAACGTAGTGAATTTTTTACAGTGCCCATAGCTTCAATGTTGAGGATTTATAATACCGAGGAACTAAGGACGAGAGTACTCCTTCACCCTTGGCTTGGCATCGTCTTCTCCTGAAAGGAAAATAAAATCTGTGGATATGAAAATCATATTAAGTTGAACTGTGTTCTGACTGTCTTTCCTGAACACGACCACCTTACCCTTCCTCCCTGCGCACTCTCTTCCCTATTCTTTTCGTCTCCCTTGCATCTATTACTCCACGTTGTACCTTAGATAATTGGATGAATCGTATTTGAAAAAAAGAAGAGGCTCCTGGTTCTACTCAATGGCGAGGGTCAAAAACCACCTCTTCCACCGTTGTAGAGAGATCGCTTCCTATTTTTTCCTACACATTTTGTTGTGCATTTACGTATATGTGCGTGTATATACATAAATATAAATAAATATATAATTTTTTCCCCGATTTCCCTATCCCGTTTTGTTGTCTCGGGAGGGTTCCAACCTTCTCGCGGGAATCGAGAGATCATATCGACCTCGCGCACCGACCGGATGATGGAGGAAAACATTCTCCCGGACGATCCCTGGGAGAGCAATATGCAAGCGGGGTTGAGAATAGCGGAGGAGGAGGTGGGGAACAGGAAAGCGTGGAGGATTGGTCGAGGGCGTAGCGATGGCTTCCGACAGAGGTCGAAGGGTTTCCTGGAAATCGGTCGCCGTGGAGGGATAAATGAGATAGTTAAGACATAATACCCCAAAATAAATAGGCTTGATGAAATTCCTCACGCCTCTGGCGGTGAAAATAATTTTTACTTTCCCATCGTCTAAGTTCACACGGACAGCAAAGAGTTGTCATGATAAAATTTCGTTTTTCTCCTTATTTAAATCGCTTTGGCATGAGTTAAGGCTAATCTACTTCAATGCTTGTTTAGTAAAATATTACCATATTTCTTTTGAAAAATTCCCAGCCAGCAACACATCACTGTTCAGTGACCCAATTTACCAAATTTGATAACACTCGAATGTTCGCAAACTTCTACGCAACAGAAGTTGAGAAGGGAAGAATGTAATCGGATAGGATATCGCGGTGTGTTTTAAATCTACTATATATAGGTACAATATAATAATTATATTATTATAATAATACTTGGTACTCTTCCGTTCAACGTGGAATTTGAACGGACACAGAATGAACATCGCTGAACTTCTTAGCCTCACCCAACAGACAAAATCGGGCACCCGATACCAAATTAAACTGTTATTAATTCCTACGAACTTTCGACTTCCCCTCACCCCTTCTCAGCATGCCTATTATTTTCCCCAATCTATCTCCTCTGCCTGACATTCTCTCTTTTTATCACCGTCTTACGCATTCCGTCACCAATCAAAACAGTCTGCACCTACTTTCATGGACCTTTTGATTTCTCCCAACTATCCTCTCTCCTCACCCGCCATGATTAGTGTGTACTTTTCATCTCTTTTTCGCTCCGTCTATTTTACCTTTTCCATCCTTCTCGGCACCCACATCTCGCAAGCTTCCAATCTAGACCTATCATCTTGCTTCTACGACCATGTTTCCACGCCATACAGAACCACGACCTATATCAAAGTTTAAAAAAAAATACGGCAAGACAAAAAAAGAAATAATACGATAGGATGAAAAGGACATAAAAAATGATGAAGCCTTATGGAGAGAAAAAATCAGCAAAGGGAGTTAATCTGTATACTGCCGATGTTTTTCTAGCATATTCAAACAATAAAAAATCATTTGATGTCTCGTGTTTTTGCTACGATCTCATATTTTTACAATTAAAAATATAACTATATGTTACAAAAATCTTAATAATTGTTAGAAATGTCGTTTGATAATACTGCATTAAGTTTTAGGGTTTCAAAACCCTAAGACTTTTACGAAATTTTAATTTTTACGAAGGTTAATTTTACGAAATATACCCAGTAGATAAAGCATTAATTAGATTCCTGAATAGTCGAATTTGAAACATAAGGGTATTTCGAGAGAACGCGTAGCTTTTCCTTTAAACTTTGTCCATTTTTATGAAAGGTAGAGACTTTATCCCTACTTAATTATCCCTAAATTGTTGTAGTATTTTTCACAATATTTGTGGATGAAATTTTTACAAATGAAAAACACTCATTTTACTAATCGCGTGCACAAAAGAAAACAAATTTCGGTTGATCATTGAAGGTAAAGTTGTCATCCTTACTACATAATAATTTATGTAGTAACTTGAACAATACTTGTACATTTTTGTAAATGGAAAACATATATTTAATAATCATCTGCACAAAAAAATAAATTGCTTAAGATCGATCACTGGAAAAGGTGTTTTCATACTTGGCTATACATTCGGCGACTTCCAATATCTTGTATCACAATCATCCCCTTTAAGCTCTAAAAATAGGAGTATCTTATAAGCATTAAGTCCTAGAAACGCATTTGAGATATTTACCTTGACATGAAAGGAGAAAGTGTTGTCAAGCGCATAACCCATCATTTCATCTCGGACAATGAGCAAGACCTGCCTTTCATAGACCAAAATTCTCTTTTTGAAAAGAATAAAATACTTACCCGACGAAGGAAATGGGATCATAGGGGTTATCCATGTATATTAAACCATGGGAAAGTAAAGAAATCGAACCATTTCGCGTCATTGGTTTGAACCTATTTTGGGATCGTGGAAATACTTTAAAGTACAAATGAGATATCGATTCGAATGAGAAAATCACAAGTAAAATCATAACCTTTGCTCTTTAGAGTCCACCTTGGGAACATGCCTTCACTACGGCAGATATTTTATTACTAGTACCTAATCATTTTCTTCTGGCAATTAAAATGCACACCTGCTTATCCTTTTCCGATCTGAAGTTAGTTTCTCACAGATATTGATATATCTTAATTCAATAGTATTTTCGATGGGTTCTTATATCTTCAGTAGCATATGCATCAATCAAACGCGATAAATATGATTAGATAATTATCATGTCTATTTTGACTCAGAGAATCTGAGACTTTACTTGACTTTCATTGTTATGCGTACTTAAAATCCTTTAATATTTTACGTGGAGAGTTTTGAGCATTGAGTTTGAAGAAGGATGGAAAAAGTAAAATCGACGTAAAAGAAAACAAACGTAGAGGTGCAGGTCTTACTGGAGGATGAGAGGTTTGTTATCGGGAGAAATCCAAAGGAGACAGGAAAGGTGGACGTAGAGCACTTTGTTGAAGGAATGTTGAAGATTGTGACCGAAGGAAGAATGTTAGGCAAGCCAGGATGAAGAAAGAAAGGAAGGGGAATGTACGACCGAATGAATGAAGGTAGAATTTATACAAGTTTAATTAGAATTAAAGAAAAGATAAATATAGTGTGTTGTCAGTTGTGTTTTGAGCAAGTCTCAGAAATGTAACAATGCTAAGTGTCTGCCCATCAAGTATCTGCGATAAACGTTATTCTAGCAAGTAATAATAATGTTACCGTTAAATTTAATGAATTTATTTGGCTAATAGGTTTGACTTTTTAAAAAATATCCTGCCTCAAGAAAAAAACATTTTGCTTAAGTAACATTGAAATTATTACATCTTAGTTAAATGTAACCTATCGCTGATATGCATAGTAATTGGTTACGGTTAGCATGTCTCTTCAGTATGAGGAACATGTCGGGTGGTGTAATCTGAAGCTTACGCTGTCGTGGTATTAATCCGGATTATTGGAAATTCGGGAAATTCTCCATCTCCTTCTATATTATCATACTCCAGGAACTATTAAACAATCAAACATTGAGCTCTGAACAAAATAAGAGTCAATGAATAAAATATGTTTCTAAAACTAGCATTAAAATTGTATAAAAACTAGTGTTGAAGACAACAACCTTGCCGTTGTCATACAAAATATGATATAAAAAGACAAAAACTAGAAAACTAAGAGGCAAAATAAGTTTTCCTAAACTCGACCTCCGTCTTTTAATTAAATAATAGATGCTCTGGTGTTCCCATCAAAACCTATAATTCTTAGATATTTTCGAAGCCCCTGTGGTACCTCAGGAAATCGAAGTCTTATATGTTACAGCGGGACCCAAAAATTTCCTAAAGCAGCAGATTTGGATATTATATTACCTAAATGAACAAAATATTCTGTAATTTACTCATGAAACATCGAATATTTTAATTTTTCTGGTGAATACTTCCGTTTTGTACCATAAACTCGTTTGCTCGAACTTCAGTTAATTTATTGATTGGTTGATGGGGGTTTAGATACGTTAAACATGCAAAATGTAATAGAAATGGTCGTATATTTTGAAAATACCATGGAAGATTCATAATATTGAGAACGAAAAAGAAACTATAGCATAGAGAAATCAATTGAATTTCATGGATAACTCAATTTAATAATAAACACATTTTTAATTAATAAGTCAATTCAGTATGTTAGAATATTTTAAATAAACAAAATTTTTCTCTACATTCTATAAAAGCGATAGGCTTACCACCAGTTATGATTTTAAATCCCTGATTCCATAAAAAAATGCACCATAATTGGCTAGCGGCATCCTAGAGGAACCTTAGACCACCGAGTGTTAGTAGAATTTGGATAGAAAATAAAGCAATTAAGATACTCCATTAATGATATCCACGCCATTTAAGTTAATTGACCATTACTGAATTTTCGTGCTATTTTTCAGGGTTCGGAGTGCATTGGCACAGATTCGTGGGAGAAGTGGGACTTAATTGATACTAGAAAATTCTGTTAACCAACCATCGCATTTCCTATTATCGCATAATTGCACAATAGACCATTTTTATGAAATGGTCTGGAAGCAAGCGTAACCATTCTCCCTTGTGGCTGTTCACGGGGGTTCTTCAGATTCATATATAGGTTTATTGACAGGAAGATTAAATGTGATATATCAGAGTACTTCACATGAAGAACGGTCAAATCCATCTAGTTTTCAGTAGCAAATAAAATATAAGAATTATATTGAATTTGTAGATGAGCTTAAAAGTCAATCATAGGTTTGCGATACTTGTGGAATATGCATTTGAAGAAATTACGAATGAAATTTGCTTTTTTGTTTTAGTTTACCTAAGGAGCTTCATTTATGGGTAATATTCATATTTGTGTTTCTCTGCAACCTGCTCCATCCATCATAAACCTCCAAGAATTATTCCATCTCTTGTTTCGCGTAGTGCAGTGGTCTTAAATTAAGATCCTGAAACTCAGTGTCTCTTAGTCATCAGGTTATTAAATAAACTTATTCAAACACATTCTTGAACATGAATTTATGTGTTATTTGTGTTTCTTGAACTTATCCCC
This sequence comes from Hetaerina americana, assembly GCF_022747635.1. Classification (NCBI taxonomy): domain Eukaryota; kingdom Metazoa; phylum Arthropoda; class Insecta; order Odonata; family Calopterygidae; genus Hetaerina; species Hetaerina americana. Next base: position 46,389,004 of record NW_027287316.1, read on the forward strand.
TATTTGGATCTTCGAACATGTCTAATTTCTCTAAACGTCCTAATAACATAGCAATGTCATACTCATTCATAAGAAAGCCGACTTTCAATTTAATAATTCAACCTTATTTTTTCCTTTTCTTTTTTAAGTGAAGTATCTCGCTTATTTGAAAAGAACTGAAAAAACGTATCGTAAAAAAATAATGAAATGCCTGAATTTCATGAGCACCTGGAATTCAGATCATTCGCATTATGTGTGATGATGGTACCGTCATCAAAAAAGCTCTGGCAATCTTCCTCTCATCTTTTGAAATTCTTAGGTTTCGCAAGCCCTGTCAAATTCTTGTTTCACATTTCAGAGATTTCATGAATTTGACCCGCAGTTCCTGTCGTCTTCGTCCGGAGTCAGATAAAAAATAATGCTTACTGTCCCGAGCACAACGAACTACCGCCTGTCCTTGAAGAGCAGGCTCATGTGTACGTATTTGCAAATATAGTAACCTCAACTGGTTTTATCAAATTCCGATCTAGAATTTTCCCTAATCATTGAAACATCCAGGATATATAACACTGAAGCTGAAAGTACTTTCGCAGTATGAGTGGAGAGTAAAAAAGAAAATCGAAATTATTAAGCCGTCCGTTTAAGGCGCAGAAAACTGACTAGATTTTAGTGAAGCAGCATTAAGTAAGCCATTGGCAGTCCAGAAAGCACGTTTCTATATAATTCTTTCCCGTGTCAGCTTTTTTATGCCTTAATCCGTATTTTCTTGACTTTTACCGCAAAAATAAACCCGGAGCTTGATTTTGATAAGTAGGACAGTGGTCACTTCATACTAGCTTTTTTTCGCTCACAAAAATTTAACTAAGGTAACCTTGTTTTTTTCCTCCACGCTGCCTGTGGTTATCTCCGGAGTTCTGATTTCTAAATAATTGCATTATTTGGATAAATGATACTATTATTCGGAGACATCTGCATGTTCATATACAAGTTAGACTGAAATTATCCCCCTAGTTCCATTCCTGCCGCAGGCTCTTCCCATGCCTCTTCTAACATTTTGTCCGCGTATACGTTGAGAAGCTCGAGTAGTAATGGGCAGACCGGTCTACCCATTAATACAGCCTGACACTAGACATCCCGAATCCCCATCCTACCAGTCTCACCTACAGAATCTTAGACGTCTTCAGGTTTCAGATAAGTCTATTCCTCCAGTCTGTCTTCTGCAACAAATTCATTAATTGTGCTCAATTTACTTAGTCGAACTTCCTTTTATCCTTATGGAGTGAATTTTTTCCTTATGAAGTGAAATTGAATCCTTATGGAGTGAAATTATATGAAGCCCTTCTTGAACTCTAAGAAACAAACGTAATGTATCCTAGTTTTATTCTATTTTGTTCTAGAGTCCTCAGTGCTCTTATTGCTGCTATGGCATCAGTGTAATTACACTTTTCTTAACCCAAACTGATTAGTCATTACCCTAACTACTCTTTGTATCCCTTTGATGATGATCCACTATACTACCCTTTTTATGAACAAAATTGTAATTATGGTCGTCTAGTCACCAACAACTGCTACTTTTCTCGTTTTCTCTCCCGTGTCAATGAAGTCTAAAGAATTGAATAGATTTCAGTTAAAGCGGTATATGTGGTAATAATTTTGGTCTATACTGAGAATATTAAATACTAGAGTGGTTATCTGAAAGTAAATTTACTTTGATTGTAAATCCATTAATTTGAAAATTTCATGCTTTGTCATCAACGGAAATATTGGCACTAGCGAGCAATTGTGGTTCCTTATAGGAACATTGGACGCTATTCTGTATCTAACGTCACTTTCAGGTATTCCAGATAAATTTGGGATTATAAAGTGATTTTTTATTTTTGAGGATATGTTATGCCTTTGTGAACTCAAGGGATTGTGGGGGCCGATTTCAAAATGTTATCTAATATCAATCAAGTTATTAAATAATTTTTAGCAATAACGGGCAATCTTATCACATTTTTTTACTAATCCAATGCTAATTTGAAATTATTGAAAATATTAATTGCATCTGAAATTATACTCCTAGAACAATGAATTGTACTTTACTATTATTGTTGATCGTAATAGTTACGATTCATTTATTAAATAGATACTGCAGCCTACGAGCCCTGTACATATGTATTTAGTGATCCCATTTCTCAAAAAAACACGTGAAAGACGCAACTTAAACTTTTAACCCATGAGCTCATACCCTTGATTCACATCTCCATATCGTATCCCTTCCTTGATGCTCTTCCGCTCAATGCTATACACTGATGGGAAATTCCAGGGTACGTATGTAGCTATTTATTACACAAGCACCAGGGATATATTGAAGCTAATAGGAAATGGGAGCGACTCAACACAAGCATAAATTAAAACGCTAAGTGGATTGACTATCTTTGATACACGATTTTTTAGGGGTAACCAATATAAATAACGATAATTTTTCAAGGAGCATGTAACGTATTTTTTACTTCCTTTAATTATTTACCTCAAATTTTTCATAAAAGAATCAATATAAGTAGATATTTTAGAAAGATATTTACGAATTTTTTCCACGTGGGAATGAAAAAAAACATTTCTATCATTCTAATTCAGCTAGTTAAAACCTTCATTATGATCGGCTCGTATAGTTGGTTTTAGTATTAGAACAACATTTCAAAAGTCGTCTTTTTGTCGCTCATTTTTCAGAGTTTCAGCACATCTAGTATTTTACGTCCAGCATCATCTGACTGTTCCACTTTATTAGTTATGATCTTCATTAATTGACTTATTTTTGTATAATTTGTCCTATTACTCTCTGCCTAAAGCCTATGTGTGGCTAACTGGGTATGGCGTGGATGTAGATATGATAAAATGGACAATTTCGAGAAAATATCATAGCTATTGACTTATTTTCAAAGAATCCTCTTTCTCATTATCTTTTATTCAAGGTACTCTACCACTCAGATAAAAAGGTAAACTTCGGACGCTAGCAAACGACTATTTACTTCTAAGTATCTCAAGATCTTCCTCCTCCCCGCACCTCCTTTACCATACCCTATTCCTACCTTCATTTCTTTGAATGCTCTGCCTGTCTTCATGTTATCTAAAAAGCCTACTTTCTTCCTTTCTATGCCTTGCTTACCCAATATTCTTCATTCTATCACAGCTTTTAACATCCCACTACCTTTTAATGATACTTCATCCGCCCTTTTTCCCTGTCTTTTTCAAAAATTTCTCGTTTAACTACCACACTTCACCCGTCCTATTTAAAACATGAGCATTTGGCACGGTATCATTTTGTCAGTAATGTGTTTGTTCCGTTTCAATTTCCATGCAATAAATAGTACATACTACTTTGCACTTGAAATAGGCCACCGAAACCTATTTGGATCCTAACGAAATCCTCTTGGGAACTCACAAAATCCCTCGAGCCCCTTACCTCGGAAATGACCCCAATTCTTCCAGGTTCTTCGTCCCTATCTCTTTCCTTCTCCCTTCCTCTATATATTCTTATTTTCTACTTTTCTGTTTGCCCATTTATTTTGACATTTTATTCATATTTCATCATTCACTGCATGCCACTACCACATCTGAATACATGTTCCCTACGTAGTTCCACCATCTTTAGGCATTCTTCCTGAAATGGATGGGAAGGGATTCCCGACGTATTTCACTTATTTCTTGCTAAAACCTTCCGATTTATTTTCTTTTCTCCTCTCCAAGTCCCCATGGATATTCATCCTCGTTCCATTTCCATTCACAAAATTTCAAGTTGCTTTAGCGCCATGAGTGTTTCGTCCTTTTTCGGCACCCACATTTCATACTTTTGTTGTGACTCCGGCATCTTTATATCTAGAGCTTTGAATGGGTATCTCTCCAAACCTAGCCCTCTTATTTGAAATGTAGTGATTTTTTTCTAATATTTTCTTGTGAAATTTTCAGCGTGATATATTTTTAAGCCATTATTTTGACTTTTACGGTCACTGTAAGTTTTTGTCGGTATTCCTTTAGAGACGAGATTATTGTTTCGTCATACCTAGGTCGGCTCTACATCTCATATAACCTTTGAAGGTCATTTGGTTAGGATTTCGTTTTTTAGTTTGTCACATCACCGTTTTCTTCCCCTCTTTTTTCAAGATACTATCCAGTGCAACATTAGGCAATAAGTTTATTATGTATATTCTGTGATATTACGTATTCAGGTAGTATTAAAGCAACAAATTTCTAATGTTCAACCGATGCATTTTGCAGGAAAATACTAAAACAGCTATTGTGCATGACTTGAAAGGATTATCGTAGAATTTCCATGTATTTTTAATTTCGGAAGAAAAACCTGTGGTTGGCATTGAAATACGTCTTTCTTGGTTAAATTTTTGAATGAATATTGAATTTTTGCTAGTCGGACGGGACTGGCCGCCGATCGTGTAGGGAGGATGGGAAAAACCGTATGGTCTCATGTGTCCACCTTCCATTTAATTGCAGGTCATTATCAATTCAAGGTTTGACGACCAGAAACAGGAAAGTGAAAATCGTCAGGTTCATTGAGCGACCACCCTTTCGCCACATTCTCTGCAAACATTTAGCTGGATATTTTGCTGGATTATTTGCAAGAAATTAGCTAACAGAATCACTTTTTTTAAGATGCTGAAAACGCAATCCACACGCATAAACATAAACATGTTTCCTCGGAACCTCAAAAAAAGAGATTGGGTATTTCTCTGATTTTTCGAGTACTAAGGAAAATGCGCTGCTTATTTTTAATTCAAATTTCAGCCGGAAGAGTTGAGATGAAGGCATTTTCACGCATTAGTATTTTTCACAGTTAAACATGATTTTCATTTAGAAATGAGGTACCTTTTTAATTACTTTCTAAGAAAGTATGTTATTGTTTCCACCTCTCTGAAGCAAAATGGCAATAAACTTTTGTCGAGAGTATGTGAAACACTTTCTTTTTTGTTCATAGTAATAATTTTTTCAAATTTCACCAGTGGATAAATTTTGAAAGCTCAAATTTTCAAAATGTACGTGGTAATATTGATATTATTTTTAATTTCCCTAGCCAGTGCACAATAAAAAATAGGCCTCAAAAGTTTTCGTTTATTTTTTCCCCCTTGGTATAAAATTCGTTTCAAATAAGACCACGTAAATTACACTGACATGCAAATTTTACGGTATTAATATATATTTTCGTATCACATATATTTTCCAATCCTTCTTTTTTCATCAAACTGGTTTTGACACATGATCCGTTCTTCTCACCTGATGATCTGCGAGCAGCGAGGTCTCTAGGGAAAAGTGCTCCGAGTTCCCTTAATCATTGCTCTCCCCATGTTCCCCAGCCAAATATACGACAAAGAGAAATTATTTCCAAATGTAAAAATGTCAAAGTTATTTTCAAGAATGAAAACAATCTCGTATCCATAATTTTGTCACCAAAATAAAAATTTTGGGATTTATGACGCAGATGAAACCACCAAAGGAACAATCCCACGAAGCCATCATCCCAGGAAAATCGATATGGGTGAGGCATAAGTATGACTGGGTAAATCATATGCTAACTGTAAGCTATATTAATAAATGTTATATTCAGGACTCTAATATTAACGCGGTAGGGCACCGTGCTGGTGGTAGGAGAAAAGTACGATCTATCTATTTATCTTGCCAGATTAAACCCATTACCTTTGGGGAATTTTCGTTTGTCCAGTTCTCTGGAGGTTGAATTATTATCCCAAAGGAATACCCAGCAATACAAGGAAGCTGCCATAGTTTAACTCATAGCTACGGGTTTCACTTCTATTTCTTTTAATCCTTAGGTTTCCGTGACGTCTATCTGATGAGGGATCCATGCAGCTTCCTGGAATTACCGTCACGTAGATGTGTTGATGGACAACTGTTTCGGCCCCAGTCCTGGAGGCGTCTTCAGGCCGAAGTGATCTTCGTCGCGATTTGGGCGCTACAGGAAGGCTGACTGGTCCGGAGCTCTCTGATTGTCTCCTCTATGGCGGCGAATAGAAATCACCCTTTTCCATGTGAAAGTCAGGGTGTAGTCGTCCTCACGGTTGAAATTTCTGCGATTCTTCATTATTTCTACCGCTTCTCTTATAAGTCTCGAAAAATAATGCCTCTCTCTCTCTTGCTAGCACTTTAGTTTGGTCTAACTTAATCGTGTGTCCGGATTCCGACCACACAGGTTCGGCAATTGCCGAGAGTCGGAACTGTTATCTCACTGTTATCTCTTTGGTGCTCTTTGGTCCTGCATCTGATGAACCTTCCTCTTTGATCTATATAGGACTTCCCACATGTGCACTTGATCTCATATACGCCTTTGTGCATTTGGATTCGGTGCTTCGGCTCAGAGATGATATCGCTGATTTTTAATGCTGTGGAGAACCTAGTTGTTACACTATGTTTCCGTAGGAGCTTACTTATCTATTCAGCCGTTCCGGTGACATACAGGATGGTAGCCTATGTCGTCGGTTTTTCTTTTCTATGCTTCTCCTCGCTCTGTCTCTTGGCCAGAATCCCGTCTTCCGTCAACCCCTTTTCTTTTTTGGCGGTCCTATTTTGGGTAATCTGTTCTGGGTAATCCATTTTCCCCAGCGCTGAGATCACGTATCTCTTTTCTGGTGTGAGCGATTCGGCATCTGAGATGGTGTAGGCACAATGAACTAGTGTATTTACTAGCCAGCCCTCCTGGTCGGGATGGTGGTGCGATCGCGCATTAAAATACCGGTCGGTATGGGTTTTCTTGCTCTATACTGCATTGCCAAGGCTACTATTAAGTTTTCTGCTCACCAATACATCTATAAAGGTCAGGACACCATTCTATTTAATGTGCATGGTGAATTCTATGGCAGGATGTTGCTGATTTAGGTGTTTCATGAACAGCTGATTTAAGTGTTCCTTCCCGTGTGGTCAGATGATGAAGGTGTCGACATAACAAATCCAAAGAGATGGTTTCTTTGGGTAAGTCTCTATTGCCCTATGCTTGTAATTCTCCATGAAAATGTCAGCTACTACAGGAGAGAGAGGTAATTCCACGGCCGCACCTTCCTTCTGCTGGAATTACTTATAATTCCAAAGGAAGTATCAGTTCCTGAGTTAGAACTTTGCGAGGTCCGGGAAATCCTTTGGCTATCCCTCCTAAGTGAGTTCTTTATTGAGTAGCATGGAGTCATCAATGGGCGTATTCGTGAACAGAGAGACTACGTCAAAGCTCACCAGCTTCTATTTCTTTGTCGTGGCTCTTTTTTGGACCCCTCTTTATATCATAAAAATTATGGTACTCCCAATTATAATATCTCCAAAACGGTGGGTTCATACCATCTTGAATTTTCAACAGCGGATTCATATCATTAGCTTAAGATGTATGTTGACGACACCTTTTAGGAATTATTTCCAGTATTTTCCAATTGGACTTGAGTTAGTCTTGAAAACATTATGTATCTACGCAGCGTCTGTTCGACAGTGAGAAGGATGAAAGGGCATCTGATCACAGTGAGAAGGCTATTTTGGCGGCTTAGCGTTTTTAGCTTTAGCATTTTTAAGAGCTTCAAGCAATTTTAAGCGGGAAGTTATCAGATTAATCATAAATTGAGTTTAAATGTTTATTTAATTATCTTGATCTCTTTTTTCACCAAAATTTGATGAATTGGTATCATATATATGGTATATTTTCCTTAGTTCTGGTTTTAAATGCATCTGCTTCTTTCTATCCTGAGTCTCATTAATGCATCTTTTACCTAAGCCTAGCTTCTCAACCTCTTCATTGTCTGTCCAATCCTCTCTTCCTCTCCTTCCTCAAATTATTTTTAGATAAGTATCTACGCAAAATTGGGGGATCGAGATGGTGCTATGACTAGCGTACTGGCTTCCCATCGAGAGTGCTCGGGTTCAAATCCTGGAGATATTTTTCAGTGGTATCCCGATCCCTACTAAAGGTGCTTTGTGGAGACCACTTTGAGTGAGTACGCTGTCCGTCGGATGGGACGTTAAAATACGGACCTCCCTTGAAGCCTTTCCTTATGAGTAGGCTAATGCCGATGCCGGGTTTCTCTCCACCCTTACTCCTTTTCCATCCATCCCTAATGGCACACATGACCTCAGCTGTCGGTCGCCTTCCCTAAAACTACTTATAGATGTCCCAATCATTATGCCTTCCTCTCCCTTATCATCTAGACAGTTTCTTTTACTACTCTCCTCAAAAATCCTTGTTTCTCACTTCGTCAATCCATTTAACTTTCTTTTCTCTTCTTCTTCACCAAATTTTAAAACTTTCTGAATACTTTATCTTCTTGCCTTTCTTCTCTTCCGCTTTTTTCTCTCCTCTCTTGTTTATCCGTGTTTCACATCCACATTTTTGCATTCTGTTTAATAATTCTTTCGAAATATACTATGTAGTATGAAATATAAAGCTTTTAGTCCTAAGGCATAAAATCCCGGTTGCTGGGATTACCAGAATATAAATAATAAAATCTTTGGAGGTCACCAATGCCCGGGTTGCAAGAGCAAGAGAGCCGCTATCTCGAGGAGGTCCAGTCGGAACTAACATCGATATCTACTTTCTCGTCCTATGGTTCCCACAGCCTCCGAAAGTAAACGATCCCTAAGTCCCAGCGGAATGTCCTCTGCCGAATTCGCCTGTCACTTGGTGTTATGGCCTATAGGTTTACCACCATCACTTAATGGCGAAGCATGTCTGCCAGAAACGTCCAAAAAAAGCTAGTTTATTCGAGATTAAATGTTTGCGAGGAACGAGAATGATGTAAGAGCTACCGAGAGAAATAAAGGGTCGCACCCAAAAGTGGTAGGGCTGATTTTTTTACAAGAATTTTATTGACGATATACTTACATCGACTTAATAATCTTCAAAATATGCTCCTTGAGCTGCTACACACTTAGTATAACGTTGCTCCTATTCCCCGTACGCCCGCTGGAAATTTTCTTTGGGGATGCCGTTGATGACCCTCGTCGAAGCCTCTTGAACGGCCTTTATCGAGTCAAAACGTCGTCCCTTGAGCTGTCTTTTCATCAGGGGGAAGAAGAAGAAGTCCGGTGGTGCCAGATCGGGAGAATAGGGCGGGTGCGGCAACGTGGCAACGCCGTATTTGGCCAGGAGCTGTCTGACGACGAGCGCGCCATGGCACGGCGCGTTGTCATGATGAAGCACCCAGCAGTTTGCATGGCCAAATCCTGTGAAATAATGCGTTGGACGTTGGATGCAGAAAGACCCAACTGGTCTGCAATGTCTTCACTGGTTAAGCGTCGGTCTGTGTTCAGCAGTGTCCTCACTCTGTCCACATTCGTGTCGGTTCTTGCCGTCGACGGCCGTCCGGAGCGATGGTCGTCTTCAACGAGCTCCCTACCCTCTTTAAACAACTTGTGCCACTCAAATACTGTGGAACGGCTTAAGGCAGTGTCCCCATAAGCCTGCTTGATCATATCGAGGGTCTCAGTGTCCGTCTTCCCGAGTTTCGCACAAAACTTCACGGAATAACGTTGCTCTAAATTCAGATTCATTTTGTTTTTCGACGCGGACAAAAAACTTGCTTCACTAAAAACGGTGTCTTCACTCAACGACAGCCCGCAGGCGACTGAGATTGGTGTCGGTCCGTTGCTAAGAGCCCCCTCCACCCTACCCTGCCAGGCAGACTCCCCTCCACCGCTTCGTTCCCGCCAGAGAAAATCAGTCCCACCACTTTTGGGTACGTCCCTGTATAGTAAAATCTTATTCATCACAATTCAAAAGTGTTGAAAGCAAAGGGTTTGTGGTACTGCTGTATTATTTTCGGAATAAACAAATGCTATCAAAGGTTGTACTCAAAATGAAATCGTCCGAATTCTGTCTCCTAATTTCGTGAGCTTGACTTAGTTAGTGGTTCACAAATGATCATTCCATGAATTATAAAAGGGTAAATGATCGTGCCGTTAAGAATTTAGATAAGAGTGGAATTAATAGTAGATTCTGCCTCTAAATGCTCATAAAGAATAAATGAAATGTTTTGAATTTTTTCAGTGCAATAAAATAGCGTAGAATATTTTATATTTAAGATTTCTATTGTTTTCATAAGAATAATGCTTAGCAGTGCACATTTTTAATTAATCAGTTATAGAGGTTTTTACAAACATCGTATTATTCAACTACATATATAGATGACTTATTGCAAACTGTTTTTTCAACCAAGAAGCCCGCATGCGTATCATTTTTTTCATATTTTAAATATTTCTAACTCATGAGAGAGAATGCGAAGATTTTATTTAATGAATTCCGTTAAGACTTGTCAGATGTACATACTAGCAAACTATGGCAGTTAGTGTACTGCGAATTTCCCAAGCAGTTGAGGATACTTTTTTCCAATTTTGTCTAATCCCTCTTTATTTGGTTTATGTATTGTCATTTTCCTCAGTCTTCCAAAAGAGACCTCTTTTATTGTCTTACTAATAAACTCATGGAATCTCAAACTGTGCCCAATCCATTTTCTGGTTGTTCTTGTCTTAATAGTTCTCCTAATTGGGTTTACTTCATCATCTGAATATTGCCTTGTATTATATCTCCATTTCCATTAACATCCACCTCCATGTCCAGGACTCGAGTTACTCCATTCCTCTCTGGTATGCCTTTACAATGGCCTAGAATACTAAGTTGACTCCTCCACATAAACGGCCACATATTCTGCTCTTGTGTTCATAAACCTCTCCCATCCCCAGTTATTTTGCATGTCCTCCATCTTACCTTAATCCCAGTCTTTAGTTTGTATATTCCGCACACTATAAGCTTATAGCTAGTTTATAATTTATTGACTGCCTGGTACTTTTGACCAATGGTATTCGAGGATCCCAGCAGGTCATGTCAATTCTCTGCTGTTTTTGCAATCACATCTGTCACATTGAAGATGAAAATTTCTTAATTGTTCATTTTAATTTAATTGATTTCCGGTTTTTCAGCTCATTATGCTAACTTTTTTTAGTCAATGTATAACCGACTGGCTGAGCGCTATGATTTCTTGAGTAAATAATTTCATAGTGAAGGAATATTAATTCTAGTTCTTTTATCTTGGTTCAAAAGGGCAAAGTATTTATTCTCCTTGCTTGGCTCATAAAAATATCTCCGTAAAAATGAAGGGTAAAATCTCTAGTATAATTGAGAATATTTTTAAATTGACTTTATAATGAACTAGGAAAAAATTCCTACGCCTTAAGTATGAGCATTTTTTATGAATTCTTACAAAAGACAAAATTGGCATTGGAAATCATTAGGGGGTAGTCGTCCCGTGGTAAAAAAAATATGCACCACTATCGTGTGGGTTGAGAAAGATTATTTGAATAACATAATTTTATTTATGACATTTATAGTTCTGGATAATGAGCATATTAAGAAAATCCTATTTTATGAAATGAGTAGCTACTTGATTTTAACTCTATATCAATTCAAAACGCCACAGCCCGCGCCACTTTTAGCGAATAGCAATAATATTTGTCCTGGTGCTACTTTGAAAGATATTATATAATGGAACTTCGAACCTAGCATATGATTATGCATTAAAATATTGAATCATACATGTATATATATATATGTATATGCATACACACACGTTTATCATTTTTACATTATGTGAGGTGAGGTATAAAATAAAAAAATGGACAATTTAATGAATTAGAGCGCACATTATCTAGATGGAAGCCATTTTCATTATTTTAAACTAATAAAGAGACTAAGTTTTGGCATAAAACCATTTCTTTCCCTTAAGGTAAGTGTATTTTGCTGTGTGAAGGGCATCAATTCTGGATCGATAGTTGCGCGGTGTTATGTTTTCATGAGTTCGAGAACGAGAATGTGGGCAGGCTTGTCCCAGCAAACTCCCATCAAACGAATCGAAGGGAGATACCTTCCCTCGGGGTAAGGAAGCTTTCGCGCAGACATTCTTGGTAAAAGGTGAGAGGAGCTCGCCAAGCAATAACATAGAAGAAAATCTTTTCCCGTGGTTCCTTTGGACCGATCAACTCAATCCCACGTCGATATGCTCGCCATAGACTCCTCTCTTGGAAACGGTGCCTCGACGTTCGCGTTGTCTCCGCTGCGCTGCTAAGTGTTTTCCCCTCGTGCAGGTTTATAGGAGTCTAAGGGGTGGGAAATACGGTCGTTTATTTTTGCTTCACCCCTTCTAGGGCAAGTTATTTCGTGAAGGGCATATACTTCGTTAAGTGCACGGTACTTGACTGCGTTGATACTGTTACTCGGAAGTCCTAGACCCGGCCCATTTGCCAGCGTGAGTTACTCCGGCGTAAGGGATGGGATGTTGCCCTAGGGAATATGTGCATTCGTATGCGCATCTTAGTATTATACGAATATGTTAACGCAATTCAAAATTTAAGATGTTTTTAGTGTGCAAAAATGGGTACCTCATCATATTAAACGGGTGACAAAAGGCAAAAAAGGAAATGTTATGAAATTCATTTTTTTATAGGTAGTGTTACTTGGAAAAAATTTTTCCTAATTTTTCGGAAGAATTTTTTTCCTGGGAATAACATAAATTATACTAAATATGCACACAGGTTAGTAACATTGCTCCGTCAAATCCATAAAAAACTATAGGTATTTACTATATTTCAGAACATAAGTTATCGATCATTGGAGCATTGCCTCCAGGGAGTTATTTAAACTTCTCGGAGGAATAGAACCACAGATTGGTAGACTCTGAGAATTATGGTATACCTTTCCCGACGCTTCAGATGTTTATCAATACTCAAAATGGAGGAACATCACATTGCCAAAATAATAATTATTACATATTTTCCTGCTTGTTTAAATGGACATGTTCAACTAAATTACCTGAACAAGATGGATGACATTTGGCAAATGGGTGCAGCGGCAAAAACTTGAACAACTTTTGTATCATGTGATTTTTCATGTTCCTTCAATTGAAATACAGAAGTGCTCTAATGAAAGTAAAGGTGATAAATAAGAAAATCTTTGTAAATTCACAAAAGTTTATTTTTACGGTACTACCGGTTTCATCACATAGGTGATATCTCACGGTACTTGAAGGTAAGGTACCTGAAGATGTCACCTATATGATGAAACCGGTAGTACTGTATTAATAAATATTTATGAATTTAAAAATGTTGTCTATTCCCCAAAATGAATGTTCACAAGTTTTAGCCCGATACCAATTAAAAGAGTGTAAAGGTCTTTCTGCGGTTCAAAGGATGAAATATTGTGGTAAAAATATCTGCAAAACTTCACATTAATCATAATTGAACAAGTATGCGTGCCTAAAATAGAAACAATGATCACTAGATGAAATAAGTGACCTCAATGTCACGGATGTAATAAACATCTAAACATAAGATGAATATCTTATAAATTAAATAAAACTTCAAAGCTTTTAAACAAGAAAATTAGTTAATACAACAAAAAAATACTTACACACTATCGCCAGAAATATATCTAGGGACATAAGAATATATTAAATAGGCTAAATATATATATTTGAAAAGCATACAATTAGTAATGAAGTAAGGGTCTAAAAATGTTCTTCTGGCACTGTTATTAACAGTGACTACAATTAAATGATAATATAATATTAATTTGAGAAGAGGAAGAAGCTTGTTACAACAAGTACAAATAGCTTAAATATCGGATTACAAATAGCTAAAATACCGGGTAGGTTATATGAAGGATAGTGTGAGACATGAGTGTCAGCTCGTACTGGAGAAAGGACTAGAAGATGACTTAAATTTATGAAGAGCAGTATACTATAAACCAAAAAGGATGACTTTATCCGAAGTGAACAAAGATAATTTGGATACCACGTGAAGAGCTGGTTCTAATAGATATGAGGAGAATGAAATGCGGTGGATGAGAAAGAAGGTTACATTAGTCTTTAAAACTTAGATTACAGCGTCAACATCAGAACATTAGACAACACTCCAAGTAATTTACATTAGAAAGAAACTAATTGCTATTACAAACAGTAGGGCTAAAATTATAGTTGCACTTGAAGATGAAATTTATTAGAAAAAACCTTTGAAACTATCCTATGACGCAGGATAAATTAATAAAAAGAAATGAGCCCTACATTTTTCTCAGATTTTCACCGCGATTTCTTGCTTGAATAGGCCTAGACTAGTCTATCCAAGCCAAAAAGCTTGATGAAAACCCGTAAAGCCTGAACTCACGCCGCAGAAACCTCGAGCGAGCATTAATGCAAAAATATTCGAAGATAATAATATGGCTGTCGTGGAAAAAAGAGACTCCATCTCCCGGTATTTTAATGATGCAGTAACGGGGAGGTAATGTAACAGAAGTGTGCAAATACCGCTGAAATATTTCTCTTTTAAATCTCGAAATAAAACGCATTTCCAGATCTGAAAACTGTTTTGCAATATCTAAAAAAAGGGAAGAATAGCCATGAGTTTTGAGTCTTTCGTACTTCTTTTAGAATTTATGCTTAAATTACTTCCAGTTTAGAGCTGAATAAGGAATTTAAAAAAATCTCTTTTAAAATAATTTTACAGTTTCCAAACCGGAGGATGATTTTTATAGGTCAGGGTCGAGGTCATGAGAGAAATACACCAAATTAGGACAATGAGGTTTATCTCATTTCTACGTGATTCCGAACATTTTGCGCGATCATGTCTTAAAAATATTGTGTGTGAAGTTATTGTGTATCTTACTTCGAACATAGCTGATTCTTATCAACATGACCTTAAAAATACAGATCTTTCCTGTATATACGTAAACAGGGAAATACATATTTTTGTCATTTTAATGAAAGAATAAGATTAAACCTGTAGTGTATCATAATATCGATATGCAAGAAAACCGATATCCATTAATTTTTTCATGTAGAAGAAAGAAAAAACTTTACTCGATGATACCTGTTGGGTTGTAGAAAACTTGAAAAAACATTTATTTCTTTATAACCAAATACTCATTTGATAGATGCAAAAATACAAGTTAGACCTGTTTATAAGTTATTTAAACACCATTTTAAGTAATTCAAACAATAAATTTATTTAATAGATCTTTAACGGGCACTTCATTTGATAGAAATATTGTCAGCCTTATTCTTTCATATTTAGGGAGGAAATGGGTATTCCTACTTTTAGAACCAAATATGTGTATTTAAATTTGTTGGGTTTTCATTCTCTTACTTTTGAAAATGATTGAATCATCAAACTATTTCTCAATAGACACAAATATCGAATCTTTATAAGTCCCAAGTTTGTGTGAAAATGTGACACATGTGTTTACATGTGGCTTGATTAGCATACATATTGCCAACTGAAAGCCTTAGGGGTTAGGCTTGTAATAGCAATTACCCATGGCTCCCCAACTCAAAATCCGAAGCGGAAAAGAACCATGGGAGGAGTGAAGTGTTGAGTTTCTCTCCTCTACACGTGAAAGCCCCTGTAAGTCAGTAACATCCCAATCCCCATTGCATGGGATTGCGAAAGTCTGCAGCTCAGCGCGTTGAAACAACCAGCCCCTTTCAAGTGCTTATCCTCTCACTAGCGGTAAATACTTTTCCTCATCGGCCGATAACATTACGTTCAAGGCTATCAGAGACATCTTTCAACGAATTAATCCTCTAGGTATCTGCTTTATAATTTCATTTGATGATGCATGTGCCAGATCTAACCAAACAGAAAGATTGTTGAGGTGTCCGGAGAGCCTAAGGACGTCTCTGGTTAAATTACTATTCATTAGACACGAGAGCCAAAGGTAATCCGAAAACGTAACTCGTCATCAATAGCAGAAGCCTCTGTTTCAGGAGTGCCTTCCATGTATATGACGTTTCTAATGGCATTTCGATTAATATTTTCTCTTTAAATATTTCATTTCATTGCGTGTTTCGATAGTACGAGTACTCGTACATTCTAATTTAAAGACTGCTCTGTGAATATGAATTTCGCCTCTGCATTAAATATTTTTCTACAAAGTTGATAGAATATTTCTACATTCATTATGTAGATCATATTTTGTTTGCAGATAAAATATTAAAATAGTGTTTTAGTGTGTTCTCATAGTTGTCATTTTTTCCTGCTTTCAATCGTTACAAGTCACCTACAGTACACCAGAATGATATAATGAGCATCTATTAGCAGTTTAATGAAGACCAGGAGTGCTTTTGAAGACAGCGTCTGCTCATGATACTTGGCACAGAAGTTTATCGTATGAATTTATCACATTACTCACTCAGCCACGCTTAAAGTCTGCTCTCTTAGCTTAATTGAGGTCGTGTTCTCTTAACGCTCTACATTTCAAGATGATATCTTTAATGAGAAGGGAAATTATTACCACAAATACTATTTGAGTGAAAACCACTGTACTTAGTCCGCAGTCTGTTATCTTTCCAACCTTTTATCCTCAACTTTGCCGGGGAAAGGTGAAGGACTTGGTTTAAATCATTCTAGATTATTCTCAAAAAGTCTGATAATGCAGTTATCTAGTACTCGCATTTTAATGTAAACGGAAATGGAAGTTTTTAGTTTGTTACATACTAAAAGTTGGTGACTACTGCAGTAGTTTAAACGTCCTCAAACTTAACGATTTTTCCTTAATACGGAACATCTTTAAATTAAATTATCCATTCACCATGCTAGTCAAATTGATAGATATGCAAAGCATATTGTTTAATTGTAACAAAATAATGGCCAATTCTTTTGTATTATTTGATGATTGGTAATGTTTTCATGAGATAATATTGAAAGCTAGCATCTTCATTGCGATTTCGACAGTTCTCTAAATTAAAGTAAAATTTCGTCAGCAACTCAATTTTCAGTTAGTTACATTGTTAACTGAATTCATTAGCACACTAGAAAATTAATTAATAAATAAGCAACAATTTAACTAATGAAATTTTTTCGACAAATTTTGGTTCACTCCGTGATTTTTATTCAATTTTTCCGAAATTATTAACAACATTTTCAATCCTAAATGATATGTGTGAACATGTACGATATTTCAGATTCCATAGTTTGTTGCCTATACATTATTACTCTTACTAAGCTAATATTAAGAAATTTAAAGAATTATTATCTTTGGGCGGAAATTCAATTTAGTATTTTTCCAGGCATGGACGTTAACAAGTCAGGATTAAGAAACTTAGAAAATTTGAAAGAAAAATCATAAGGAGAATCTATGACCCAATTAGAGAAGGATAAGATGGAGAATCAGAGTGAACATGGAGATAAATGAACTACTAGAAGGGAAGGACATAGTTAGATTTTCCAAGTCACTGGGACTGGCATGGTTGGGCCATGTAGAAAGGATGGAAAATGACAGAATGCCCAAATTGATACTTAATAGCAAGATGGAAGGGATCAGAAGAAGAGGTAGACCAAGTAAGAGATGGCTACAGGATGTGGAGGTTTATTTGAAGGCAATGGGAGTTACCAGATGGAAGGAAAAAGCAAGAACAAGAATTGAATAGAGGCATATCATAGAGGAAGCCAAGACCCACACCAGGCTGTAGAGCGGCAGATGATGACGATTTTTCCAGGCAAAAGTAGGGAGGAATGAATGAATATTTTTTTCATGCATTTTAATTCAAAAGGTGTAATAATTTAAAAAGTGTTTTTTTTATATTTCCTGCCTGTTGGATTTATCTTACCTCAATGTGGAGTTCATAATTTACTCGATTTAGTAAAGACTCGTTTTGCATTTTCTTCCATCTATTATTAATAAGACGCCATGTACCGTTTTAAAAGCATGGAACTTTTCAAATGATGAATTTACGGCTATAAGAAACTGGTGCACGAATAATATAGTGCTTAGCGGCAGAGCCAGCATGTAAAATACGCCAGTTCCGAGATTATAACTATATACTAACAAAATGCATTATTATGTGCTGAAAAGTGTTATTATGTTTTGAGTTTCAGTAATTGAATCCTAATTAAGCTGTTCACTAAGCTCTGATGTTATTTCTTTCCGTTTCTATGAAATATAAGCATATAAAATTTGCTCCCAAAATTAAGGAATGAATGCAAAAGATTGAAAAATACCTTATAAATATACTAAATATGTTTATTGCGATGACGAAAAAATTTACCTCGATTTCTTCTCATACTTATTGAGTCACGTACACTTTTTCTTCATTGGAAACATTTTCAATAATTTTTTGAATTCATCTTTTGTATTCTTCTATCTCTCTCTGGATGAATAAGACGAACAAACTTTGCTGACTTTTTCCAATATTTTTCTGAAATTCTAAACAAAATATCGATATAAAATGATGTCCACGTAGTCTAGCCATATTGTGGACCTCACAAAAGTGTAGAAGTCTTGGTATAGACCACCGAAACGTATTATTTCCATTCTAGGATTTCGACAATTTGGGCACCATGAAATTGAATATGAATTCTTTGAACGCCGTCTTAACTTCATTAGGACCAATTTGTCATAATGTGGGTTAAAAAAATACAATTTCTTTTTCAAATAGTCTGCTTATTGCAAAGTTGCGAGAGGTTGAGCACAAGCAATTTTTTTCCTGTGTTAAGTAGGTACTGGATACCACTGGATGGAGTATCTTCATACAATGTCTCCTCTGGAATAGGAAGTAACTGTGAGATTCTCAAGGGACGCCAACTTACAGGCCTGTATATCTTATTAATCTTCGTTCTAAATCTTAAATACCTACTAGTGGGCCATTAATCTTTTATTGATGTAAATGGCAATCAAATTACCATCTACATAAATAAACGTTTGATGAATATTTGAGATGAATGCTACACTTAAAGGTAAACGAAAAATATTATTGCTCTATAACTCACTTAAGGCCTTAACTTGGTGTAACAACGTCGCAAACTGTATGTTTCTCTTATCTAAAGACCACAAAATTTTACTTATGGACGACTTCATCAAATATCGTCATCATCTGGAAATTACGATATTCGTCCACATTATTATGTTACTGCAAGTAAACATTTGCAGTAGAAAAATACATCGTTTGAAAAAGAAATATATGTATTTTTGCTAATAATTATCATTTATTTTTTAAAGTAATTTTGTTTGGTACATTAATCATTAGAAATTGGAAGTGGCTTCATTAAATTGCCAGTCATGTGCCCTTCTATTGCTATCTGTAAGCATTACTTCGAATTTTTCTTCAGGTCCACTTAACCCTATCCCTATTTCGCACTTTTTCTTATATGATTACTTCCAGGTCATTTCATTTATCTTAATTTATTACTGTAAGGTAATAAAAAATTGCTTAATTTGTTGAAATCATTTCTGTTTCAAATATTTTTTTAATCTCATTCTCCCTTTGGCATCAATTGAATTATTTTAGGCACTCAAACAAACTGGGTTGGTATAATACGGATATAAAATTCTCCCAGTTCAACCATTTCGTGTCACTTCGGAGGATCCTCTTGAAACAAAGGCCACTAATGCGTAGTCATCTTGACGGGGTGCCTCCATGCTCGGTGGTGAACGGCGATAAGATCGCACTCGCGGGCTCCGTGTGGCGAAATGTTCAGTGTCATCCGGAACGGCGTGACACGGGGGGCGAGAGGGGAAGAGAGTGAGGAGCGAGAGGCTGGTGCTACGGGAAGCGTCTTCCGACAAGAGGTCGCGATTGGAAGGGAAAAGGGGAGGAGATGGGGCACCATGTGAAAGGCTCTTCTCCCGAGGGAAGTCTCGACCGTAATGGGTGCGGGGAAAGGGTTCGAGATTGGAGTGATCTTGGGAGAAGGGATGGGTGGGGGTGAGAGGGTAGGGGGAGAGTACGTCTGGTGGTGTGTGGGAAATGTTTCGCTTCCGCTTCGATTCGCCCCGTGACTGCCTTAGGATTCCGGACCCCCCCGAATCCAGCAGTGTGCGTCGTTATCGCCAAGAGTTGTTTTTTCGAGGGGCGAATCTCGATCTCCCTATGACGCGTGATCGTGGGCACGCATTCCAATAGCATAGAAAGTCACCCGAGGAGAAAACTTCATTGTAAAAAAATTGGTGGCAAGGCGCATGAAGAATAATTTTTTGGAGTTCACTCACTTAAGCGAACGCTGGATAAGAACATTGTGGAAATAAATACCGAAATAATATTTAAAAATTATTTTACAAATTTAATAGTTTCAAATATCTTGCCACAATTTATTTTAATCAAACCAGGGAATCCTTTAAAGCTCTCCATGTTTACAGTTCCTCAGGAGATACATTGAAAGTTAAAATTTCACTAATATTTTATGCTAATTTCAATATTAAACAATAGCAAAGCCTTTCTTTCTGTAATTGACGTTTATGATGGTATTTATTCTTCCTCAATTTTAGAAAAACTATAAAAATGGGAGTTACCGTTTTCTTACAGGTACAATAATCAATAAAGTGCAGTAAAAAATTCCTAAAAACAGTCGTCTGGAACAACATTAAGCCATAAAAATGTCATATTTGATTCAAATAGGAGATGAAGTTTATGATAGTATATTTTTTTTATAAATCTAATTTATATTTATAAAAATTGTTATCGTCAACTTTACATTGACGATAACAATTTTTTGGAAAACGTTTAGCTGATTTGATCAGTAATGAAATCGTGGAGGATAAGATTAAATGTAGTTGTGAATTCTATATAATACTAGCTGAATACCCGGCTTTGCACGGGTTAGGTAGAAACAATAATATAAATATACTACATAAATAAAAACAACAAATTATAAAGTACAATAATACACTACTTCATACAAATTTAAGAATCTTTTTTATTTAACACCTGTTTATAAACTACATTTTTTGTTTCATATCCAGGAGAAAGAATATATAAATTTTTAGGCGAACCTACTCTGGAGCAAGCAACATAAAGTTGCCCGTGGCTAAAACATGGCGATCTTAGATCAACACCACAAAACTTTAAAGACTGTCCCTGTGATTTATTAATGTTATTGAAAAAGCTAGCCGGACTGGAAACTGTAATCTTTTAAAGTTGAAGGGAAGAGCAGTTGGGATTAGAGGTATTAAAGGTAATATTAGAGGTAGAAGATTAGAGGTAATAAAAATTATTTCACCTTTTCCTTTTCCAGTTAAAATGACTGCCTGGATTTTATTTTTCATTGATTTTGTCACACACAATCGTGTCCCATTGCAGAGTTTTGGTGGATCTAAATTTCGCAATAAAATGATTGGAGATCCTACTTTAAGTATAAGGCGATGCTGTGGCAATCCAGCTGGATCAAGTGAATTTATGAATTCCGTTGGATTATTGATGGCTTCGTCAGCATCCACTACGGTATCAACCGATTTATATTCAATCACGTCTCCTGGCAGCATGGCTAGTATCTCCTTGTTAATTTCATTAACATCATCGTTCTTAGGAGCAAGAATGGCTCTTTCTCGCAACCATTCTAAATTTTTATAATTTTGATTAACAATAGGGTAGACTGCTAGTATCATATCGCGGACAGTTTTCACCGATACACATAAATCTGATGACAATTTTATCATACCAGATGCTTCAATCACTAATCTATCTTCTCCAATCTCCAAAAGTTTATTTGCAAAATTTTGAGCATTCCCATCTCTTAAGAGGATTCGCATGTTTTGTTTAAGGCTAATTTCTTGGACATGATTCCATAGAACAGAATGTTTTAAACAGGCATAAATTTCATCGGCTGGAGTCGATTTTGGAATGACAGGCAGAGTTTGACGGAAGTCTCCACACAGGAGTACCAGAGCTCCTCCCATTAAACTGCAGTTTCCTCTAAGATCTTGAAGTGTTGCGTTGAGGGCCTCAAGAGATTTTTTATGAGCCATCGTACACTCATCCCATACTATCAATTTACATTCTATAAGAACTTGTGCCTGGCCGCTTGTTTTATTTATATGACATGTGGGATTTTCTTGTCGGGAAATATTAAGTGGCAACTTAAGGGCAGAGTGGGCTGTTCTTCCTCCTTCCATTAATGTCGCTGCAATACCTGAAGATGCAACGGCTAGAGCAATTTCTCCATGAACCCTGATTTCAGCGAGAACTAAATTAATTAAAAATGTTTTCCCGTGCCACCAGCAGCATCAAGAAAAATGATACCTCCTTCTTGTTTATCTACTTGATCCATTATTGTTTCGTACGCAAATTTCTGATCTTCATTAAGAAGTGGCTTCTTATCCGCGATGTATGCTTCTAAGTCTAAGACATTGTAGCTAGTTTCACGTATATAATCTGGATAAAATACACCCTGTTGATCTTGTACAGGTGCAAAAAGACCGAGTTCCACTTAAGTCTTGTTAACCATGGTGATACACTTTTCCTCCAAAATAATCAAAGTTTTATTAAAAATGTCGGAGTTAAACGTAATATCCAATGTAGGATTTTCACTTCGAACTTTAGCCAGTATATCCTCACTCATTGATTCTTTATATTTTTCCCATAATGTTTTTGGGTTAGATGGATTACAGGAGGTTATTATGATGGCAAACAAAATTCGGATTTGTCCTGGAAGAGAAATCAAACTGGCCTCTCGCAATGAGTCATCCCAGTGTTGATCTCCTTCTAGCAACCCTAAATTCTGGCAAGCTTCTCTGAATGTCTCACATATTTCTCCGTTTACCGTTCTTAATTCTGCAAATGAGCGAGGTCCTCTAATGGTATGTAGAAGCATTATTAAAAAATAACATTCGGCGTTGTTAGGATGGACTGTGTAGACTCGGCCCAATGCGTTACATGAATAAATATTATTCTCAGGATCAAAGTTGCCCATTTTTCTTCTACAAAAGACTTTCCTTGATGTATTCCACGTATAATATCTCGGCAATTCTGAATACAATAGTGTTCTTGCAAAAGTATCCTGTTGGCATAGTTGGAAAAATGCTGTTAAAGTTATGTTTGGCGGCTGATCAATCACTCTTGCGGCACTATCAGTTGAGAAGTATACTCGTTGACCGTTTTCTAAATGAATGCTAAGGTGAACCACAATAGGATACCGTTCATGAATGGAAAATCCGAAGATTCGCCAAACAGCTTCGTTGCTACTAACGTATCTTCCCAACTGATAACGCTTTACTTCATTGTTGGTGTCTTCATTGCCTACACCAAAAACTGCCATATCAGAACCTTTATTAACATATTTGCAGATATACTTAATAGATTTGACACTATTGCAGTATTCTACGTTAATATGTGCGTTAAACATTTTTGATAATAATGGAGAATATGGTACAATCCAACTGTTATCCACGTCTATTTCCACGTTCCTTCGAGTCTTCAGTATTGCCGTAAAACCTCCATTTTCTGGAGCTCGCCGTCTATATAAAGGATAGCCGTCGTTTCCTGTTTGTGTATCTTTAATTAATTTTCGAGGATAGTTTTTGGTGCATTTCCCATCGTTCATACATGGCGAGTTCCGATTTATATTTCCACATGGTCCATGGATCATATTTTTAGTTACCACAGCGTATAAATCAGAATCTTCTTCTTGGTTAGGAAGTTCAGCTGATATAATAGCGTCGATTTCTGTTGGTTGAATCTTCCTTTTCAACCAAAATAAATTATGTGAATGTGGTAAACCTCGTTTCTGCCATTCAATGGTGTACATCCAGCATCTCACCTCTCCAAAGATGTGACCTTTTGTTATAATATTGATGAGTTTTTGTTGCTTTTGTTTAAAAACTCTCGCAATTAAATCGTGGTGATCACTGGATGACTGACCGTTGATTAGCATTTATTTAATATTTGACCAAATCAGGTTGCAGGTAAACGTAATAAACAAATCTGGTCTCCCGTATGTCCTTACATAGGTCATTGCATCTTGTGTGTACTCATGCATGAGTCTAGGACTGCCTTTAAACGTCGCTGGCAAAATAACCAAAGTGCCCAGATTCTCAATATTTCCTTCATTTGCTACCGCATCTCTTAGGTGAATATATTGGTCCACTCTTAATTTTTTTTTATTCGAACGAATAAACTGAAGACGTTCACTTTCAATCTTTACATACATATCCACGATAAATTGATCGAATAATTGTCTGCAATTTATCACGTGGTTCTGTTTAGTACCTCGTATCATTAGACGGTAAGCATAATAATCCATAGCAGATACCTTTGCACTTGTTGGAATACCTGTTGTTGGATTAACTTGCCTCAGATTGAAATGATACCCATCTTCACCATAGGGAAATAAAATAGGATATTGTAGAGCATCATACGACCTGTGAGTTTCGCAAATTCGCTGCAATGATCCACTACGTAATTGAAACACGATATCTCGCTTAAATTCATTACCCGATATCACACTGCAACTTCATCCACTACAGGAGCGTTGAAGCGCCGTTCATGCTCTCCTGCTGGTTTTCGATCTGCTTTTATAATAATTTTATATCCATCTGTGGGCATATGATCAATTGAAGTTTCAAACGTTTTAATGTAAATATTATGTGCATGGAACATTTGTTGTAAATCAGATACAATCTCACGTCTTGTTCCTGAATTGTTAGCGCATCTTTGGTCGGTCTCAACTTGGTCGTTTCCAATAAAATATAATTGTAAAAATTTTGGTTGCTGATTAGGCAACGGCAACAACGATCCTGCTTTATGGTATATCTGACCTTGTACTGTGAAAGTGGATTGAAATCCAGGCTGATTAATAACAGATGTGGCTCCAAATGAGGTCATTTGAAAACATGAGTTGTATTTTCGGATATTACTCAGAAAATGTCTTGACTGTGGTGTATCACCAGTTGTATATTTTAAGAGTTCTTGTGGTAATGGGCCCAGTTGGTTAAGTTTTAATTTACCATCATTGCAGCAAAGACCGGGAGGTTCTGATTTCAACTTTTTGGCTTGGCAATTGCGGCACATTAAATCCATTTTTCCTATGTTGATACTGGCGTGATGTGTGTAATCTATGTGAGGGTCATACCTGTAGAATAATGCTTCACACTGTAAATCGGAGTATTCATCAGTTCGTGAACGTCTCGTTCTATCTCTGATTTGTTGCAGCCTGACCTCTCGTTGTTGTTGTGTTTCAGAGGCTCTGGATGCTGTAGCTCGGTTTCGTTGATCGTTTAGTCTGGCCTCACGTTGTTGTTGTGTTTCAGAGGCTCTGGATGTTGCAGCTTGGCTTCGTAGATCATTAAGCCTGGCCTCACGTTGTTGTTGTGTTTCAGAGGCTCTGGTTTTTGCAGCCCTGTTTCTCATTTCTTGGAGTCTGGCTTCACGGTGTTTTGCTGTTTCTGAATTTCTAGATCTTGCAACTCTTTCACGTATCGTTGCTAATCCTTTATCTCTTTCTTCATTACTTTCAATAGCTTTACGTTTTTTTGGAGGCATTGTAAAGCAATTATAATCTGAAAAATAAAAAGCAAATGTAATCAAAAAACCGTTTTTTTTATTAATATTGATTTGATTTTCAAATTTTTATTAATATTGATTTTATGTTCAATTGTTTTTGTTTATAGTTTTAAATTACCAAGTGTCGGTTAAGTGAGAAATTTTTTTGATGTTCAATTGTTTTTGTTTATAATTCTAAATTATCTGTCGGTCAAGTAAGAAATTCCTTTTTTTTTGTTTCTATGACAGCAAAAAAGTAAACAAATTACATACATACAAACAAACACTCTCCTTTATATATATAGATTTATTTGAGTAATTATATTGCTACTTCAATGGCATAGACCATGAAAAATAAATTTCTAAACAACCATCTAGATTTTATTACAAATTCATCATATTTTGCGCTATTCAAAAAATTATCAATAAATTATTTTGGGGATTTGGAATGATTTCCTTCCTTAAAAAATAGAGTGGCGGCCCTTAATTCCCGAAAATATTCGTTGTATTTTAGAATATCATTAATTAAATATTTATTAGCAATCTCCAATTATGGACAGTTGATTTCTATTACTTTAATCGAATTCAGTTGAAGATGAGAAGGACTGGAACAGAGAGGAATCGCCAGGAAAATGTCCAATTGCGCAAGAAGAGGACGCTAATCCTAGCAGTATGATCAGTCAGCTAATTAATTGACGGGCGCACGTCTTCTTGGACGAATTACGCCCTATATCCTCAGATACACCGGGTGCCTTTTCCTTATTTAGATAGGGTGTTTCCGAAGCTTACCTCGCGTCACATGGGTACGCGATAAAATTGCTATCCCATGACGTAATCTGCGCGTTTCGTCACACTGCTTAACCCGTCTTCGTTCAATGACGTCATCGTAGCCTCAGGTACTTGATTTCATAATTATCCAGCAAGAAAAATCTGTGAAACTTTTCACAAACAATTTGTCTACGTACAGTAAGAACAAGATATTAATAGTTGGGGAAAGTTTTTCGAGTATAAATCTTAGAAATTCTCTCTCTAATTTTTAATTTTGGCACTATCGCAATGTCTAATCCCAAATAAATCACTCATTTGAATCAATTCAGCGTCATATTTTATAAAATCTGTGGTGATTAATGTTCTTTCTGATTCGTCTCGATGATTCTTGTGATGTAGTCTACCTAGATTTATATGATGTGTCCGCTCAGTAATATTGTGTTGGGCATTTTCACTGAATATGTTAATCTACATAATATCTTGATAAGATTTGTGTGTACATATTAAAATCTTTATACTTGCACTGACAGGACAATCATTATGCGATGACCGCAATGATATGCTTAATTCTAATATTCTTTGTCATAAAGTGTTAATTTTACCGCTATTCCTTGTATCACAGATATGTTCTTGATTACCTAACTTCAATGTTATATCTTTTCTTGTGGTGGTTACTCATGCGATGTTTTCATTTAAAATTTTAAAAAAGTAGTCGATTTGTTGGCAAGACGTCTTACAAGTATATAATGTAGCGGGAATAAGATGGAAGATTTGTTTCTCCCAAAAGGGAGTACTATATGGTTAAGATCCAGCCAATTGACAACATAGAGGTAATATTAGATGTTACATAAGCCTGATTCCATTGTTTTGGGCTAACGTAGTGTTTAACATACTGGAAATAAGAAAAATATTATCACTCACTGCTCATAATTTAATCTAGTTTTCTATTCGTTTTATTTGCGATAAATTGCACAATTGAACAATGTAGATGAGAATTTCCATTGTACCCTGGTTGAATGAAGTATTCGGGCGCATCACTAAACGGTTATTATTATTAAGGTTGAAGCTGATTTTTTCTGTTTAATGCTGATGCCTGGGAACTGTTACTCAACCCTAAGCAAACCTCAGTAACTTCACGAAAATCACGGTGACCTCATCTCTATGTAATTTTTATACTCTCTGTCTCCTTTGAAGACCACGTTTGTTAGAAAATTTGGATGTTGTTTCTATTTACTAGCCTCGGTTATGTGTTCTGGTTTGTATTTATTTAACTTGGTATATTTAATCATTCAATTGTGTAGTCTTTCTAATTATTTTTATGGAGGTTCAAATATTGTAATCTAATCAATATTAGTTCCTTCGTAAATGATATTGTGGCAAACTTCTGAGAATCACATAATCCTCTAGCGAAATTATCCAGGGTCAAATCCCCATCAGCGTGTAACCAAGATACGATTGATTCCATCTAGCGGATCATTTGAAAACTGTTACAAAAACTGCGGACCCTGTTTCAAAATGCGTCTGTCAAGAAAACTAAGATTCTTCTCGCAATGCCTATCTTTAAAAAAAAATTTATTTTCCACCACGTTTTTATTTTTAGAATTGATCCAGAAAATTCAGTTCATTTCCCGGTTCATGGACGTTCTTTTTCGGTCTGAAATCATCTTCCTTCCATCTTTTCTAATTAAATTTTATTTCTACTTATAGTTTTTAAAAAAGATTTGAGGCAAGAAGGCTGTCCTGAAGTATTGGGAAAAGATCTTTCAGTGAATTAGACACCTTTTTGTATTGCGGGGAAGAAGGTGATTCCGGTTCAACAGTATATTGGTGTTGGATTAGGGGCGATGTGAGTAGGGAGCTTGAAGGAATGATGAGGCGATTAGGAAGCGACGGTTGATATCCGCGTTTCCCGGGGCAGGCTTTGAGGTTATTTAAATGAAGTACGAGTGATCATTTCAAATTCGATGGGCACGAAACGAGAGTTAATAAGAGATTAAACGTTTAGTGTGTGGATGGTGACAGCTGTTAAAGCGGAGGTACTGTTTCTGGATGGTGGGCTTGACATGAACTGAGATAAGGGACTGGTTGTCGGAAATGGAGGTTTTGATGCATGAAAAAGTGATATTGATGCGGGATGTCAAGCAGGTAAATAATACGGAGAAAGAGAATTGAGTAGGAAAAAACATTTGGAGAGGGAGTTTGGGGGTGCAGATCCAGACAAGAAGTATATTCTCAACGAAGTGGATCAAAAAAATAGTTTCAGTGCCTTTAAAGAGAGGAATGCTTCTTCAAGAAGGCCTATAAACAGGTTTTTGTCGAAGGAGCCATTATCATACCCATTCCGGTGCCTTTTATCTACAAAAATAATTTGTCTTTGAAGAAGGTATTTTTTACGAGCACGAATAAAGTCAAATTGAGGCGAAATTTTGTAGAAGAGACTTTGGGAGTCGGGTGTGGGGAAATGTAGTGCCGTGGTGTAACAAGACCTTAACCCTGGGGAATGTGAGTGCAGAGGGAAGTTACGTATATTATTATTATAAATACACATGTGCTAATAGACACTGTCAGGTGGCACACAAGTCCCAAACAATTGCAAAATATAATACATAAAACCAGACAAACACAGATCTCTTTAACAAAACAAGTGAATCCCCATCCCATTTACAACCATTAACCAGCAAGAAAAAAAAAGATACATAAAAAAAAATTAAGCTATAACATATAATACCATACACCACACATAAATCAAATTTTTACATATATACCTTACATCTATTCTTAAAAGTATACACTCTGTTAGGAAAGGGCTCGAATATTTTTGCAGGTAAGGTGTTCCACTCAACAATTGTTCTATTTAGAAATGAAAAATTTTTTTTTTATTTGTCCTCTGTGCCCGGCATTTTATCTTAAATTTGTGATCATTTCTGCCTATAAAATTTGGGTTCCCCGCCTCTTTCCTAAGATCTGCCCAAGCTTTCTCCCCCTTCAAAATTCGGAACATTCCACAAAGTCTGCTTACTTTTCTTCTAGATTCTAGAGGTTCCCAGCCCAGCGTTTCTAGCATGTCAGACACACTCTCCATCCTCCTATGCTTCCCCAGTACATATCGGGCAGCCTTTCTTTGCACCTTTTCCAGTTTTTTAATATGACCTTCTTCATGAGGGTCCCATTTAATATTGTAGCCAATATTAAATTTCTATTCAAAGGGAGTTAAAGACGACGGAGTGACTCAAAAATGTGATATGTGTCGCGGATAATGGAAGGAAGTGCGGGGATAATTTGAGGTGGTCATTCATTTAAGCAGAAATGAGTACTGTGGGCGAATTGATATTTGAAATGATAGATCGGCAGTGGTTGTTTTTTCTGTATTTTGTAAAGCAAGTAAAAGCAGGAGATACCTGGGTCTGGATAGAGAGAATGATTATAATACACGTAGCCTATGTAAACCCTTCCTTTGGTCTCTAGGGTTTTAGGTACGAAGATATTGTCTGATTGAAATTAAAGATTGGAATCGCAGGAGAGGAGTTGATAAAAAGAAGTATCATTTAGAAGATTTTCGCGTTGGGGTCACTGGTGTACATGAGAGCAACTCAAGAGCCGTTGACCACCAGATAAATGGTGATAATGGAGTCAGAATATAGCATTGATTATGTACCGGTTTTAATAGATTGTATGTGGATATAGGCTTCACAACAGTGCAACAATAATATCCTTGCCTCTCCTAACAAAAAAACCTGACTTTCAACGCTACATCAAGCCCCTCTTCAATTCTGCGTACTTCTTCCCTTCATGCTGTACAATATACTTATCCTATTCCCACATTTTCCTCGCTTGTCTAAAATTCGCCCCTCTGTCACAATCTTTAACACCCGATTACAAATCATAACTTTCTGTATCCATCTTTCCTGCCTTCTTTGAATTTCTCCGAGTAATCCTCTCTCCTCCCTCACAGTACCTAGCACTTCATCATTTGTTTTTCTTTCTGTCCACTTCATATTTTCCATCCTTCTCCTCAACCACATTTCAAACGTTTCTAGTCTACTGCTGTCATCTTTTTCATTGACCTTCATTCTTCAATATGCAAAACCAACAGTTAGCTAAGATTATAGCTTTTGATTTGTCTCAAGATCTAGAATGGAGTTATTATTAGCTGTTTTAATTTAGTCGAAAAAACTGTGATAGGATAATCTGTGAGGAAGGTACTCGATGAAAATTTCTACAAGGTGGTAGGAGTGAAGGATTTTAAGTTCGTGAGTGGAAGGTGATTGGAATTAATGCAGAGCAGAATGAAGGGAAAAAATTAACTCTTGGATTGAGTATTTGTTTTAAAGGAGGCGCGTCATCAAAGGTTTTGATAGAAGGTTAGGGCATTCGATATGAGTGAATTCAGTGGTGGGAGAGAATGAGAGGCCTTTGGATAATACCGAAAATTTTCCCTTACTGAGTTCGGTGGAGAAGAGGTTGACTAATTCATAAGATGATGCTGGTGGTTAATTATTTTTGGCAATATTTTTTGTCATACTCGTATGTCCAATAAAGGAGGTGGTAGGTTAAATAAGGCAGTGAGGTAGGTTTTCTAGGAAGTTAAAGGTAGTTGAGGAGGGGGTGAAAGATTTAACTCTTGAGGCAACTAAGGTCAGACATTAGATTGCTGTGGTAAAATTAAGATAACTTACAAAGGAGTTGCTGACGTCGAGTGCACAGTTTTTTTGGAGGAGAACGACAGTAAGTCGTCCACACGAGGAATGTGGTCTGTATAGTTAAATCTTTTGAACAAAAAATGAGATTTGGTATTTGTGGAAATTAAGCAAACAGGTGCACAGAGTGAGTAGAAGCCGAGTGAATACAACGGAAAATGTATGACGCTGGTTGTGGAATGATTGATCAATACAGAGAGGAATGGAATTAACCGGAAAGTTTACCGTGACATAATTAGATATAACTCCCTGGGATAGACAGGTGCAGAGGAATCCAGCATAAGCTGTGAAATGGGTATTTCTCTGCATACAAATTAATTTTCTTTGTCCATGACTCAACATAGACCGGTGCTTGGGTATGTTTTGTATATAAAGGATATAAAATATAAGCACAGCCCAATACACTTTGTTACTTCAATCTTCTGCTGTATAAGCTACTGTTTCTCGGCCGCAAGGGTCGTGAGTTTCTCGTTAGTCTTCTTTTTTCTTAACTTTAACAAGACTATATGTTTAAGAACCAGTTTTAATGTAGTTGTATGCAAGTGAAGAATAATTAAGATTAACTTGAAACCTGCAAGCAGCTCCATGCTTTAGAGTTGCGTCATCTCTGTCCGTTACGCGATTTTCGTAGCAGTTGTAGAGCATCTTCTTACTCTTGAAACTTTAGCCCCGTGAATGCTTACTACCCGCATTTCATATCTTTCTTCCGGGTTGCGTCATGCCAGCTGCAGTCATTTCACGGAGTTGATGTCGTTACCGGAGTTACTAATTTGTATGAATTTTCTTTGCACTTATTGCTTTGTACTAACTACTTTGTAAATATTACTTTCTAAAATTGACTGTAATTCTTCTTGGCGGCAAGGGAGTGCAGAGGCAATAAAAGCTTCAATTTCTAAATAATATTTAAAGATGAGTAAGGTCACATTTATTTGTTTATTAATTCATCTATTTAATCTTGGCTTTCATACTGTTAGCTAAAACTAAATTCAGTGGTCGATAATTATACTTTTCAACAAGATACAAGGGTAATTAGTGAAATGAATAATTCTTTAAGTAGGGGTAACATGAAGAAGTAATGATGGTCTATGTTGTTAAATTAAAGTTAAGGTAGCATAGAAACAAAATAAAGGGGGAAGAAGTGTCAAAAGACAAAATGAATCAACAATAAACAAAGAAACATAAAAAATAAAAATGTATGACATTTGAGGGGAGCGCAAAAAATAAACATAGATGTTTTGTGAGAACCAATTAACATTGATAAAATGTTAACATTGAAGAAGGCGAGCATTCTTTGCCGTTTGCCGAAAATCTTTTATTCAAGTAAGCTGGTAAAAATGACACTCATATATAAGGAGAAAATTAAGAATGTTATGAAAATTTAAAATACGGAGAGGCTATTGGAAAACTTAAGAAATTAACAGGTGGAATGGGGTATTTAAATTAGAAGTAGCTGAATAATGTTAAGGAAGGGAGAACATACGAAATAGTGATCTCACGATGAACACACATAATTGTAATGGAAAAGACTTCAAAAAAACGTTCAATATATTTTGAACTATAGTATTGGGTAAATTTATTCTTAATTTTATGATGAAATTATTAGTTTTAATAATCAATACTTGCCTAACAATTTATGCCATCTATCCCTGCAGGATAGTCTTCAGATTAGATGAAAATTAATTTTGAATGAGTAAAAGTCATTCTAGAACTGTATTTCAATATTTTTCGTGATACGAGTATCATATTTACTTTCCCTTAAATTCTCTCTTGAAATTCTCCCTTCTAGGAAAATAAATTTAAACTCTTTTCGTTGGAAAATGTGACCTAGGAATGATTTGAAGTATGATGTATCACGCCTAAAGAATTACTCTCTTTGGAGTTTCTTGCGACGTTGCTTTGGGCACACTATAAAAGCATAGAGAAGAGTCATTCTCGCCACTGTCTTGTTATTTGTTTCAATTCAAAAGGTCCGATGAAGAATCGTAATACTCTCGGGATTCTACTTGTGCTTATTTTTAAACGCCGGGTGCCATAAATGTCGCAATAAAGAAAGAAGCAATCATTTAATGCAGGAGAGGTCGTCAGAAAAAATTTTGCGGAGAGAGCGTTCTTTGAAAGATTTTTGGATAGGTTTCTGATATATTTTTTTCAAAATGGAGACGGAAAGAAATGACTCTCAGCACCTTCCATTTTGTGGCTCTGTGGACGAAAAATCCCAATCCCCTCGGCCTCAGGCTGAAAAAGCACTACTCATCTTCTCTGCTTTTATTCCTCATCGTTGTAAACACCCACCTATATTCTGCGGCTGGAAGAAGAGCGACATTAAAAACCTTTTCCTCGTTCGCATTCCCGTATGAAATCTTTTACGCCTTCTATGTGAAAAAAATGAGCCATTCATTTGGCATTGATTGGTGATTAACCGTCATATATTTTGATTTCATGAGCTTAATGAGATTATTCTTTCAATTTGCCTGAATATTTTAGCTTTAAAATTATTTTTCGATCGACCATAATTAGGAAATTTGAACAAATCGCACGTAGTGAATAATACTGCCGATGATCATTTTAACTACGATTTCTTCGTCATTTTGTCATCATAAATATACAGTTATTACAACGATATGGTAATAATTATACAGTCCTATTTTTGTCGATTCCGTCAAAAATGGGGTATTATGTGTTTGATCACGCTGATCAATCTCCCGGTGAATGTCACCTCAATTTTGGGAAAGAAGGGTTAGGATTGATGATCCAAACGTTTAAAATCTAGTAGAACTACAATTTAAATCTCTTTGAATTAATAATACGATGACATTTGAGTGACTTGACGGTGTTTTTAAGTCGAGTGAGAAAAAAGGTCTCTTACAGGCACCACATATTTTGTCACTTATTAAAATAAACGGAATTCGATAATAATCGCTTATCTGTGATGACCTTAAAGAAAGAGCTTCATTTGAACAAGATAATAGCATTAACATGTAAAATTAGTGGTTGAGAGTTTCCATTTGCGATTTTGACTCCAGGATACTATAAAACCGTGCAAGATGTATTAATAAACCTCCCGAGTGGCATCGTAACCGAGGGTTTATCGACGAATGCTCCGAAAAATGTGAAAATAGGGGATTGATTTCCTATCTCCTCCTATGTAAGGCAATAGTTAATGAGATTTTCAAACCGCTGGTACTTTTAATCACCATGCAATCGTATTTGATTTTAATCGAGTCAAAGATTGGGCCAATAACGTAATACAAGTGAAATAAGGATGAGCAACTTTGTAGCTAAATATTAAAATTCAATAAATTGTGCGTTTTCCAGTAAATATTGAAGTTTTTCTCACGTTGACGTCGTAATCAAATTTAAAACTTTGCATGCGAGAATATGGAATCATTAAGTGAAAGGTTCCTAAGGATTGTCAACAAAGGTAGAAATCATTACAAAGGAGGGAAAGTGATGTCGTATATGCATGTAATTTTGTATCATACTCTAAGATTACCCAGGTAAAATTTCAAAAGAGTGTGTCAAGATTGGTCATTTATAATTTAACCATGGAATCTAAGAATTTATATTGCATCTAAGGGAAGAGACAAGTGGAATCAAGATCTGTGTGTAATAAATATTGGCATGATTAATTTCATTTTGTTGTTTCTGCGAGATGAGTAATGAAAAAACAATTCCATATTTAAATACAAAATGTGAGTTTAACTTCGAGGAAAAAAATATTTTACATGCTGTTGCGTCGAGAGAAAGAAAGAGGAAGTGAAACGTTGAGATCACGAGAATCCCGAAGTCTGTGGAACAAGGATCGAGACATTTTGGCATTGAGTATAAGTGATTTGCTGTTTTCGTAAAAAAAGTTGTAATTCTTTGAAAAAAGCATTGGAATTAAATTTATTTAAACGAATTCATGGGTTTATTGATATTTTTTTAAATCATTTATTTTTTTAACCCTAAAGTTGACAAATATGACCAAGTACGTTTGCTAATATTTATTTGAAGATATTGTATTTTTAATACATTCCCATTTTCACGATACAATAAAATTTTAAGCTATACTTTTATAATGGAAACTGGAAGACATATTATACGTTAAGACGTTCCGTTTAGCGTCAGATTTAATATTTCAAATATTTTTTTGGCTACTCTCCTCCCAATTTAACCCCCAAGAACCTTCGCCACCTAAGTGAGGTTGCGATTGCCTAATAGTGGAGAAAATATCAGGTTGATGAGGATGTGATCATATGTATTATTTATTAAGATATGCAGGTATCCATGATTATTTTAATAGTCGTCATAAGTTTAACATGAAATGTAATTACTCGCCCTTCCTCGCACTATTCACAATCATATAAAAATATCGTTGTATATACATTCTACGGCCCCTACCATGTCCCAGATTTATTTTATTGAATTCCATTGTTCTAAATCTCCTGCTGTACACTCTCGTGTAACGCGTAGATGCAGATATAATCCATTAACTCATAAAATGTTGTCTTTAATAAGTGATTATTAATAATAATGTTTCATTTCCATTAAATTCGTATCAGAACCATTTCTGTGATTAGCACAAATCCTAGATCAAACCACAGAAAATCACCCCTATAATTTTTGCGAATCGACATATGGTAATGCTTAAGAGAAATTTATGTTAATTTCAGGATCCAAAGACTCTATTATTTCACAAAGGTGCGTAGGTTTTTGGAGACCAAATATCTTTATTCTGGTGAGCTTCATTACGTGAGAAAAAATCCCCTCTGAATGTTACGAGATCGGTTGAAGCCAGTTAGCTCATCTCTGGTAGCATAACGGTGCTTAATTATGTAGTTGTTCCATAAATCTTATTCCGATGCACGAATGCCGTATGAAACGTTTTAAGGAGATCGATATGAGTAAAAAAAAGCAGAAGTACTACAGCGTTCGTTTACTCTCTTCCGCGGGGAAATAGCCGTAACGTCTGCTTCGTACTACCCCCGAGCGACAAAACAATGCGGCCTTACATTCTTAATGGTGATCGATCTCGCATTTTAAGGGAGAACCACAAAAAATACCCCTTGTCTTAAAATCTCAAAATCAATATCTTATTACCAGAGTGGCGCGTCAGAGTATATATGCGTCAAAAGTTGCATTGATAAAGAATTTTATTTTAAAGAAATAACTCTCCATTTTTTCCGGGAACCACGTCCTCTGTTACTTATACGTAATCCCCCCCACCCCCGCTCGTCCCCTCTTTTGTCTCAGGTTTGTCTTTGACTGACTTTTGTCCTTACAGCCTCCAAGTTGGTTCCCCTCGCGCAAAACTTTCCTCTCCACCTCTTTCCAGCCCCCGCCTCCTCCACTCCGCCCCCCCCCTTTCCTCGCTGGTCGTCCCATACACTTCGAAACCACCTCCTCCTGCGCAACGAACGAACGCAATTTCCCTTATGGGTATCTCTTTTCTTCCTCTCTGCCTCTGTCATTCCCCCTCTCTCTCTCTCTCTTGGCATTTCTCTTATCCCCATTCTCTCTCCCTCTCGCACGTCCTCCCACGCGGCCCCAAGAGATGGGGGCGTCACCTAAGCTGGGAGCGGAGGCCGCGCGGATCGTCCCCTCTCGGGCACTCTCTTCCATCCTCATCCCTTTCCCCTCTCCTCCCAATCCACTCCTCCCCACCCTGCATCCCCTCCCACTTTTGCACCTCTCCTTTGAGACTGTTCCCTTCGCGTTTTGCATTCATCGTCACGTTCTCACTCTCTCTCTCTCTAAATCCTATAGTAGCGAGTCGGGTACGTGGTGGATGTAATTGAGGGATCCGCGCCAGTTTTACCTTTGGGGTCCTCTTAAGTTGCAATTGGGTTTTGGATTAGTTGCTTCCTCCCCCGTTTGACATTGCAGTAGTATCAGTAGATTTAGCAATTTTGGTGATACAATTTTTGGTGACTATGGATATGTCGCTTACTGAGCTCATCTAAATGATCATAAGACAAACATAGCGTCCATGTTCGTGACTGAATTTGAACCATCATCTTTAATTAGGCGGGCCGGATCATTGGTGTTTTCGTCGAATGGAGATGTCTGTAAATATATTCAGAATGTGGGAGAAAACCGGCGACGCACTCATTAATGTGCTTGGAAGTTTACAAATAAATTACTGTGCCTGAGAAGAAAGCATCAAGGAGTGATGGGTCCAACCATGTCCACAGATAATGACAATTTAGAAAGTCTGTTTCATCATTTGGTTTTAATGGAAATAGCTAGACGTTCCACCAACAGTAAATAATATAAATATTACCAGTGGCCTGTAATAGCATCACCACGTTTCATGAAGTCACTATATGATGGACTCCCAATAAATTACTGGAGCGTAATAGTTTGGACATCCTCCAAAGCGTATTGAACAGCTATGGTAGTAACGGTAAAGCGTTTTGACACGAACCATCACTGGAAACAAAATAAAGATTCATCTAGGCCTGCGAGTAAACATCATCGCGTGGAATGGAAACATTTGTATTCATCCAAAAACAATTCAAAATTCGGCCACAGATGGGGTAAAATTCCTCAGACTTTTTTCGGATTCGTTGGGAGCAATTTTAGAGTATAAAGAGCGTAAATTCTTAATAATACAGTATCTGTTACACCAAAAGTTTAACCGATAATCTTCGCAGTGAATTCCGAAGACATTAGTCGAAAGGAGTTGTATTTTTTTCGCAACAACTTCAACTCCCAACGTAAACTCGCCCATTTCATCCTTCACAGCTTGAAAATGCTCGTTTCAGCGCTATTAAAGAAATCTAGGACTCCTCAGAGTACTGAAACATCCTCTGTATTCTGTATCCCTCTTCTTTACTCTACAAAGAGGCTGTCTTTTTTTTACAGACCCAGAAGTGAAAGGAGTATATCCGCGTCTGGTTTCACAGCTGATAGCATTATTTATGTCGTCTTTCAAATAGGGAAAAAATTACGACGAAACTCAATGAGGCTGCTGAAAATATTTTTAGTGTCGAATTCAAATATGTTAAAATAATCTTCAGCTCTTTTTCAATATTTTCTCAAGCATATCTTTTTGTCTACAAATCCTCTGATCATCACTTGGAATTTCATTCATTCACTGATTCCTAGCACCCCTTCTACTTCATTATCTTGAACATTCTGCATTCCACTATCTTGAATTTTACTAATTTCTTAAAAACTTAATTACTGACCAAATCCGCAGTCATCCTCCGGAAGCTGTGAAACCTGATTAATCTGATTTCAAATCTAACTCTGGTCTAAATATAATCCAATTATAAATTTCCCGTATCTTCCAGCGTTCACCATGTATATTTACCCCTGTACTGGTATCCAGCGTTAGTTACTTATAAAACTTGTAACTAAACTTTTGATTGAGCGTAAATGAGGGGAAACTAACTTGGCAGATTCCACTAGAAGTTTTATTTTTCACGACCATGGTTTCGTCGCAAGACAACTTCATCCTAGATGATGTTGACATTAGACAAAACCATGATAGTGAAAAATGAAAATTCTCTTGGAATTTGCCAAGTTAGTCTTCCCTTATTTACGCCTTGTATGAAAGACTTCCACCAAATAAACGCCAGAGAAGTGTCTTATAAAAATTTGATTGTTGTCTCCGAGCATACACTCTTCCAATCCTAGTCACAATCAACTACCCTGACCCCATTTCTGCTTTCAGCCACTGATCCCCTCCAATCCCTACGCGTTTTAATTATCTTACTAAGAAATAATACCCATCGTATTTTTTTAATCTTTCGTGGATTTCCACCGGACATTTCGAATGTTTTAGTAATAATCAGTTGAATCAATATCTACAAGGAAATTTTAGGACCACGTTTTGATATTACAGCTGTGGAGGTATAGTGTAATGCATGGCTACGAGACATGAACATAATTCGAGGCATTAATATGTATAGGGGAAGCTAGGTTGAGTGAGAAGATCCTGAAGAGTGAGGCAGCGCATTCAGGAGTCGGTGGAGTCAAGATTGCAGCTTTTATTCAAGATTTCTTAGACTACACTCATTCATGGAGCTTTCTTATAAGTTTGGAGTGATGAAGAGACACAATGGATATAATATTGAGTCCTCAAGATGCGCAAACATTATTTTTGCAGTGATATTTCAGTATGGATAGCAAAATCGCATCCACTATTCATCGAATTCCACGCGACTTCGTTCTATCCGCATAAATATAAAGTTGAAACTCGATTGTCCAAGTTCTCATTCACCAAAGTTTCGTATTATCTGAGGTACAGACTTATCTATTCACATATGTACCCGCAGAACATATAAATTGCTTTGGTGGGCATACAGTGGCAAGGCACTGAAATATACATGTTTTTTCCGTTGATGCTCGTAAATAAACCTTCTTATTGACCGAGTCCTCAGTTATCAGAAGGTGTCTCAGTTTACATCACCTCAAATAATCGAGATTATGGAGTCGGCAAAACTGTGCAACGAATATTTCTTGAAATTTCAATTTAAATTTCTAATTAACGTAATAAAATGAGCCGTACGTGAAATGAAATGTTATCAGTTATCCCTTAACATCGGCCAGAATTTTCTTAAAATCAGGAGGTGATAAATTATAACTTTTGCTTCTCTGGATCTGAAGTGTTCTTTGTAAATTTATTTATTATTGTGGTAGTCTGCCGTCGGAGATAGATTTTGGGTGGACCAAAACTAATTTGTTTAGTCTCGTTAATTTCTTAGCCTCGCGCGAGACATAACCCAACCCCACACTACCTTAACCCTTCTCCAATTCCACATCATACCTTGTGAATTATACCTCCCTTCATTCTGTTCAACATGCTTATTCTCTCCCTCCCCCTTCCAGGTTTGTCTAAAGCTCTCCACTCTCTCAGAGTCTTGAACATTCGATCACCTACACGCACCATGCCCTGCATCCACATTTACTGCATTACTCGGATATCTCATAACAATGATCACCACTTCCCACCATACCTATTACCTCTTGTTTGTTCTCTTTTCCGTCCATTCTACTCTTTTCAACCCTGTTCATACCCACATCTTAAAAGCCTCAAATTCAAAGCCTATCATCATGTTTCAATGGCCAAGTTTCTAAGCCATACAGAATCACGCTCCGTATCAAAGTTTTCATAAATATTTTCTTAACATTCTTACTTTGCTTATCTGTCACCAATTCTCTCCTTGTAAAAACTTCTTTGCATGACACAATTTTTCTTCTGATTTCCCTACTACGCACTTCGATCTTTTGGAAAACCCTTCCAAGATAGACAAACTGACCTAGTTCCTTTAGTTTTTGCCGTCCCGTTTTAACGTTTAGCTTAGCCTTCTTCCTACTTAAAAGACTCAAAATATTTGTTTGTCTACATTGATCTTCATCTCATACCTGTTACACTGAGTTTCTAATCGCCCATCAATGATTGATTGTAACCCCTCGAATACCTGGCTAACTAAAGCTTATCGTCCGAAAAGCTAACTGATTTTATGAGTTCCTGATCTACTTTCGCTTCAACCTCAACTTCTACCCATATCTCTCCTACTAGCTGTGCATTATATTGAAAAAAGGTGACAGTGGGTATCTTTCTCCCTTCCCTGTCCAGCACTATCTATTCCAACTCTACATCCCCCTTGTGAATCTGAGGAGAGCGAGACACCACCTTATTGCAGCTAAGTCGCCTATCCCTCTAATATAGCCCTTTCTTCGATAATGCATTCATTAACTCTACCCATTTTACTTTATAGGGGCGGATTTTAACGCTGACCTGCGGAAATATTCCGCTAAATTCCTCCCTCATAAATGATAAATGCATAAATCAATCCATAAAAACTCTTCCTTATGTGTTTTTCCAGATCCTCAAGTAGTTCTGCAGGGATGTTATTTATGACATATCTGGTTTCAATTGTCTTAATATCTCACGTTCAAATATGCCTGGACCTAGCCTATCCTCAATTACGTCATATTCTGTTTGTGTCTAGACATACTGGCTTAAAATGACTAACATGTACATCTATAAATTGTTTTCATCTCTCTTGGATCTTTCCTGATTTTGCTAATAATTTTCCTGCTTTTTCTTTGATAGCGTTTATAGATTTTCCCTTGATACTTCCCAAAAGTCCTGCAACCTTCCATTACCCCTTGCACCCATTCTCTGTAAACTCCATATCCTCGTACTTTCCTCCATTTACTTCCCTCGTTTTACTCTCGGCTTTCGATACGAAATCCCTTTTTAAGATGTTCCCATCTTTCTTTTACTTTAACCGCCTCCCCGTCCTTACTCATCACTTTTTCCGCTGCCTTCCTCTTCCTTTTCGTCCCAGTTAATGCTTCTAATTCCATTTCCTCATCCATCAGGCGAGATTTAGTGGAAGTTCGTCATTATGAGAAAACAAAATTTGCACTTTTCCAGAGGTAGCTTACGTTACAAATAAATCTGTGGAAAAGTGCAAATTTTGTTTTCTCATAGAGATTGGTGTGTTCTAAAAATAAAATTGTCCAATTTTAATCAATTTCGTACCATGTATGTATTTTCATTTTTGATAAGAAGTATAGAACCACTATTCATAAGATCGAAAGACCTCTTTGAGATGGAAATCCTAATTATTCCGGACAAATGATATTGTCCAATGCGATTACACCTTTGATAGTTACTTTGAATAAAAAATATTTTAGATCATATAGATTTAATTCACAATAATTTTACTGCATAAGTATTGCGTATTAATAAATATTGTTACCTGCTATCGAGTCAATTTGCTTACTTCATCGTCTATGAAAATATTTTAAGTAACAAGTCTTGTTAAAATGAGTGCCAAATAGTTATGCGATATATCGAAAGACTCTGAAAAGTCGATCTTGTTCCAAAATAGAAATGGCGTAGTTCTTTAGTGAAATACCATATACATTTGTTTGACTGGAAAAACAAAAATTCGCTTTAAAATACGTTGATAAGGACTAATTGAAGGTATGGAGTGAAATATTTAGTTAATTGTGAATTATTATTCGTAGGTGTATGGTTTCATAACCTCAATCCTGGTAACGAGACCATTGAAATCTCGAACCAGGAATCCGAGGAAAAAATGGTATATTTGGATGTATAAAGTGTAACAGGATGCTTGGAAGATGTTCGGCCAACATTTGGAGAACATGCAATTCTCATTTGATGGAGAAACTAATGATTATTTTTCTTCTCACATATTCTTATGGATATCATTAAAAT
Organism: Hetaerina americana; assembly: GCF_022747635.1. Classification (NCBI taxonomy): domain Eukaryota; kingdom Metazoa; phylum Arthropoda; class Insecta; order Odonata; family Calopterygidae; genus Hetaerina; species Hetaerina americana. The sequence goes on from NW_027287316.1 coordinate 46,430,901, forward strand.
TGTCCTCACTGGCCTAGGTATACGTTAGAAGTCATGTTGTGCTAAAAGCGATTCGCAGAAATTCGCTAAGAAGTGAGTTTGCTAAACATTCTGTCCGCCGTGTCAGTCCTAAGTGGCTATGAGAGTTCGTCTTGTATCGTGTCATTTATCTGACTTAACCAAATTCCATTCATTCGTACTTCATTAGTCTTCATTTTTATATTTCTAATCTCTAAGAAGTGTAACAAGGATATCTTTGCCCAAAATAAAGTTCCTAAAATGAGTTATTTACTGTCATTATTTTCTGTCAGTCAGCAATACCATTTGCCCATTTTATTTTGTCTTGGAGTAATTAATCTCCGGCACTAGAATGTTGACGTATGGAAAGATTTTGAATGGCTAACTTTCTGAAGTGTGAATAGTCAATCTAAATATTATTCTTTGAACTCTTGAATGCCCACTAAGGGGAATATAACTCTTATTAAGTATGATAGCAATTTATTCTTCGAACAATCAACAGGTTAATGAGTCGTCAAATAAGTTTACACGCCGATTTTAACATTAAGGTTAGTTGGCAAGCATTCGGATTTGTAACACATTCAAGGCCTCTTACATAGTTGCTTTGCCTAGAAGTTCTTACCACTTTGGGCAATGATATACTGTATTTACGCTTTCATTAAAATTAGAGTCTTTCATGGCCTCGATGGCATTTGAAACACAGGGCAAATGAAGAGTTTGTTCAAGCTGTATGCTGAGGAACACAAGCAAAATTTCCAAAATGGAAATGTCACCCATTTTGCCAAACACCTACCTGTGGGATATGGGCATTTCCAGTGACTTTGTTCCAGACACGCTACTTGTAGAGAAAAGGTGTTAGAAAATTGGCATATTGGAATAATTGTTGACATTGACAAGAAGAGAGTGTGAAAAAGGACATCTGGTTAAAAATAATACTGTTGAAAGTTGCTTGCCCTTTTCGGAAGTCCCCTTGTCTCTGACCATGTTTAACCTCTTTGTCTTCCTTCTCCTCTTCTCATCCTCCTTATTTTCTCTTCTTCTGCCCATAGCCATTGGCTTCAATCATCAGCAACCTTTCCAGTAACACCCCTCGTTTTCAGCATACTTTTTGCCCCCCCCCCTTTGCTCGTAGTAGTAGTAGTTTTGAGGGGAGGCGACCGACAGCTAAGGTCATTTGCGCCATAGGGGATGGACAGGAAAGGATGAAGGGTGGAGAGAAACCCGGCGTCGGCATTAGCCTACTCTTTACGAAAGGCGCCAAGGGGTCCGCAGTTTAACGTCCCATCCGACGGACGGCGTACTCCCTCAAAGTGCCCTCCACAAAGCACCTCAAGTAGGGATCGAGATACCTCTGAAAAATATTCAACACCGCCGGGATTTGAACCCGCGCCCTCAGGGTGGGAAGCCAGTACGTTAGCCCCCGCACCATCTCGATCCCCCCCTTTGCTCGTATATATATAGTCTTGTTCAGTATGTTTACCATGGTGATCCTATTATTGAATCCAATTCCCCTCTACTTTTCAGGCTCTATTAGTGTCCCCACTTCCAAATTGAATTTCTCACAGCTGTGCATGACCCTGAGTGTTTCTGCTCCAAAAGTTTCCTTCATGCAATCTCATCTTAATAATTCCAAAAAAAACACACTTGCCTCACTGTTTAATTTATAAAAGTTACCCATTTTTCAAGCCTTTTATGTTTCAGTTTGTAAATCATTTCCCATTCTTCCCAAACATTAATTAACTGTAGCCAGGTTCATTTTTATTTGAGGAAAAATTCCTGGGATTGATTGAGTTAATTGAGAAAACATTTTTTCCTACAATTTTGGGTTGAAAATACAAATCTTGGAAAAAATAATATTAATATAATATTTCTAAAAAAAAAAAGTAATAAAAATGGAAAAGATGGCAAATATTTAACAACAGTTATGACAGCTAGGAGCAGTCATTATCATAATTCCAGAATTTTAGTTTGAGTGCTGGATTTACATTATCTTTATGAAATAAGTTTGTATATCCAATACTGTGCAGTATTAATGCAAAAATATTTTAAGCGATGTAAAACAAGTACTGGGATTAATTAAAAATAGCAATTTTCCACGAAAATAAAGTTTAATGCGGCCGGTTTCAATGTTACTACATCATTATCAGGTGACAGTTAAACCTCTGAGTCCAGTATATATATGATTAAGTCAACTAAGGGGAGGGTGGAGGAAAAGAGGGGGGAAGGTGGAAGGTAGCATGGGTGACTAATTGAGTGTGGGAGGGGAAAGGGTTGGGGAAGACAAGGTGCAAAGACCCAAGGAGTCCGGAGAGCACGTCGTGGCCGAATGGAGGGGGGTGTCTCGTTGAGGGTGTCCCACGGTGCGGCGCCATGCTCTTTGGGCCGCGGAGGAAGGGGGACGAGATCGTGGGTTTTTTCCCATGGTCGTGGTCTGGGAGCAAGGTCTCAACACACAAAGAAGCACTGAGTAAAAGGGTAAAGATTGGGATCACTGTATAGTTTTAAGGGGGCGCCCTAGCGAGGTTTTAGGAAAAGGGTGTAGGAGAGAATGTTATCACTTGCACATGTCGAATAGGGGGGCGGGGTGTGGTTTGTCCCGCAGTGGTGAACCTTCCCTCATCGTCCGTGAGGAAAGGGGGTGGGGACTCGGGGTTTCCCACTTAGTCTAGGAAAGCATGGTCTCCGTGTGCACAGGGGGGGAAAGGAAGGAAATATCCAATGACATGGGGACAAGGGATCACTGGTCACATGTACGTCGTGGGAAGGTGATGGAGAGGAGGGGGGAGGGTGAAGATAAAAATTGGACTTCGTTGATCAGCTCCAAGTCATTGCGATGTAAGATTTCAAGCTGTTCCATGGCATCCAGCTTCCTTCCTTTTTCCAAGTTGTGAAGCACTTTGAATTCGAAATTGCAGAAATGGTTAGAACCAAGAAGATGTTTGGCAAATAAAGAGTTGGTATGACCTGTAATGTAGCCTTTCTTATGTTTCCCGATACGTGTCAAAAAACTCCTGCCTGTCTGACCAATGTAAATGGCCCCACACTCACACCGAATTTCATATACACCACTTTTGGTGTTGCAGTCTATAGGATCTTTGTTTGAGCATAGGGCTTTGATAGAGTATTGGGGGTATAAAATGAAATGCGGAATATGTCTTTGGGAAACCTGTTAGCGATTTTGTATGACACAGAGTTATGGAACGGAAGTTTGCACCATTTGCGCTCAGAGACTGTAGTGACTGCCAGGGAGATGTTTGATTTCAGGGCCTGTTTCTTAAGTTTTTTCTTCAGTAGATTATCTATTATGCGGACATGGTAACCGTTCTTAAAGGCTATGTGCTTGATCGTATTGAACTCTCGTTTGAAGTTGGATTTGGACTAGGGGATACTGATTAATATGTGGATCATGGAATTGAAGCTGGCTAGTTTATGGGTGAAGGGATGGTAGGAGTCTGAGGGTATCACTTGGTCTGTATATATGGGTTTCCGAAATATTTAGGGTATATAATATATAGAATATAGGGTCTTTGCACCTTGTCTTCCCCAACCCTTTCCCCTCCCCCACTCACTTAGTCACCCATGCTGCCTTCCACCTTCCCCCCTCTTCCCCTCTTTTTCTCCACCCTCCCCTTACTTGCCTTAATCATATATATACTGGACTCTGAGGTTTAACTGTCACCTGATGATGATGTAGTAGCATTGAAACCGGTCGCATTAAACTTTATTTTAGTGGAAAATTGCTATTTTTAATTAATCATGATATTCCACCATATCACGCCTGAAACTTCTCTTTTTATAAGTACTGGGATATTTATGTTGTTACATTTGGTTGTATAAAGTTTTTGCTTTACTGTATGGATCTAATAATTTCATTACTAATAACATCTGAGTAAAGCATAAAGTATCATTTAAGTTGTTCATCATACTTACGGCTTGCAAAATGCAGTAGTACAGTTTTATCATTGCAGAAGTTGATAGGCAGAATTCCAGTGGACTTATTTTGAATTCAACATTCATCCTTTCAAGTTGTTGCATTAAATATTTAAATACTGAAGCTACTTGGTACTTAACAACCAACATTTTTGAAAGGCTATTGAACAGAAGCCAAACCGTTTTCCTTATTTGAGGTATTTTATGCTTTGCAACCAGTTTCTAGAATCTAAATCCCATCTAGGAATATACAAAACAATAGTTAACAACCCTGGATTCAGGTCTGTATGCGCAAGGGTTGAATATAATCTATTTTATACAAACAACCACATCTATAAGTCAGCCAACCCCCTACACCACATACTAGACACTCCCTAATTCCTTTACAGAAAGCCGCGATGTGAAATTCCCTTAATAATAATTGGAGAAAAAGCTCCTCCTCCATCCTTCCCAGAATTCAATTAAAATTGCCCAAGGTTTATGAATTACATTCCTGAAACAACTTGAATAAATAAATGTCAACCAAAGGAAGTAAATTCTACGTATAATTTTGGATGGCAATGAAATGAAAAATCCTTATTTTTTTGCTATGTCACTTAACCTACCACATGATTTTTTCTTAGCAACCACTGGCAGTGAATCTGGTTTTTAGCTGACTTATCAAGTTGTAAAACTCGTTGAAATTTTAAGAAATAGTATCGGGCGTCACCTTTCATGGAAATGCTTTGCATTCATCATGATAAATTGTAATCATTTAGTTAATATACACATGTGGAGAAGAAGTGTACTTTTTTAAATGACACTTTTTAAATTTTAAAAAATTTAAAAAGTGCCTTGTCACCAGGGTAGCATCGTCATGATACTCTATACCAAAGGGTTTAATAGGTTAGAAATTTTATTTTCCCATTGGAAATAATACGCATTACATGGGACTGTCAAGATGAGGTATGCATTTAGAAATTTATGTACATACAAATTTACACAGATTCATAGATATGTACAGAATTGATAACTGAAAATGGAAATTCATGTAAAATTATTATCCATAGTGATACTAGAAAACATATTTTTTAAGAATCTCTTTTAGCTTGCTTTTAAATTATTTTTGACCCAGATTCTTTATAATTTGCATGTTAATTTATTGTGTAATCAAAATTCTTAAAATATTGATACCCTACTATTTATTAATATAAGGTTTTTTTACTGTCTTACAATTCCTGAGGTGCAAAAAAATATAGAGATCTTGTACTATCATTGGAAACACATTTTCTATAAACCTATGGCTGTTTTTGTTAGGTAAGCTAATGTTTTCTGAGATGTGTAGACTCGGACAGTTAAAATGATCAGTTCTTTGAAAATAGGTTTACTCGGTGTGCTTAATAGGACTTTTTTCATAATTTTTTAATCCTTTTATGTAATTTAAATGTATGCGTTTCATTTGGAGGAAGGCATTCCAGTAACTCCACCATATTTAATTAATTATGTTACCCTATTGTACTAACTATCATAGATAGTACCTTATTCATCAAGATATGAGACTTCTTAAGATATACATTGCAAATGAGATGGTTGGCTTGTACAAGAAGTGTAGAAATTCACCAGCTGATATTTGTCTGTGAAGTATGATTTAATTGAAACTAATTGAAATTTAATTTATTCCAGAAATAAAAAAATGAGTGAAGAGCTACCTGATTCCAAAGTTGCATGGATTGCCAATGATGGCCAAGTATTCGCTTATAAACTTTGCAATGGAACCCATGTTCTTGTTCATCGACCTCCGTTAGAAGTGAATTCTTTACCAGCAAAAGTAGATGTTGATATGCCACTATTATTTTTGGAAGATTCTCCTATTACATTATCCAATGGTGATATAAATGGTTTGTTGATATGGACATGAATTTTTACTTATAAGTTAATAATTATTATTATAAAGTAATTTACCAGTTAAGGTAGGTTTTAAATGGACACAATTACCAAATAAATATTTTGTGACTCCTAACAAAACACAATCCAGTAACCTACTCAACATCAAGTCCCTCTTCATCTCTGTGTACTTCCTTCCTCCATTCATCCCGTCCAATATCCCTATCCTGTTCCTGCCCTTTCCTTGTTTGCCTAATATTATTCCCTCTATAACAGTCTTCAACATCCCACTGCCTACCAATATGCCCTTCATCCATTTTTCCTGCCACCTTAAGATTTCTTCCTACAAACTGCTCTCCTTGACCACCATGCCTAGTACTTCTTCATCTGTTTTCCTTTTGGTCCACTCACCTTCTCCATTCTTCTCTACACTCACATTTCTAAAGCCTCCAATCTACTGCTATCGTCCTGCTCCAGTGATCATGTTTCCGCGTCGTACATAGCTACACTCCATATCAAAGTTTTTACAAGTCTTTTGTTTTCATCCTTACCCAATGTTCCCATCATCAACTCCCTCCTTGGAAAAGCCTCTTTGCCTAATACAATTCTTCTCCTTACATCCCTACTACTTTGACCGTGTTGGTCCAAAACATCCATGAGACGTTAACTGTTCTACCTGTTCTAGTTTTTGCCCTCCTATTTTAATGTTTAGCTTAGCCTTTCTCTTTCTGGAAAATCTCATAACTTTTGGTCTATCAATGTTGATTTTTATCCCATATCTGTAACACTGGATTTCCAATTCACTCAGCAATGTTTGCTTGGTCATCAGCAAACCTAACTGATTTTATGAACTCCCCTCCGACTTTCATTCATACCTCCAGTTCTTCCCATGCCTCTTTAATCATTTCCTCTGCATACAGGTTGAACAGCAAGGGTGATAATGGGCAACCCTGCCTTACACCTCTACCTAACATTGCCCATCCGGTCTCTCCGTTCCCCACTCACACCTGAGCAGTCTGAGACATGTACAGTTTGCAGATTAGCCTCCTGTCCCTACAATTTATTCCTATTTTTTGCAATATACTCATTCGTTTTTCCCAATTCGCTCTATCAAACACTTTTTCAAAATCTACAAAAGAGGCATTTACGTTCTGATTGTATTCTATATACCTCTCGAGTAGTGATCTCATTACTGCAATGGCATCATGTGTACCTCTCCCCTTCCAAAACCCAAATTGATCATCCCCTAAGTAATCATTCGCCCTACTCTCTATTCTTTTGTTGATGATCCTGAGAACCACTTTAGCTGCATGGGATATCAAACTTATTGTCCTGTAGTCCTCAGAAAATGTAGCCTTTACCTTTTTCAGAATAGGAACTAACACTGATCTCACAAAGTCTTCCGGCCAGATTTCTACCTCATAAATACTACGGATCAGCCTATATAGCCTCTTCCTCCCACATTTTCCTAAACCTTTTAGTAGTTCCGCAGGAATGTTATCCACCCCTACGGCCTTATTTAGTTTCATCTCCCTTAATGCCCTTTCTATCTCAAGTTGATATTAATGGTCAATAAAAATAAGAGTATATTTTGAAATTTCATTAAGTGCTTGTTCAGTGTCTCATCATTTTTGAGACACAGAAGATGATTAAATGAAGTTTTTTACTCACTAAAGATTGTGGATACTTTACACTTTTGAGTGATGACTTAGTAATGTATTGTCACCATATTAAAGCTTATGTTTTCCAGTGTCATAAAGTTATACCATATTTGCCGTTGTTTCTCATTCATTTTCCCATGGAGCATATAGATATTAATAGTTAATCCATTTGTGACAGAGATTCTGTTCTTAATAATGCATAAAATATCTTGATGATGATTTATAAAAGGATTTGGTTTTTGGGTTTCAATTATGTATTTGATTATTTTATTACTTACTTGTTTCCATTTCAATTTTTTTTTTTTAGTGTCCAGCATTCAGTTGAGCCAAGTGATTGGGGATCAGGCAGGAGTGTTTATCCCTTCTGATATATCCATCACAGCAGAAAATATTTTGACTGATGTTTCTGTGCAAGTGCCAACACTCACAGAAAACCCTTCAACTTCCTCTGAAGAGCCACCACCCTCATATTCCTCTATTTCTGCTGATTTTATTGGAGCAGGGGAAACAGTGGATCAAAATTCAATTGAAGACATTCCAGAGGAGGTGTATGTGGCTGGTGTAAAAGGAATCATAGTTCAAAATGAAGAAGGAAATGGTGACGGAGAATACATTGAAGTTGAGCAGTTGGCTGGCCTGGTGGATTTCATGGATGTTGTTACCAAGTATAGATGCAGGATATGTCCATTTGAAGCAGCAGATAGAGCGCGTCTTTTGGAACATTTCAAGGAAAGTCATTTAGGGGTGAGTTGATAGTGTTTGTGTGTTTTCATAGATCTGCAAACATAAGTCATGCTATAAAAAGTGGGCCAATTTGGTGTTTATGGTTCATTGTTCTTAAGTGGTTCAGGAGAAGTGGTTTATAACCCATGACCATGATGGAGGGATGTATGGGAAAAACTTTTAATGGGAGCTGCATCATCCCACCAGTTAATTTTAAAAATATTTATTGCCAAAGATCAGTTTGCAAGTATTTCAGTTAAATTATTCTTCTCAATTGATTTAGGGATTTACATAAAGTATAAATAGGGATAAATAGAGGAAAAAATAAGGAACTAGAGTAGTGAGACAAACATGATTGGCACTTTTTTTGCAGTGTCTATGTACAAAAGTTTGAACGAAATAAGAAAATCCGAACCCAAATTTTTTACTTTTCAATAAAGCAGCATTTTTCTGTTGCCTAAGTTTTTTTTTAGAATTTTATTTTACATCTTTGGTTATTGGAACAAGATTAAGACTATAAGACCCTTCTTCCATCTAACCCCTAAAGTCTCTATTTACTCCCACCCCTGCGACAATTACTTACACCTAAGTCCTAGGTGGAGGAAAACTCACCTAGATGGCAAATGACAGTGGATAATGATGAAATGGATAATATATTGGAAATTCTGTGGAAAATAAGAATATCGGTTTTTATTGTAATAAATCAGTTCGAAGATGAAAATATGTTTCCTGCTCATGCCTTAAGTAAACTTAAAATTTAGAGAAGAGTCTTTAGTAACTTGTCTACTGGAATTGTGAACAATTTTAATGCTAAGTTTTGAGGTTAAACATAACAGGGTTTTAAAAAATAAATGGTGAAGAAATTTTAATTTCAGGATACCTAATTGTGCTTCTGTATTGTATTATTTTAGTTCAATCCTTAGTGTAGTCATATAATATGCATTAATCAAGGTTTTTTTTTCTCATTTCAGGTTAAGATGGGAAAAAATTCTAATACTGTGAAGGCCATAGGTGAGTCCTGTAGTTTCATAGGCTATTATCAGAATTAAGGTTGCTTTTTGTGTACTTCATTAAATAAGTATATTTTAATTGATAAAACTTATTGGTCAGTATTATATGAGAATTTTTACGGATGCACATTCACCTAAATCTAAATATCTGCTTAGAAAGTAGTACTCATCTCATACTAAGCGTTATTTAAGGTTCATGTAAGGTTTCTACCTCAGGGCTGGTAGTTTTACCTGTGATGCCTGTAGTTAAATTTAAATTACTTACAGTTACAGTTAAGAGCACTAGAAAAATCAGGTGCTTGAGAAAGCATACACACCCTTAAAAGATTAATGTTCCTGAAACAAGGCTAAAACATTCCAAGTGTTATATTTTTAATGCAATAAAGATTATGTTTAATATGGTTTCTGAACCCTGTAAGTCATGGTGACAAACTGGCCATCCCCCTCAAGTCTCAAAGCAACTAAACATTTCAATAAAGAAACTCAAACTGGATGTGTTTTTATTGATTACAAATGATCACAGGCCAATCAAGTATAGCATATTTCTGATAGTTTGTCAAAAACTTATATTGCACATTAAGAAGCTAATACTATGAGCTACGTTCATATTTTCAATGATTGGAAGTTAGATCTAAGTTCCAATTTTCCAATTTTTTCATGGTATTATTTGCTGGTCGCTGACAACACTACATGTTTCAGTTACCCCTTACTACATTTTCTAATTGAAGCATAAATGTTTTTAAATGTGTCAAGAAATTGAAGATATAAATAGTAACTACAAAAAAAACTACCTACTGTATAAATATTTTGTTATAACTTGAATTCGTAGTCCATGGTTTTGACATTAGGAACTTTGATGGTGACACAAACTTATTGAAATCATGCCCGATGAATTAAAACTATGTATGATAATTTACATTATGTTATTTCCTATGAATATGGTAACTTATTCCAAAGTGATGCCAGAATCATTATATTTCTTTAACCATTAATTATCTTTTTTTAACAATCATTTGATATCATTTTCAGAGGAAAATCCATCAGAAAATAATAATGAATCTGAAATAAGTGAAGGCACAGTTCCAGAGAAATATGTCTATGTTTGCAGCCACTGCCAGTTTGGATTTTCATCTTTAGCTGAATGCAAAACACACATGATAAATGTAAATAAGGCAATAATATTAGTTTTGATTTTTTATATGTATTGTATAGATATTAGTAACTTTTATTATCTTGTGTACATATCTGATCATATTGGATTGCATATTTACAAGTTCTGTGTAACATCTGTGATGAGGTATTTGTATTTAATTTGATTTGTTTTTATTTGGCAATTATACATCTTCTTAAAATCAGGATCATCAATTGGTTGTGACAAAAAATGAAAAGAAAGATGATAAAGCAATAGCAGACAACCCAAGTGAAGAAAGTTCAGATTTGCAAACCTCACAAAAGTTGTTACCCAAATTACCTCGACTGTTGCGTCCTCCCCCATCGAGGGTAAAAACCGAGATGGATGATGGATGTGCTGAAAGTAGCCCAAAGGTTCCTACTACAGAACAGACCGAAGAGTCAGCAAGCAAAAGAATGAAAGGTCTTAGAGAAGTTCTTCTGCAGGAAAGGAAAATCTGGTTTGTTATGTTTTTTTCTTTTGCCCCTTCATTGCATTATTATTTTGTTCTCTACATTTGCTTTTTGAATGAAGTCAATTCAATTATTAATATTGAAAGCTACAAATGAAACTATAGGAACAGTATATTTAAAAAAAAAAAGGAAAAGGAAAACATGGATTACAGATGAGTTGATTAAGAAGATAGACGAGAGAAGGAAATGGAAGAATCTAATCTCAGAATCGTAAAGAAGAAAGTGCAAAAGTTAAATAATACACTGAGGTGGGAAGCTCAAAAGGTGAACAAAGTGTGATAGAGAATGCAGTGGAGAGCTGTAGAGGACAGGTGAAATGGGTGCACTGTATTGGAAACGTGAAGCACTTTCAGGAAGAAAGAAGGGGAAATCCGTGAACACTAACAGATAAAATTTAGAGAATTTATTAATTGACCAATGAGAGATTTAAGAGGGATGGAAAGAATACATAGAAGATGTGTATGGTCAGTATTTTAAGCCAGCGTATATAGACACAAAAAGTAAATATGAAGTAGATGATGATAGCTTAGATCCAGATGCACTTGATTGTGAGATATTAAGGGAATTAAAATATGCCCATGTGGATAGATAAAATTCCTGCAGAACTACTTATTGGTATAGGAAAGCATATGAGGAAGAGTTTTTATGGGTTAATTCATAGCATTCATGATGGAGGCATTTGGCCTGAAGATTTTTTTCAGGTCGGTGTTAGTTCCCATCCCAAAAAATGGAATGGCTGCTGTAAGGACTATAGAGTAATAAGTGTGATTGCACACACTGGTAATGCTGTGAGTAGGATCACCAATAAAAGGATGAAGAAGAAAGTAAACGATTATTTGGGAATGATAAGTTCGGCTTCCTGAAGGATACAAGTATGTAATGCCATGACAGTAATGAGGTCAATAAGAGAAAGGAACAAGTACAATGGACATATTCGTTTGTTTAGTAGATTTCCGGAAGGCATTTTATGAAGTCAATTGGGTAATTGAATGAATATATTTTTAAAGATGTGGAGGAATAGGTGACTTTTTTATAACCTATATTTAAAATAAAATAAAGACCTCATTCTATCTATGTGCCTCAGACTGCTCGGGTGCTTGCGGTGGATGGAGAGTTATGATGGGCAGTACTAGGCAGTGGATTGAGACAGGGAGTTCCAATTTCACCTATCCAATATACATGCAAATGTAATAGTAAGAGGAACATTGGAAGGGCTCAAGGCAGGCATTAAAGTATTTCGGGAATTGCTAAATTTGGATGAGTATGTGCATGATCAAACTTAATTTAAAATTGGTGGGCAAAAACTAGAACAGGTAGAACAGTTCTCCTATCTTGCAAGTGTTTTGGACTAAATTGGTCGCAGCAGTAGGGACATAAAAAGAAGAATTGTGTTTGTCTAAGAAGTTTTCACTTGGGAAGAAGGTTATGTCAAGGACATTGATTAAGGATTTGAAGGAAAATTAGCAAAAACTTTGATATGGAGCATGATTTTGTTTGGTATGGAAACTCAATCATTGAGCCAAGATGACAATCATGTATTGGAGGCTTTTCAGGTGTGGTTGTGGAGAAGGATGGAAAAAGTAAAATGGACAGAAAAGAAAACAAACAAAGAGGTACTACCAATAGTGATGGAGGAGGTAGTTGTTTAGGGATATCCCAAGAGGACAGGAAAGATTGTTCAAGATTATTTTGGCTGGCAAAGGAATGTTGAAGACTGTGATAGAGGGGAGAATGTTAGTCAATTTTGGTAGAGGAAGGAAAAGGATTGACCTGTGGGAGGGAATGAAGGGAGGTAGAATATATGCGGAATTGTAGAAGGGTTTATTGAAGTTTTAGGTACCAGGTTTTGTCTTGTTAGATGAGGCTGTGAAATTTAGGGGTTTTAAGTTTCCGTCCATCCAAAACCTACCTTAAACATTTTACTACCAAATAATAAATTCTATAATTCTTCAATATTAAGAACCTGTGGTTATGAATAATCTGATACCCCAGATAAATAATATGTTTAGCTATTAAGTATTAATCGTTGTTATGGTTTACTATTTTATACCTTAAATTAGTTGGGTGTGAGAAGGGAAATATATATTGATCATACTAAAGATGGAATTCTTGTTGTGATTTTATTAATCCTATTTCTGCAAAATTTATCTTGTAGTTCCGTAATTATTTATGTAGGCATATTAATGCTAGAAGCCTATTCCAGTGATGATTAATATTTCTTTTTTTTCTACTGTAGGTGTTCTGTAAGGGGCTGTGTGCACAAGTTTGTCACTAATGAAGGGCGTGCCAAGCATCTGGAATGTCATGAAGTTCTTTCAAAGACATCTACAGGGATTTCAAAGATGCGATCACAAAACTTCAAATGTTGTTATTGCCAGGAAAAATTTGGGGGATGGCGCCCCTGTGCTTCACATCTCTGGAAGGTATTATATACTTAAATAGGTGGTTAATAGTTCCTTAAATTCACTTTACTTAAGCATATATGCTCAGTTAGTGTATCAAATGAGTTTTTAAATGGACACTGTTGATAAATAGTGTTCTCTTTCATATGAAATTACCTTCAAATGCAGGCTCATCAAGTTGATGCTGATCTGTTCACATGCCCTGACTGTCAAGTATATAAGTCAGCTACCCTCATCAGACTTGAGAACCATAGGAGGATTCATGGTGAAGTCCGTGCATTCCGTTGCCCAACATGTGGAAAGGGTTTCAAGCAAATGTCTCAGTTGAGAAATCATCAAGTTGTTCATCTTGATCGAAGAAAAGGGGAAGAGGATGGATTGCCAACACGTTGGTACACATCTAAAAAATGTAGCATTTGCCACAAAAGTTACTCAGATTCCAAGTGCCTCAAGAAACACATTCAGGTAAGTCGGAATGATAAAGGGAAGAACATAAATGCATATGATAGTATTTTTTTAGCATGCATCTAATAAAGGAAAATGAGTATGTAGTTATTTATTATTTCAAGTTTTTTTCATTACTACCTTTAGCAGACATTTGGCTTGTTCTGTCACAATGTGTATAACCAAACGTGAGCATCAGGCCTGCGTTAAAGAACTCATTTGAGCTGGACTATGTTATTAATGAGAACATTTTTTTATAATCATCACATTCAATAATTAATGCAACGATTTCAGAGCGTAAAAATCATTCGACTTGACCAGGATTCAAACCTGGATCCCTTGATGTCTGTCCAAGTGCTTTAGCCAGTTAAGCTATTGAAGTGACCTCTTATGGGGGCTTTAAAGGAGCAAGATGTTGTGACGAAATACTGTACATACAACGTTGCAGACATTCGTAGTCGTGTGCGATGTGCCATCATCCACGAGGTTAAAGCCAACTTTAAACACTTAGGTTGTTTTTACCTTTTACAAATTCCAAGGAAATGCGGAAGATGACGCAGCAGTAACTTTTAACAGAGTCATCCGCTAATAAGCATTTCAATACAACAATTTCAGAGCATGAAAATCATTCACCTTGACTGAGATTCGAACCCGGATCCCTCAATGTCCGGGTTCGAATCCCGGTCAAGGTAAATAATTTTTACACTCTGAAATTGTTGCATTCAAATGCATATTAATGGGTGACTCCATTAAAAGCTACTGCTACAGCATCTCCTGCAGTTTCTTGGAATTTTTCAATGTATTAGTTTACAAGACCTTATCTTAACCTGCAAACTTTCAGCTTTCATTATCTCGTCATGCAGAAAGAGAGCGTACATTGTGATGTTGGCAGAAACAGATAGAGGATTTCTGCTGATGGTGACTGTTATTGGAACTGTATTTGAATATTTTTCATTCAAATGTCAATCCCTAGGCTGTCCACAGCAAGCTCCGTCCATATGTTTGCCATGTATGTGGTCATATGTCAGCAAGGAAGGCAATGCTGCAGATGCATCTTAGACAGCATACTGGCGAGAAACCTTTTAAATGTGACACTTGTGACTTCCGGACAGGCGATCACAATTCTCTTCGTCGTCACCGCATGAGGCACACGGGAGAGAGGCCTTACCGCTGTCCATATTGTTGCTATGCAGCAATTCAGAGCAGTGCATACAGGTGAGAAATGGGCTAAATAAGCAAATTAATCCAATCCAACAACAACTTGGGAACTGATTTAAGTTACCATAGCTGTGACTGGTCGTGTTTCTCGTCATTGAAGGAGAATGTTTACTGGCCGAGTATCTCAAAGATATAAGCCCAATGAGCACTTTCCTAAAATACAGGTAGGATAAATTATTTTTTTCATTCTAATCGATCCAATTAATTTTGAACACCTTCCACCATGTCATGTGAGCTTTCCGGCAAGCATCATTGCAAGCATATTGAATAATGAATTATCCATTCATAATACATCCTTTTACTTGCCTGGTACTTAGTGCACAAATACAAGTGTTGTAGTGTAAGTTCTTAACCTTTTAATGGATATGTTGTGTAATTACTCATTGTATTGTAAAGAGGCATCACAATAAGTTTTGAAGTCAATATACTGACTAATATTTCATTCACCACTTTGCATATTGGTGAAGAGCCAATTGTGAATGCATGTTTTGCAAATTAAAACTTTTAAATCTCTCGAATTTTACCTTCTAGGAACCACATTCGTACCAAACATTCAGGATCAAAGGAGGCAGTAGTAAATGACCGCGATGCCACAGACAGTAGTGAAATAGAGATAAAAGAGGGAGAAGAAGAGGTGTCCTATATCGAGGGAGGAGTTGCTGAGGCACAAGTGATATATCAGTCACTGGAAGGAGAGTTGGATAAAAGAGACCCCAGTCAAATTGTATTTCCTGTAAGTAGGCAAACATTTTTTGCTCATTATGTAATCACTGTATGAAGGCTATATTTAATATTCATCAAGTTTTTTGAAGCACATATAATTTCTTTGATTCCATCATATTTGTCTCGTGGAAGATTTTCATTCTTTGTAGATTAATGTGCGTTTTTTTCAAAAGGATTATAGGAGTTTCCTTAAACACTCATATCCAGAGGTGCATCTCTGATTCATTTGACCCAAAAGTTTATCTCAGGTCCCGACATAAATAGATGCTTCTCTGATTATTTTAGTGCATTTATTTCTAGTACTCATAATAATCAACTAATGCTTATATGAACTTATTGAATTATGATTTTGATTTGTTCATTTCTGTAAGTGTTTCATCTCTTTTTAGATCAGAGATTTTAAAAATTACATATGCAGTCTAGCTCCCTATAGTTTAATAGGAGGAATACTTTTCCATCTATACCTTTAACCCACATTTTTCGTTTTTTTGTAATATGAGTTTTATGTTATTATTATGTGGTTTTCCTCTCATCTAATCATTATAAAGGTATTCTAACGATCGAGGTACATGTTGGATGACCTTTAACAATGTCATGTGTACTGCCTATTGCATGGACTTATTCTTATTTATCATACATCATTTCCTTCTTTGGCCCTTCATACCTCCTACCTGCCTCCAGATTATGTTCTAAATATATTCATTTCTATTATTTTGTTCATTCTGTTAGTGGTTTCCTCCCCTCCCCTTTCTAAATCCAAGTTTATTTTCACCTAGGTAGTTGTTTGAGTTATTATGCAGCCTTCCATTAATAATTCTCAGTGCTACCTTTGCTGCATGTGACATTAAATTTATCAACTTATATTCCTCATATACTATCACTTTTCTCTCTTTTTGGGAAGAGGTTCAAAATTTATCTATTAAAGTCGTCTGGCATTCCTCCCTTATGAATGCCATGCATAAGTTTAAAAAATCTTTTCTTTCCATTTATCCCTTAACTCTATAAGTAATTTTATGAGGTACTACATATTCCAACTGCCTGGTTTGGCTTCATTATCTTCATGTAACTTTCATTAAACTCATTCTCCAGTAAAACTTCATTTTTTCCCTCTGTAATTATTACCAATTGTTAATCAGTACTCTTCTGCCCTCCCCCTTACTTTTCCATTAACCTATCTTTGCATTCCAGTCCTCAATTGCAATCGTGTATTTACTTTCCAAATTATACCCTGTCATTTCTTATAATTGATGATGCAAACTATCTACTTCCTCCTGTTAAGTACGAGCTGGAATTTACATCTGTATGACTTCTATATTGGTCTGGTCCTCTGTTATCTCTAACAATGAAGTTCACTCACTCAGCTCTATATTCGCCAACCTTCTCCCCAGTTTTCCTCTCAGTACTACAGCTACCCCATATTGACTCCTTTCCCCTCCTCACTGTATTTGTTGCTCTAGTCATTCATGCTCTCTCTCCATCTCCCTTTGCACAAACCAAGCATATCTCTACATCATTCTCCATTTCTCTCATGATATTTTCTAACTTCCTTGTCATTAACTACATCCTCTTATTGCATGTCCCTTTTCTAAGTTTAGGTCCTTTTCTGCCTCTTACTTTCCACTGCCATGAGGTAGGCTATGTAAGTACAAGATTTTTTCCAAAAGTAATAGGACTGAGGTGATTTAAAGAAAATTATTGCCAGAATTGATACAGTCACGATAAAGTCTTTTAAGTAGCACCCTTGTGCGTTTACACACCACTGCCAGTGGGTTTTCCAGGCATCATATGCCATCTGGAAGGTAGTGCCTGGAATGCTCCTAAGCTCCCTCATCTTGGGTGGTTGTAATGCCTCCACTGAGCCGTGGTTATTTCATTTCAGCATGGATTTGAAGTGGGGAAGAGGAAGAAGTCTGGTAGGGTAAGGTCAGGGCTGTAGGGTGGCTGAGGCAGGGTCAAGAAGCTCTTGGTAGATCCACATGCAAGTTTCCTTTGGATCTTCCAAGAGTACTCATGGCACCAACTTCGTACACGCCTTTCTCATGCCCATGCTTTCAGTCACAAGTCAATGCACATCCATATGAGGGATGCCAAGTTCATGGAATGACAACTTCAAGGGCCTTGCCTCTCCAAATTTCGAACAAAACAACAACATTATTGAGCTGAGTCCCATAGTTTCCATGATTCATTTTACATTTACTATTAACCATATTTATTCCATGAAAATTGATGAAGGTGACTTACCATTACCTTCCTTAATTATGTTTCGTAGTATCACGTATCATTCAATTAGGTTACTCAGTGGGGTCAGAAACCTTTGCAGCTCACTGAAAAACAAATGCTGTTTGCACTACTTTTCATCTGGCCCCCATTAGTAGAGTTCTAGGGGTCTTCAGAACATAAAAGCCCTTCCACTAAGGCTAGATCATTGTCCATGGGAGGGGTTTTTCTATTATGTACCTCTCAAACAGGACATTTTGAGTGTAGTTTGTTGAGTGTTGTTTGAGTTGTCCATTCTTTTTCCTTTTCATTTGAAAATTCCTGAATTGTCCCCTTATGAATATGTTGTGGGATATTTTAAGTTTGACTCGATTATTTTTTAAAGTCTTGTTAAAAGAAATAGATGTCTTGCCTGTTTACACTAATTATTCCAAGTAGAAAAACATGTTTTTCAAGTTGCTGGTCAATTTAATTGATAAGAATTATATTCCGTAAGTATCTAACATTTATCCCTAGAATCTTATAGTTTTTCCTGTAATATTATAAAAAATCCTTCAAATACTACTTTATCGTCTCTGTTCATCTTTCACAAGGTACATTATTGAATTTAGAAAATATGTAAACATTTTGCATCAGAGCTTTAAACCAGTTAATCAATATTAGTTTTTCTGGGTGTATTGTATAAATGGAGACTTAAGATTGTATGGAATATGGTTACCCTCCTGCTGTTGCACTTTCACTTGGATTTCCATAGGCTTGGAAGATGGAAATGAAATTATTCAAATATTCAGAAGTCTTAGCTAATTTATCTGCTGGTGTCCATGCCACATGCATATTGCTATTGCACATTGGTTATAAAGCACTGCATTAAGGTTAGGCTTTGGCAATGCTGGCCTAATTTTAGGATTCAATATTTTACTTACATGATGATAGGGTGCATTGATCACTCAAGTCGTTATTTTTATATCTGTATAGATAACGCTAGTGCTGACTGCTCTATTCCGTATGCTTTTCTTTGAATTCATGCAATTCAAATCATTGCTTTTTGCAAAACTTATTTTATGTCTTCCTTGATTACTTCCCTAATTGAAATCCTTTTGACAGCTTGAAATCATGATATCCTTTTCTTTTCCATTTATAGCAAAGCCCAAACAATTAAATCAGATTCTCTTGGTAATCTTGACAACGTTATAAATAAAATAAAAAAGCATTGATGTTTAACATTTCTCGCTTGCAAGAAATAGAAGAGTGATTTTTACCCTCAGGTTTTGTTGCATTGTAATGGACAATCAGCAGATGACTATGTTAAAAGTTACTGTTGTGGTATCTTCCACAGTTTATTTAAAGAAACTCTTTTGTTTAAAGATTACTTAAGGATAAAGTGACTTAAAATGCATAATGAGTGGATGGTGCCAGAGAAGGAACCAGCTAGCACAACCGAGTAACTCTTCCAACTAAGATTTTTTTCCACTTGAATAATATTTTTTTACTTGCTTTTCTATAATTTTTCCTCTCAGTTTACCGACATTTTTTTAAATACTCGTTTATTGGGAAATATGTTTAAGTGTATTAATGTTTCTTTCTCCATGTATAGTGACCCTAAATTTTGGAAGCTATTATAGATCCTTCAATCCATTCAATCAATAGTACGCTATTTCTCTCTAATTGTGTTTTCTTGATTAAATTTTAATCAGTGATATCTGCTTTAGCTAATGCATTCGACGAATACAGAGAATATTTGTATTAACATTGTAATATATTAATTACCTTTCATAAATAAACTATAAAATTAATATGTGTTCTAATTTCCAGACATGGACACATTAAGTGAGACCTTATAAGTATATCAGTCTTAAATAATTAGTTGATCTTTATAATTTGTATTCTTTGAATTAAATGAAATACATTTATTTTTAGTAAATATGAAAGTTTGCAATGTCCACTCCTGAAAATGGGGTGGGCACTGCAACCTGTTTGCAAAGTTTATAATAATTTCAAAGTTTTAAATGGCTGCTGCACCACGATGGGTCATTTGTGCACGACGGTGCTATAATCTTTCATCGTGTAAGTGAAAGACTTAATAGCAACTGTTTATATGTAAGTTTTCAACAGATTATCAAGGTATTCTGCTCATCAATAATGGCATTCTCTGCTGGAATCATGGTCAGCATGTTGCAATAAACAGGCATGGACATTTTTCTAATGTATTTTATTTTAATACATGTAAATAAATATTAATGGGAATAGTTCTCATGGAAAAGTAAATCTGCTCTGTGTAGCATGTTCTTTATTAATGTTCGGACATTTGTTGTTCTTTTTATTTCCAAAAATCTCATGACTTTTTCCCCACATTTACATAGCCCCAATCCTTGAGCCAGGGGTCATTCCTCTGAATTGGTCAGCAATTGTCCATTTTGCTTACATAACATGGCCAATCATTGGATGCAATTACTATTATCACCTCCTTAAAATTTCTCAGGATAAAATGAAAATTAACGAGAGGGCATGGTAAATCCAAAGATAAGTATCCATCAGTGAAAGAGAAAAAAATTAAAAAGTTGAAACCAAAATTGACCATACGCCAGATAGAAAATGCCATCAAACTATTGGTAAAAATGAATGAAGTAAAGCAATTTTAGAATGATTGAATAATTAGTTCATAGAAATGTCATGCTGAATTCAAAATTGGGTTGAATGACTCTATCCATCCTTTTAGTGATTTGTGACAGCTTGAAATATACTCTGTGTTATAGGCTGTTTTATGTTAGTCCCCAAAATTTGTCAGCTTAACATTTCCAGCAATTTTATTAAGCCTCTTTATCTTCTCCACAGCCAAACCTTGCTAGCTGAAAGTGAAATTATGGTATGCCATTTGCAGTTATGGAAGCTGGTGATGGCTGATGAATATCAGCTAGTTGATTGCAGTATTCATTTATATTACCATCAGTCTTGTGACTATTGTCTAATCCTGAGGTGCAATAAGGTACTGTGAAGTGTTTGAGCCTTTGGCACTAAAAATGTGTTATTCAGTTTTGAAGAAGTCTGCGGAATAGCATAAAGTAATGAACTGCACTGTACAATTTGATGGTGCTTCCAAAATATTTGTGATTTAACAATGTAAATGAATTGTTGCAAGAGTGCATCTTAACTTTTTAAAGGTGCTTTGTTTAATTTTCTTGCATTGATACTGTATTAACTACACATCTAGGCATGTTAAATTGTTTAAGATGTAAATATGATTAAAATTGCTCAAATTTATTCACACCCATTTAAAAATAATGAATTTAATTAGACAGAGAGTACCTGCTTAACACGTTTGGGGAAAAAATACTGTTGTCCAATCCCAAAGTAATGTATTCAAATGTTATTTAGTGTTTATCATAATTTTCCAGCATTATAGTGGAAAGCATTATGTGCTCGTTCAATTTTTTTTTTTCAACCTATGCTACTAATTTTATTCATGAAAATTATTTGAATTCATCATTATCCTGATTCCTCCTCCCATATGGCAGTTTAGTAGATGTATATTATCACCTCTACTTATATAATAAATTGTGTTAATATTTATTCAAAAGCTTGAAGAGCTAAGTTTAAGCTAATAAGCCTTCGGATTTTGTTCACCCTATAGCTTTATTTTGGTGATATCAAATCTTTTTCATTTTACTCCTGTTTTATTGAACTACATACAATAAATCGTCACAAATTATGGTGATTGTTTTCGGTTACAATACTGTGATCAATGAGACCTCTCTTTGAAAGGACAAGTCCTTTTTGCTGCTTACAGAAGGTATTCATTGTTACTAAGTTTTCAAAATCATAAGCTTCAAAAATCGTCTTCAGCTAGTCAGATTATTCTATATTATGTATTTAAACAGAAAAAATGTGCCCTTCACCGAAACTTCAAAATGAATCCTAGCCTCATAAAATGTCCTATTTAATAATGAATAAAATTATGATAACCCCTTCTTCATAGCAATTAAATTGATTTGCCCTGGTATAGTTGATTGTTGGTGAAGGAGTGTGTGTATTTCAGTTTTATTTCAACATGATTGCTTCTTACTATTAGCAGGGTATGGTTCAGTGCTTTTTGGCATTTGCAGACATTGTTTAGTCTTGTATTCATTTTCTCCCATGTTAATCTCCCATTGATTATTTCATTGAAGTAAAGCCAGAACATTTCACAGTGAATGGCAGGACTGCATAATAATTTGCTCTAAAAGCATTTCAAGGGATATTTTTTTCTCAATGACTGATATTACGATCATATATGAGGTGGCAGTAGATGAAAACAGCCTAACTTAGAGTGTGTAGCATTCTGGAACTAATGTTTTTCATTTGGAATCGGGTGTTGTTGTAATGGTGAGCATTTTTCTTTTGTTGAGTGTGGGTTATATGAGGGGAGGATACTAATGGGTATGGTGAGAGAAAAAATGATGTAGGAACTTAAAACAGCATTGGTGGGACTAAATGTATTTTAATGAAGTGTACCAAATAAACCCAGTCAAAAATGAGTCTTGCATGCCTTCATCCACATCCCACAACTATTTTTCGGGACATTTCCAGGATTGAGGAAAGAATTATGAGTGGAAGAGGTGAACAGAGACAAATAATATGGGTGCTAGTTGCATGTAAGATGGACATGAACTGTAAGGAGTACTGATGGTAAGTACATTAATAAAATGGAAGATAATGATGAATGACAAGTAGTGTTTACATAATAGAGTGAAAACCCTCTGGAGTGCAATTCTGGTGTCCTTAAGATGAGACTGGTGTGTTGAGAGAGGTATAAATTATATAAATTTTTTGTGAACCTAACTTGCTGCAAAATGAGGTCACTGTTTTAGATTAGTGAAAAATTTTGATAGAATTACTTTGTGGTGGATGAGCAATGTTAAATAATGTATTTAAGACATAGGTGCTCTTCCAAATGTGTTTGATTCACCTGAACCAGTTCCTGCTACAATGCACATGTTTTTATCTGCTGCAGCAATGTGATATTAAATCTTTGTTGACTCTCAACAGCACTTGCAAACTGACCAAGGTAACCCTTAGTTTAGTGGGTGGATGCCAAAACTAACTTCTCCTACTCAAATGACTTGTTTCTTCCTCTAATCATGTGGCACTTCCAAGAGTGATCGAAAAATAAAATAAAGAGTAATTCCCTGTTGAATTTCCTTACCCTTTGGCCCCCCTATGTGAAAAGGTTTATCTATCTAGTGGGAGATTTGCCAAGAATTGCACAAGAAAGAGGGGATGGGGTAGCAATAAGCAAAAGGAAGGTAAATGAGAAGCTGAAATCAAGTTCCAACATTGAAGTTGTAATTTGGAAGAGTAGGCAAAATTATACGACTCTTAGGGATTGGAAAACACCCTCTGCCCTTCTCATGAAATATAAATGTTGCTTTTGTCATAATGGAGCCATGGTAACCTTTATCCCTTGAAGGCAGATATGCATTGTTTACTCTAAGAAGGCAAACCAAATCTAGGGACCAAGAAATTTGTTTGAAGTTGACACTAACTGAAGTAACCATCAAACAAATGCCTATTACTTCATTAGGTAGTATTTGTTCTTGCCAGGACCATATTATATTTGTGCTATCCTTGAAAGTCACCTTAAATAATGAATATTAACAAGAAAGTTTATGACTTCCTGAGAGAGTCTGTCATCCAAGTATGAAAAGTAATTAGATCACTTGGGACTTAAGAAAAACTGAAGAGCCTGAAAGTGTAAGAATAAAGAATTGGCATAGATATTTTGGGGATTATTGGAATTAAATGGCCGGAAGGAGACTCTAAGGATGGAAGCTTTAAGATCATATGCACTAGTAGCTTTGAAGAGAAATGTAGGAGTGAGTATCAATCTAAAGAAGAATGCCTGAATAGGTGTGAAAGTTTCCTCTATTATCATTGGTGGCATAAGATAGAAATTAAGTATTCAGACAGCATTGTGTCTGAGGTGTATGTGACTGTAAGAGGAAATTAGGATGAGAGAGAAGAAGTGATATGTGCCACAGCATCACAAAATTAATTTAAAAATATAGAGTTAGAGGTGAATAGGGCATTAAAAACTTTTTAGAAAACAGAAGCTACCTTAAAAATTGTAAGAAGCCATTTCAAAGATCACATTTTGTAGCAAACTGTAATTCAGGACAAGAATGGATATTTGAATTGTAAACACAGATAAAATAAAAACATGGAAAGAATGTTTAGAAAACAACAATGGAAGAGATATCATTACAAGACTGATAAAATAGGATTATGACATCAATTGCAGAGCGGTCTTTGTTGAGTGACATGAAAAAAAGTCCACAAAGTAACAGTTTGCATAGGGAAAGTGCCTATTTATACCAGTTCCTATTGAGTCACAGAAGTTAAGCAAGGCCGGGCTTTGATAAGAGTTGGATGAGCGACCTTCACACTTACTGTGGTACTGATGGCCCAGGTCTGCATGTTGCAGGCTGGTTAAACGGGTTGGCATAAGGACCATGAGGTCTTAGTGCCTGGTCCTCCTGTTTAAGGCCCCTCCACAACAGCATTCAACCAAACAGTTTCCATGGAGAGAGGACATTATTGTAGTGGAAATCATGTGAGGAAGGAATTTGTAGGGGATAAGTTGGGAAAATTTAGGTACCTATGTATGAGCTTAGGATGTCATTTTTGTTTTTTGCTGCTCATTTTATTAGATATCAATGGGATGTCCATCAAAGGAATTGTCAACTTGAAGGAGAAGATCTTCTCCTAGTTTTTCCTTGTTGTTTTCTTGCAGAGGATGGGAACTTCATGTTATTACTGGACCATGCTACCATTAGAAGCAAGATGGTGATAGCCATGTTATCTGAAGATGATAAGATATAAAAATACAGGAAGGGCATGTTTGTAAAAGTAGAGGAAGCCAAAGAATTAGCATCATTCAGCAGGATTAATCAGCGATAGTTTCCTATGAAAGATTATGGGGAAAGAAAGGGGACCACACAGAAATATGAAAAGATCTTATGGAGGAGTCGCGTGACAAGAGTTCAAAGTGCTAAACTTGTGGAAATCTAGGGCACATTTTCTAAAACTGATCTTTAATAAAGGTCCTCCAATGCCCAATCATAAGGAAGAAAAGATAACACCTGAGTTGGCACAAATTAGCAAGGCACCATAAGAAAGAGTAAGGACATTGTTTGTTGAAGGGAAAATAGAGAAACTGATATGTCAAACCTTGACTCAAGAGGAAACCAATTATATGACTTTTTGCCAATCTGCTGAAGGATATTGTAAAAATAAGTGGGGCCATGAGTTTTGGAAATAGGTTGAATGAAGGGATTAAAGGAAAGCCAATTGGAAAATATGGAGGCTGGATCCTAAAAATTAATAAATTATTGTTTGTCCCTGACCTAAATTTTATATCAATTAATCACATAGTAGAGAAGAATATTCAAGTTTGTGATACAGCAAAAGAGTAGTCAAGGAAGCAGTAATATTTTATACTCATTTTCAGGGAGGTCTGTATTAACAACTAATCATTCTAGAATCTTCATATGAAACCAAAGTAGTGGCTGCAGTGAAGGGTCCAAACTGCATCAGCATTGCACAGTGTTGCAGCAAGATTCAGGTGATCTACCACAAAGAAAGGTTCAGTGGTCAAAAGAAAGACTATCAGAACAATGACGGTTAGATTGGGAGTTGAAGCTAAACAAAAGTATCGTCAGCCTGCAACAGGTGGTAAAAGATTAGTAACAATAGTTAAAATTCCTCTTCTACAAGGTTCTGTGACCAGAATGGAGAATCTCACCCCAAGATCTGAAAGGATTTTTTACATTCAATACCCTGGGAAACCACCAGATCTTACTTTATTGGTAATGAATAACTGATCGAAGCACTTTTCCACTTGATATCAAGTGGAAAAGAGCTTCGATCAGTTATTCATTATATTCGACTTCCACCACATCATGCCTGAAGCTACTCAAGTTTTTATTGGTAATGATTGCACAATACACACACTTGCATTTATATATATATATATATATATATATATATATATATATATATATATATATATATATATATCCAACTCCCAACCAGTCGCCACCTGCACCTCAAAAAATATTATATATCGCCTCCCCTGTAACTTCTGCCCTGCCTTCTACGTGGGCGAATGCACGACCACACTTTCCCTCCGCATGAATAACCACCGATATTCCACCAAATCTCCTACCATCCTTAATGATCCCATCCCTACTCACACCGTTTCCCACAACCAATCTTTTGATGACTGTTTCTCCATTTCGGTGATTGAAACCCATCCCAAATCTGCTAGTATAATAGAGGTGAGAACCCGCAAGATGGTGCATATCTGGGTGATCCAGTCATTTAAACTGCCTGGGCTGAACCAAGCCCACTAAATGCATCATATAGCTGCCTACATATCCCCTCCCACCCCCTTGTTCATTTCCTATTGGTCCCTTACCTCTCCTTCCCTCACCTCTCCCCCACACATGTCCTATCCGCTCTTCCCCGAGAATGCCATTCTGAAGACGACGGCCTTGCCGTCGAAACGTCAAAACTACATATATGAGTGTCCTTTCTTTGTGTTTCTATGGTTTAAAAATCTACATCTGTGTTTTTATATATTTGTGCGTCACCGAAGAGCGTTCCATTTCAAAGATATTTTTATATATATATATATAAACACAGATGTAGATTTTTAAACCATAGAAATGCAAAGAAAGGACACTCACTCATATATTTGAGCGTCGCCGAAGAGTGTTCCATTTCGAAGATATTTTTATATATATATTTATTTATTTATATGATTTTTTGGGTACCAGATCTTCCTGGAAAATCATAACTGGCACAGGGAAAGGAACTGGCCCCCCTACCCTGATGTTCACACGCCATCGGGCTTAGTACTGGGTGAATATATATGTATAATTTGTGATATAATAACGCTCCTGTGCTAAACACCTATAGTCTAAATAAGGAATTATAATAAAAACAATAAATGGGAAAGAGACTGGAGGAATTAAATGACCAAATTTGATGTTAAAAAATTAACAAAATAATTAGTAAAATTTTACCAGCTGCGTGGGTGGCAAGGTTTATATATATATATATACACACACACACTTATTTATACACATATATATATGTTTATATATATGTGTCTCTATATATTTATATATATGTATATATATATAACATTTAGCACAATGGACTCCGACAAAAACATAGAAACACACAAAAAGAAAAGAAACTCACAAGTTTTGAATTTTCAGTTGTCGCAGCCACCTCTCTCAAGAAAGAGAGGAATAGAACTGCAGGGAATACAAGGGCTGGAATGATGGATGGAAGAGGAAAGTGGGGAGAGGTTTCAGAAGGGAAGAGTTTGGAGGGGAAGCGTTAGAAGGGTGGGGAAAATGTGGAAGGTGATGGGGGTGGAGGGGGGATGAAAATATGTTTAGATCAGGGTAATTAATGCCTAATGTGAATATCTAGGCAATTTTAGGAATCCAAGAGCCAGATGAAGGATTCCTCTATTGTTTTGAGTTTCAGTGGAGGATCAGAGGGTGGGAGGGATGCTAAGATGGATACACTATAGCATTTATCAAAGGGAGTGTTGTGTTCACAGGTGTGTTTGGGGATAGGGAGCATATCAATCAGGGAAGGATTCTTGCATAAGGCCCAGTGGTTATTAATTCTAATATTAAGGGGTGTGTTACACTGCTCAACATATAAAGCAGGGCAAAGTTGGCACTTCACCCCTTAAACTACATTGCTAGATGTGTAAGTAGAATAGGGAATTGGTGAAAGAGAGTTAAAAAGCAGTGGGAGAGGGATGGGATTTTGGTTTTGAAAATAGGACATGTTTTGCATCTAGGTTTATTGCAGGGCATGGGAGTGGTTTTGTGACGGGGCGGGGATTTAAGGAGTGGATTGGTTGATTGGAGAAGATCTGATAAGTTGGCGGGGTGTTTGAAAGTAACAGAGGGACATTTGGGAAAAAGGTTGGTGGTGGCATAATGATTTTTGAGGATAGGGTAGAAATCTTTTAGGATTAATCGCAAAGATTCTAAGCCCAGGAAGTATGTGGTGCAAATTGAAAGAGGGTGGGTTCCTGCAGTGGAGGAAGGTTTGGGAGTGTAGGCATGTTTTTGGATCCTTTTGTTCAGGAGAGATTTGGGATAACCTCATTTGAGGAGGGAACAGTGTAGATTTGAAAGGAAATTATCTAGGCAGCCGGGTTCATTGCAAATTCTGTGAATGGAGCGTTTGGTGTGATATGGGTGGCTACTATCATAATGTAAGTATTGTTGTTTATTGGTGGGTTTTATATGTACCGAAGTGTGAAATTTGTGGTCTATTAATGTTACGTTTACATCCAGGAGGGTGATTTGGGAGGAGGAAATCATAGAATTGCTTCGTCCTCTATCTTCTTCAATTATACGGTTTATATTTATCTATTTATATAAATATAAATATATATATATATATATATATATATATATATATATATATATATATATATATATATATATATAAATAATTAGGAAGGTGTTTCTTTGTGAGTTTTGAAGGATATTCTAGCATTCATGAGGATAAATGAACTAATTGATTCTGTTAAAACTCCAAGTTTCTGAAAATTTGGGGGCAGGACGAGGAATCATGCTCGGTCATGAGCATTACACCAAAGAATTGCAATGGGTTTTTGGTACAGCTGATCATTCATGATCTGGAAGCTCAGTGATGCAAAGGTATACAGAAAGGTATTTGGAAGGCAATTTCATGGCAAGTAATAGTCATCCTAATCTATCTTTAGCTTTTTGCAAACTCTGTCAGTATTGCTTGAAACTGACCATGAAGAGGAATTGGCTGTGAAGCATGCACTGTGATACTTAATGCATACCTTCAGCATGTAAATGGTGTATGAAGAAGGAATTGACACTCAAATGGTTGCAGATGCTTACTAGGGAAATGAGCTAAATGACAGGAAATCTGAGTGGCTTTGTGTTAATTTTGATGAAGGCATCCCTTATTTAGAAATTTTGGAATCTGCAGGGTGGCATCATCAACAGTTCAAATGGAGTTAACAGCAATGAAGAAACCTGCAAATTATTCGGGCACTTCGGTGGCAAGGACTCCTATGTGAGATCAAATATAGTGAGTTTATGTAAACTACTGTGTATTTAAGAAAATAAAGGAACAATTTCCTTATTAAAAAAAGAGTGGCTTCAGAGAGGACCAAGCATTTCACAATAAATTTTATTTTTTGCTGGAGTTTGTACAGGATGAAGAGGTAGCTTTTGAGTATGTTCCTACTCTTCTGAAGAAAATGTTGCTGACTTCATCATGGACCTTCTACCTTGTCCAAGAATGAAGAAATGATAAGAAAACTAAAGCTTTTATTAATGAGAGACTGCAACTAAGGTCATCTGATTCTCATATTGTAAAAATGTTTTCATTTGGTCATATTAGTTCTGCTGTTAATGAAAGGGAAAAGAAAGGATGTTACACGACTTTATATGTGGATGTTTATGATATATGGAAATCTTGTAGTGTAAGAAATCAAATGCATAGTAAATCAGAAATAGATTAGTGCAGTAAATGCTAAATGGGGAGTGCTGGATATCAAACAGTCATCAGAGTAGATTCAATTACTGCACAAAATTTTGTTTTGTTGTACCTGGTTATATTTGATGACACTGGCTATAATAAAAAATAAACATGTCGGCAAAAAATACTTCCCATTTATTTTTGCTTCACCAGCGCTGTATTCCTGAAGCACTTCAGACCAATTTGGCCAATAGTCGACACTAATTGGGGGCTTATTTGTGAAGCTGTTGCAATATGTCTCATTTCGTGGAAGTTAGCATTGACAATTCATTCACTTAAATGACCTAGCCATGATTTTGATAGGCAAAGGGTTGAACCTTAAGGTTCCATATTTCACCCAATTGGATGCCATGTGTTTGCCTGTGTGCATTGCGATCGTCATTGCCAATTAATCGCTGGGTAGACATTTATATCTAGAGGTTCTATTGTACAAACGTAATTAGAACAAGAATTATTAACGACGACTTGAAAACTATGTTTCCTTTTTAGAATCAAACTGGGGCCTAGAATTAGATAAGCAATATCGATTTATTATGAGACTTCTTAAACTATTCCTGAATAATTAGTTTTCGTTTATGTGTAAGTAGCTGGCTAAATTGCAATAGACGTAGATAGCATGCGAGGTACCTGTATTACACTAATAAATCCACGTGTGATTACGCTATTCTTTAAAATTAATATGACCCCTCCTGGAATTATAGAAGTTTATTACTTATTATTTAAATGCAAATTGCGCCAGGACGAGAATAATTAGTTTAAATTATTTATATGTTCATGTAATGGATGTTTTTTTAAATATGGTGGCCCGCGTGAACAAACTTGTATTTGGCGCTTAAAATAAGGCA
Organism: Hetaerina americana; assembly: GCF_022747635.1. Classification (NCBI taxonomy): domain Eukaryota; kingdom Metazoa; phylum Arthropoda; class Insecta; order Odonata; family Calopterygidae; genus Hetaerina; species Hetaerina americana. Next base: position 46,461,173 of record NW_027287316.1, read on the forward strand.
AAGCCCTTTTGCCTCATTGTGGGTTTTTATCTTAAATATAATTGATAGTATGTGCTGTTTGTGATTATTTCTTAAATATTTTTATAAATTAATTCAATCTGCTATATAAAATATATAGATGGCGCTGAGGAAAATAACAGTTGAATCACGTAATAGTCGAAATTCTCGGCATCCAGCTCTCATGAAGACCGTCATTATTTTTGGCGAGTTTTTATGGAATAATTATGTTATTTTTCAATGCACCTCTATTTTTAGTTTTCATTCCATAGTTTTTCCGACCGTAAGTTCTCTCGTTACTTAAGTGCGCTTGTTTGGCTATATAATGCAAATGATTGGGTAATCTTAGACACGTATGGCCATGTTCTACGAATACAAGGTTTTCCAGTTTTATTAAGAGCTATGTCGACTAGTTAGCATATGGTCACTAAAATACGATATTTGAATGTTAAATGTATCTTAAAATAGTTATGTTACGACTTATTTGCAGACCGCTGGTTTTGAAGGGTAAGCATCGCAATGGAGAATTGGAACACCCCGTATTACTACGGTGGAGCTCCAATGGAATTTTTTGGAATGTACGAACAGCAGCAGGAGGCAGTTCAGTGTGGCCCATTGACTGATTTCAGTCAGCTTCCTGTGCTAAGTACAATGCCATTGGCTCCCGCCATCCAGCCGACACCGTTGGAATACGTCGAAAGGAATTTGATGTCTCAAAACCATGCTCCTCCAATGCCCCATGACAACTCCAATGCCCTATACATGCCCCACAGTAGTGGAAGTGATACTAATATGATCGATCATTATAGTGGTTTGTCTTTCGGGACTGTGCCTTCTATACCTAGTGAACCACCTCCAAGTGAATGGTTAGGACTTGCGGCTACAACACCATACGATCAGTCGATTCCTGGTTCCAAAAGAGGTGGTCGTTCCATGAACTGCTCCAGAATACGTTCCAGTAATCGTTCAGGTTCTGGACGAGTATTCAGTAATCGAGGCAACCACCAAGTGCGGTCCTATGAGGGAAACGATGCAACTATCCCAGAGTCAGAAGACAGTTCAAGAAGAAATAACGCGGAAAACAAGGGTAACTTCGAAAGACAGCCATACTCCTATGACAACATAAGAGGTTTCCGAGGGTCCGGTCGACCAAGGAGTGGTGGAAATTCATGGAGTCGAGGCCCTCGTGGAGGTTCATCTCGCGGAATGACTTCTTCGCGAAATGATACAGCACCGCCTTCTTATGCGTATGACAAATACAATGGTCGGGAAGAAAGGAACAGGGAACGCCGGAGAACATTAGACGAAGCTGCTGCTTTCACGGTACCTCCGCAGTCCGAAAACTGGAACAGCCAGCATCGTGAAGAAAACCACCCCAAGGAAAATTTAAGAAATCCAAATGAAAATATGAGAAATCGCCCTGATACCCGAAGAAACCGCAATTACAACAGACGAAAACCAATGGTTAATGGTGGCGAGGAGGAAAATGACTTCAGCCAGATGGATAGTGAGAAGAATCAGCATGATAACAGCTTGGACCACTCTGACAGCGGAAGAGTCAGGATGGATGGTCGCAGAAATTTAGGAGAGAATGTGAGGAGCTCGAATGAATACGGTAGAAACTACCGGGAAGGGCGTCGGAACCCGAACGATAGGAATAAAGCTGATTCTTGGAGAGGCACCAGCCGTGATTGGCGGTCAGGGGGAGATGGTGGTCGGAATTATGACGGTGGTAGGCAAGCACATGCTTCGAATGACAGAAAGAATCATTCTGACTCTTGGAGAATTCGCAGGGAACGCGATGATGAATCCAAAGAAAGAAGAAAAAATTTTGAATCTGATTCTTTTGGTAGTGCAGTCGTAGAGAATAGCTATAAGGGCAAGGAAAATGAAGCCAGTCGACGGGAGAAGCTAGAAGAAAATTTACGAAGGGGGAACTATGAGTGCATGGTATGCTGTGAGCCAGTGAGGCAGAGGGATTCCATATGGGGCTGTGGAAACTGTTTTCATGTCTTCCACCTGCGATGTATAAAGCAGTGGGCTCGTACTTCTCGTGATGGTAAGTTTTGACATGGTAAAAACAAAATAGGATTAAGATGCTTCCCAGTTATGGAATTATTCGATTTTCCCAATCACATTACATGTTGATATTAAGTCCTTTGATGTTGAATCGTTCTTTCTGAGTCCTTTAACGTTTATGATATCTTGGTTTTCCAATTTGATCATTAGGGAGGGATGATGTTGTTTTGTCTGTGTAAGTGAAATGAGTCGATGGTTATTAATGTATTTCTCATGTGAATCTCTATCCTTGCTGTTGTAGATGGAGGTTGGCGATGCCCTGCCTGTCAGACTGTTAGGGAATCAATACCATATGATTATTATTGCTTCTGTGGGAAATTGAGAGATCCAGAGTGGAATCGCCGTGATACTCCTCACTCTTGTGGGGAAGTTTGTGGAAAAGGCCACGACACACCCGCCCACTGCACCCACACGTGCATTTTGTTGTGCCACCCAGGACCGTGCCCTGCTTGCACTGTGATGGCATCTAGGTAATAAGATTTACATCCTACCAATATCCATCTACATTGAGTTATACTTTTCATATGGAGACTTTGTTACTATATATGTGTAGCCTCTGTGATAAAATGTTGGAATTGAAAACTTAATAATTGCTGCTTATGAAAATACTTGATTGGATTATGTGAATCTTGGGACAGAGGAATTTAGTGGTACATCCAATTGATAGCATTGCCTAAATATGTAGTTTATGATTTTCAAGTATTGTCCTTGGTGCAGCATAATGTATTCAGTAAAAACATATTTATTATGTGACTTTTGTGTAAAGGTTTCATTGTGCCCTTTGGACTTCAGATATGAATCTTTAACTTTATTTATTTAGTATCGTTCCTGTTATTTCCTTCTCTTTTTAGGAATTGTGAATGTGGTAAAACAACTCAGGTTATCATTTGTGGAAGAAGTCAGGCTCTCTTGTGTGGAGATGAATGTGGGAAAGTCCTCAACTGTGGTGTTCATAAGTGTTCCAAATTATGCCACGAAGGACCTTGTTCTGACTGTGAGGTTATGGTGAAGCAAGGTAAGTTTTTTATAGTTATAATCATATTTTACATTGGATACAGAATATTCACTAGTAATTTTCCTTAATAGTTGAGGTAATGTTGATGAGAATTTACATGAGTAGGATCATTTTTTAATATGCATTTTCTAGAAATATTTCCAGCTGTTTGTATGTTCCACTGTCCTGAAAAATTGTTAAATTTATATAATCTCCACAATTTTGTGTCGCTGAAGCCTTTGAGATTTTTGTTCAATAGAGGTATTTAAATTGGTATTTGATGCATTAAAATTGATTTGGTAAAACAGTGATACAAGAAAACCACTTTAACATTACTGCTTAGAAATGGGCCAATGGAGGAAACATTATTTAGTTCTGGAATGCATATTCCAGTGGTTCCAAACATTAATGTGTTTTGTTACAGTTGCTTAAAATGCCAATATGTTTATTTATTTTTGTCTTTAAAAAATGTTAGTTATTTTTTTAGAACTTAACTGCCTTTTTTTTAAGAAAATGTGGCCAAACGAATAGTGCTTAGTTATTCAGATATTGTTTCAAAGTCAATATGTTGACAAAGTTATTCCTAGTCAATTTTTCTAAATTAAACTTACATTAAGGTAATAAATCAATTATTTTTACTGATATAATTATATTATATTTAAATGACCATTTAAATGGAATTCCCTTGATAAAGAATTACATTATACAGGTAAATATTTGCAGTGAAATTGTTTTGAATTAATAAAGCCCTGTAAATATTTTAAATTAATCAGTAGTATCTCTGCTAGTTTTGTATATCTCATTATTCCCTTATATTGTTTATGTTCGGTTCCTTAATTATATGACTTATACTAGTTTGCCACTGTGCGAATTGTGAATTACGTTAGTACTGTCTCTGCTAGTTTTTTATCTTATGCCCTCACATTATCTATGCTCAAATCCTAAATGGTATGATTTTTTTATCTAGTTTGCTACTGTGGGAAGAATGAACGCAGTGTTCCTTGTGTTGCAAGCTCTGCTGGGATAGAATTTTATGAGTGTGAGACCAAGTGTGGTCGCACATTGGATTGCAAAAATCATAAATGTGAAGCCTTGTGTCATCCATCGGAATGCAGTCCCTGTGCTTTAATGCCCGCACGTGTCATGAAATGTCCTTGTGGGAAGGTTGCCCTGACTGACGTTGAAGGAGCAGTACAGCGACAGTCTTGTCTGGATCCTGTACCTACATGTGGGAAGACCTGTGAAAAAGTTCTCAGTTGTGGTCAACCAGGTGCGTCAATACAGTAATTTTTTTAACATATCATCATTGTGCAGTGAAAACTCTGTATAACGAGACCTCACTGTCTCTGAAAAATTGCTCTTCTTATTGGATTCTCATCATTACTGAATGGGGATTTAATAATCACTTATTAGCTTATTCCTATGACTTTCCAGGATATTATATCTATAAATTGAATATTTTACATAATAGGTATAAGGATATCAATCGGGAAGCAAGTAATAATAATTTATCCTACGTTTTTATGACTCTGCAAGATATTCTTAGCCATTCATTGCAATTTTGTGATAATTTGTAAAAAATAGTTTTGGTGACCAATCTCAGAAACTAGACCAGTTAGATGTCAGAAACATGGTCTGACAATGGCAAGGGACTGTAGATCTCATCTTGGGAAGGGTATCACTTGGCCAAATGTTATCCCCTATGGAGGAGGGGAGTGTGGGATCACTCATGATATCTAATGACCACTGTGGATGTCATGCTTACTGATTACCGATTTATTTTACTTGTAATTAATATGATGCAAACTTCCTTGAATATTGCTCATTTTATTGAGATTTTGATTACACGATTGGTATACTGTATTTTACCATCACAAATGTGACACTGCATTGTTTTAAGTGTAATGGCATAAGGTGCTGCATTATTTTGTGATTTAGTCTTGGGTTCAAAATGATAGAACCGAGAACTTTGGAAGTGTTCTTCTCCAGTCACTTTCGTCTTGAACTAAGTTCTAAGTTTAGTACAGATTCTGAAAGTGTTTTGTATGTACTAAATATATGGCACAAAATTTGTAAATTAAAGGTTATCTCAGTAGCTTTTATTGAGAGAAAGCCATGCTAAGTAGTCAAAAAATGAAAGTGAAATCATGAAACTAATTACAAAATTAAGCTTAGTTTGGAATGGAATTGAGCTCTATTAAATGGAAAATTAATGCAGATTTTACTATTTTGCTTCCAATATTTCTGGTTAGTCGATAGGTATCCAGCAAAAAATTATCAATGTATTATGTAATACATATGGTTTGTGAGAAGATTCATGCTGTTGCACAGATTTTCATATAAGCTTATGATATTTTTAAAGTTTCAAAACTAAAATAAAAAATACAAAATCAATAATACCCTAGTGTAATTTTTTTATATCTTATATAAAAGTGGCTAGGTGACAGTTTCCCCCATTTGTTTAGCATTCCAGTCGTAGAAGCTCAATTAATTTGATGAAGAGTAGTTTCTGGTATTTTTATATAATATGGCAGTAAAAGTTTTAGAAATGTTATGTGTAACTCATATAATAATGGCAAAAGCTATAGCAGTGCTGTTATTCCTCAATTTGGCCTGTAAACAGCTAATTAAGATTCATTAAACATTGATTTGACCTCCACTTCATAAAAAAAACTCAAATTATCTGTACCCGTAATCTTTGTCTCTCGTCTTGTAAATAATCATAATATTTATTGGTCCCGGGATTTAACAAAGTAAAATATAGGACAAGTCAAAGAACTCAATCTGCTCAGTGTTCCAAAGACTCCAGAAACTCTTCCACACTACAATAGCATTCATCTATCAGAAAATGCTTGAGGTATTTCTTAAATGTTTACCTAGATTGAGCAGATTTTATGTCTAGGAGTAGATAGTTGAAAAGTTTTTATGGCCACTTGAGAGGGACTCTTATACTTGGCAGAAGAGTGGCAGATTAAATGTACAATAATAATTTGGTAGCTCTTATGTGATTGAAAGTCAATCTAAGAATCTAAAAAATCGAAGACGTTTTATGATGAATGAGGAATTAAGCATGTTCAGAAAACATCAATTAATTATTAAGTTAAGGTGTATAATGAAAACTGAATGCCAATGTTTCAGTGATGCATTTGTGCAAGACCTATTGTGTTGTATCTTTTGACTATGTATGACATTATGAAACATGAAAAAATGTTTTTAGGTGAAAGTGTGCCAAAGTAATGGCAGCTATTAGGTTATACAGGGTTCGTCCGGAAAATAAGTGTACTGAGCTCAGGAAAAAAAAATTATTACACTTTTACATATCTTAAGCTAATATTCCTCAAAATAGGACCCTTGTGAGTCGACACACTTGTTCCAGCGGCGTTCCCATTCCTGGAACGCTCCCGCGAAGGCATCATCGGGAACCTCTCGAAGACTCGTCGTCACGGCCTCTTCTCTGCCCTCCACGAACATCTTGTGCCACTGAAAGATCATGTTTCTGGACATGGCTGACTCCCTGTAAGCCTGGTTAATCATACCGACAGTTTCGGTGGACGATTTCCCAAGCTTTACCGCAAATTTGATGGAATAACGCTGCTCCAAAAACTTCAGCATCGCGTTCCGTGACGTGGGTCGAGCGTGGAGGTTCGCGTTAACAGAGCTCCTCACTACACCACAGCTCAGAGCCGACTGCCTTTTTCAGCGTCGCTTGCCAACATACCCCCCTCCAATCGCAGCCCGTCAGACCGGTGCTGGGTGCGCCTGGAGCGGCGGGAAAAAATCAGTACACTTATTTTCCGGATGAACCCTGTAGCTATACTGATGGGCTATTATTTTTTAATGGAAATTTTCATTCTTTCTAATGACTTGCCTACAGGAAAGCATCATCTCTGCAAGGAGTTGTGTCATGAGGGTCCCTGTCCTCCCTGTACCCTGACCACTGCAGTGAAGTGCCGATGTGGCAATATGAATAAGGAAATACCTTGCAATGAGCTCACCACCAAAGCTGATGATGCACGGTGCAACAAAAAGTGTACCAAGGTAATTATATGAAATTTTATTTAATACTTCCACGAGGAAATATCTATTTTATATGGGTCATTATTTCACCAAATTAGCAATGGTATACTATTAAAAAATAATAGGTGGCTAGTAGTCTAATTTGTTAACATTGTTATGAAAAAATGAAATATATTTACCTTGCTTTTATCCTTGGTAATCTTCATAAAATACAAGATACAATGTTCGATTTGGAATGTCGGTAGAAAAATTCCTGATTGTTGGAACAGTAATCTCTTCAGAATACGAAGTATTTCTTGTTGTTAGATATTTTTATAGGAAAAGAAGACAGTAAAAAAATGCATTTTCAATGATTGAAGAAGTCTGAATACTCCTGTTAACCCCTTTGCTTGAAGTTGTAAAGTGGGCAAAAATTTTGAAATAACAGCATTTATGTAGTTGTTTGCCATGTGCAGCAATTAGGGATAAAAATAATGAAACCATCCAAATGCATTCTTATTGGGTTGAGTAAAAGTTATGACAACAGCATTGCAAGTATAGAGAACTATACCTCATGTTCTTATGCTGTGAAAGTAACACTTTATGGCTTCAACATTCATTCAGATGGGCCATACTCATTACAAACTTATCTTATAGGAACCAATAAACATTATAATTATAAATCCATCAATAAATGCTTTCAATGAAGCAGATCTCACAGTATAATTGTCTTTAGGTGTCATATAGATTGCATGGTGAGCCCATGAACTTCACCAGATATGCTATCCATCCATGTCAAATGTGCCATCCATCCATGTCAAATGCCTACTTTCTGTGTGGGCAACATGGTTTCTTATGACTGAGGAGATTTGATTTACATGCATTACTATATGGTTTCGTATTTGTATAATTTATTTCATTTCACGGTCTCATATGATGCTGCCGCCACTTTCCATGCTTATGAATGCAGTTTTATTTTTGACCTGGCAATTAATATTTGCATGGCAGGATGTTTCTTTACAATTCTAAAGATAAGCAAATCCAAAGGTGATATCTTAATTTTCTCATGTATGTACAGTTATAAAAATAGCTACCGCTTTAGAAGCCAAATATGCCCTTTATATGTTCAGTGTGGACAGAGATGTGTTAATCCTGCTTCACATTCTTCAAATAGAAGATATGGAAGCATTCAAAATGAAAGAAACCTTATATAACGTGTGTTATGATGTATACTTTTTTTTAAATTATGCCTTTAGAAAAGGTGAAGGGCATGGGTATGACTGCCTTTCTCAGTGTCAGACTGTCCGTGATGAACAGTTTCTTTCCCTGAAAAAAGTTTTACTGTAACTATTTCAATAATTAGATATTTACATAATCTCATAATTGTCTGTTATCTAATGTCTTCTCCGTTAACTTCTAATTCTTGATGTATCAATTATCTTTTTGGTTAGAGTTCTAATTAGGTTATTTGCTAACTCTTGCATGGAGTGTAAAGGAATCACATTTGTTCGTTTGCAGTAATTACATGCAATTTATTATTGTATCTGAAAGTGGATTTTATTGATGAGCTATATGATTGCAATTTATAAATGTTTTATATTTATATGGGTTCATTATCATTTTTTTCGTGCATAAATTAATTATTAACTAGGACCATCAGTTGACCAGTTATCTGCTGGTGTAATAATCTAAATTGTGCAAAACTTGATCCTTTTTTTTCCTGTCAGCAGCTATTCTTAAAAATAACTTTAAATTGCATCAAAATGTTGACTGACTTTAGTTTCATGTTATTTCATTGTAATATTAATTAATATTATCTTTAAAAATTTTTGCTTCATATTTTCTTTGAAAAGAAAGGAAAAATAAGTCACTGAAAATCAATCAGAAGCTGGAGATTCTGCAAGAAGTATAAGCGAAATAAGGACACCCAATGGTGTATGGAAACCTTCTTATGAAAGAAGTCTGATGCAAATGACCTCAGTTGTCATGGCACCTTAAAAAAATCAAATGAGATCTTAATTCAGTATTTTTTTATTAGACCTTTTTCCTTTAAATTTATTTCATTTTAAAAAATTGTTAATATTATTTTATTATGATCCTGTGAGATATTTTACTGTTAAACCATGAAAATACCCTCAGTATTTTTTCACCAGTCCCTTCTAAGTGTAAATTTTGAGGTTTCAATGTACTCTTTGGAAAGCAAGAAGTAGTCCAAGTGGTACATGTTATGTAAATGTAGCTGCAAAGGACATATTTTCTTGGGTTTCTCCATGTTTGTTTTTTGTGCTGACAACAGTTGAGCTAGCATCTTTAGGTTAGTATAAAATTTTAGTTAAGGAACATCAAAAGCACCAAAATAGATTATTGATGATGATGTGTGAAGATTAATTTAAATGTTCTCTGCATCTAATTGAAAAACTTGTTTTTTTATTCTTTAGAAACGAACATGTTGGAGGCACAAGTGTCTTCAGTTATGCTGTATCGATTTGGATCACATTTGTCCTCTGATATGCAACCACAACCTTAGTTGCGGTCTACACAAATGTGAGGAACCATGCCACAGAGGAAACTGTCCCCAATGTTGGCGAGCTAGTAAGTGATTCAGTGTTTAAAGTACATTATGATAATGTAATATTGTATTGGAGTTATGAATCAACTTTTGGAATTAATTTGCCCAATAATACAAAGTCATGGTCTCATTCCACCTAGTTTGAAATGGGTATCCTAAATAGGTGTTTAGGGGATAAATTCAATTTTCGTAAATACAACCGTATAACTTACATGTCATGTCAGTTTGTCATAGTATTTATCTATGCACTATCAAACCCCCATGATTGTTGAAACCCATTTTATTTGTTATTCATTAAATTATCATCATACATTTTAGCATAGATTCTCAACTCAGAGACTTGCTTCATGGATCCTATTTCTCTGAAATAGTGAAACTCTCGGTTGTACCCTTGAAGTTTTGGAGTTTTGGTCTGTTGCAATTGCTCCTAAGTCTCATTGCTTTATTCTACAAAAAGCCATATCATTTCAAAAAAATGTCCATGAGCTGAGCAGGATGACAGTAAGGGATTTATATTCTTTTGCAAAACACTTTTGGCACCAATGGCTCTCTGAACTAAACATAGCTTGGACTTAATGAGTAAAGAGAGATAAAGAGCAAGGTATTGTAATATGTAGCATGTTGTTTAAGGATATTTTGTTAATCAGGACGTCGAAGTACAGTAGTGGATAGTGCTCGATTTCATCAAGAACCTACCCTAACCCAGTAAACTGCTGCTAATAATAAAAATTTTTGTCTAATTATTGGAATATCTTTTAAGGATTTTATTTATATTGTTTAATCTCTTCTTGTTTCCAGGTTTTGAGGAACTTCACTGTGAGTGTGGTGCCAGTGTGATGTTCCCACCCATTCCATGCGGCACTCGCCCCCCTGAATGTCAGCAAATCTGCTCTCGCCCTCACCCTTGTACTCACGTCCCAAACCACACGTGTCACAGTCAGCCAGAATGTCCTCCTTGTACAGCTCTCACTGAACGCTACTGCCATGGAAACCATGAGGCAAGTGGGAAAATTATTTTATAATGCATCTCAGATGAACGTGTTGGCATGAGAAATCTAGAGCTGGTGTTCTCAACTTTTATGACCTCACAACTCCATTGAGCATGATCCTAATGGCCCTACTCACCTCTTCCCACCTCAGCTTAGAAATATGCTCCCTCCTTCCATGTGTTATAACTCAAACACAGTAGCTGCATCCCATAAGGCAATAAGTAATAATCGGGTCAGGTATGCTTGCTCTATAAATACTCAATAAATTCCCTAACAAATTTAGTACTGGATAAGATGACATCCCAGGAATAGTCATAAAAAGGTCATTTAATACTATTAAAGATAAGTTGTTATTCTTAAGTAATGCATCCCTGAAAACTGGAATTTTCCCAAGCCCTCTTAATTTAGCCAAAATAGTGCCAATATACAAAGGCTAAGGTTGCAAAATGGGGATGAATTATTATAGACCAATATTCCTGTTGGACTAGTTGGGGAAAATATTTGAACTAGTTAGCTATCATCGTCTAGTATTATATCTTGAAACATATAACCGATTATCCACATTTCAACATGGATTTTGAAAACCAAGGTCCACTACAACAGCCATATATCACATGATGAATCATATACATTTAGGATTGGATAATAAAACTGAAACTTGAGGATTATTTTTTGATTTCACTGAAGCTTTTGACTTTGTCAAAAGCTTCAGTGAAATCAAATCTTGACAACCATCAGCTACTCTTGTATAAACTGAATATTTATGGTGTTAGAGGCAGATCCTACAAATGGATTGAATTATATCTAAGCGAACAGCATCAGCATGTGGAGCTCTCAAGAAATGGCTTCAAATGTGTTTCTCCTGGTAGAGAAGTGACACTGGGTGTTCCCCAGGGTTCTGTACCTGGCCCTATTTTATTTTTAATTCATATCAATGCTCTACCAGATAAGCTTAAGTCTATTAAGGGAATAGACCCCATACTGTATGCTGACAATACAAATATTATTGTGTCAGCCTCCTCAGTGGACAGTTTGACGGAAATAGCAGTTGAAGTATCTCAGATTTTCAATGAATGGTGTCCTCCTAACTTCCTAAAATTCTATTTAAACAAGTCTAGCCTGATTTATTTCGCTAATAAAAACAAAGTTTTCACTGCAATCTCAGTAGTTGAAGGAGGTGTAAGCATTTCTCAAAATTTCAGTACCCAATTCCTGGGAGTTATCCTTCATAGAAACATGTCTTGGTAGGAACACATTTTCAAATTACTCAGAAAGTGAAGTTCCCTATACTTCCTCTTTAGAAATATTAGATATTCTGTAAATTTAGAGGTCCTTCTATCCATTTACTATATTGAATTTTATTCTCGTTTTAATTTTAGTATCCTCTCCTGGGGTTCCTCTCCCCATGTAAGCATAATCTTCAAAATCCAAAAGAGGATTATAAGTATTGTGAGCAACACTCCTTGCGATGCACCATGTAAACCTATATTCAAAAGACTTGGATTATTAATGGTACCTTGCATGTATATTTAATGTCATCTTGCATACAAAGGGTAAATTTTCTCGGTACAAGTCCAACCATGATTACCATAGTCACTATACAAAGACCTGCAATGACCTGCACCAGCCATTTGTCAGAACACACCATACTGCTTCATTCATCTTCACATCATAGATATGAGACAATAGTAAATGATGGTTAATCATTATACCCACAATTTTCTCTAGATACCTCAACAACATAAGCACTCATATATTTCATGGACCAATGCTTCCCTGATTGTCATAGTCAACCATTATGTACTCAGAAGTTTTTTGCTTGCAAGTATTTGGCATGTTTTTGTGCTCTCCCTTCTATGTCAATACTATGGTATTCCTACAACATGTGATTGCTGCTGCACCTATCCCCTTTGGAACACTTTTTCCAGTCTCTCAACTCTTGGAAACCTTTTAATTTTCTGAAGTTGCCGGTCACATTTCTGTAAATTTGGATTCAACTTGTTCACACATAGTTTAATTTTAGCTTTCCTTTTCAGATCACAGTGTGAACTGACTAAGCTAACCCATAACATAAACTGCTGCACCCAATTTCTCAAGAAGTTTTATTTTTATAAAAGAAGTTATATTTTCTTTTTACTGTCATGCCCTGTTAGTGCCATTTTGAAACAAATATAGTTTTTCTGCCAGAATAGCCCATAGTCATTCAGTAATGTTTATGGATAATCATGAAATTGTATGGAGAAGGTTTGCCATCTTGTCAAATACTCATAAATACCAACCTAATGGGCAGAACTACCAAAATATTGATGCATTATCGAAATAATTTAGTAATATTTAACCACATTCCCGGGAACTTGTTAGAAAGTGTATTTTTTCGTGTAATACAGCAGTGAAATTCTTGCATGTCCTTAATGAAAGACACATTATTTGTTCAGACTGAATTATTAATTATTCTGGAGGTCAGATTATTGAGGGTGTACTATTCAATAATGGTTTTGAAGTGGCATTGTTCTATAACACTCGTGAGCTGGTAAAATCCCTCCTCTAGCATTACTTAGGCTCCAACAGTGCTGGTTTAAATATGCTCAGATGTGAATGCTGATGGTTTTATTCTTCATTTCAGCTCAGGAAAAATGTGCCTTGCCATCAGACTGAAATCTCATGTGGGCGTCCCTGTGGCAAGGATTTGCCATGTGGCCGTCACAAGTGCATCTTGTTGTGCCACAAGGGGTCCTGCACAGTACTGCCATCCTCACAACAATCTGGTGCTACAACTCAGTGGGTTTGCAAGCAACCATGCACTGCTCCACGCTCACTTTGTGGGCATCCTTGTGGTGTGTCATGCCATGAAGGCCCGTGCCCAGACTCTCCATGCAGAGAAATGGTAAGTACCTGGGTGACATTTTCAGATCCAAAATTGAGTAATAGAATGGATGTCTAGGTTATCTGTGGATGACCTACTTAGAGGCTAAGAATTATTTTTCACATTATATGTTTGTTAATATGTATGAAACGCCATTATTTTGTCATTGGAAGCCTGATAAACAAGTTCACCATATAACCTTATTCCTGATTTCGTGACTAAAGTTTAAGATGCATATTGCTTTATGATTGATATGTAAGTAAATATGTAATAGTCATGGCTACGTATTGCACCTGCAGTGGTAATTGAACTCTACAAATAATTAAAGATCTGTATAAAAATTGAAACTTTATTTTATGGTCAAGCACACGGTTTCCATCTTAGCCTGCCTATTCATAATTTCTTCAGATGGACATGTTTTTCAAGGCTCTTTTGTTTTCGATGTGACTGCCATTTTAGTCAGTTTGTGAATTCATCACTGTGCTGACTTGGATTTAAATTAAAATTCTGGTCAACACAATATCTGCCCTTTTCAATTGATTTTTGTCAGCAAATACATAGCTGAATAAGGTGCCAAGTACCAGATGGTTCAATAGCATAATTGGCCCTCTAAGTTAAGGTAAAAGGTTATTGTATCATTAGTAGATAAAAAAAAAGATATTCAATTTAATATGGCCACCAATAATGAATCTGAGGAAAAGAATGATTGGAAAAGCTGCCAAACTCTGGATTATGATGTAAAAATATTTTTTTAAAAGTGATAATGTCTCCATAATTAATGTAAATGATATGAAATAGGACCATTCTGTGACCTTCTTCTTGATGAAATATTTAATAACTGAGCGCAAAGCTGTGGGAGGTTATCGTGACACTCATAAAATGATTACTTCGCATTTAAACTACCGTTTGGGCTTCAATATAACATCTACATAAAATAGAGATTTGCAGCAAGCCAAACTCCCAATTTTATTTGGTTCTCTGTCTAATCGTTGGCCATCATCAGTTGAAAATGGCATAAAAAATTATCTAGGTTGGCACTAAATGTCTGTTAATGTTTGAATTTATACGCCCCTGATGTACATAAACCTTTATATTGATAGAAAAGAGCTCTTATGGCTAGTAATATTGAATGAATGTAAAACTCCAATAGCCGTAAACAGTTTACCTTTCTAAACAAAGTATAAATGAAATTAGTTGGCTAGCGCCACAAGTCAAGAAGGGGTATAAGGTAAAAAAAAAAGGAGAGGATAATAAAGGTGAATACGAATACGTGTATTTCGGCTGCCAAGTAGCCCTCTTCAGCATACTGAAGGGTAATCGTCACGACAACACAAGTCGAAGTGAGAAAGGGTAAGGGCAATCCGAAGAATATATAGTGTTACATGTGTGGGGGAGGGGGGGGGTGGGGAAAGACACAAGAGCCAATAGACAAGGCTGAAGGTAGAGGAGTTTGAAACGATAGGTTATGTAGTGAGAGGGAGGGGGAATTACACGGTCAAGGAAATGACCGTTGCAAAAAGGGGGAAAAGTGAAGGGGAAGCTTAGCCCAACCGTTAAGCGAACGTAGATGGGGGAGGGAGAAGTGATAGGCAACCTACTGACAAATAACCGTTGAGGATGTAGGAAAAACGTTACAGAGGATGAAGGGAATACCTCAAGAACGGAGAATTGACAGTTAGGGAAGGGAAAGGAAAAAGGAAAAGATGCAAAAACGTTGAAGAGACTGTAGGTTTACAAAGGACTAAGGGCTATTTTAAATTTAACAGGGAGAAAAGCGAGGAATATGAAATAGGTCCTGTGTCACTGTTTAGGAGATTGTCTCTGTTTTTGAAAATTGTTTGTTTTTCTCTAGCCATCTTCTAATAATAAGAGCCAATATAGATGTTAGAGCATGTCATTCTGAGTCAATTTCTACAATGAGCTACTACACATTATAGATGCGTATTAAAACCTACTTATCGTGCTGCCTTCCAAAGTTTATCCTACTAGTTTCAAAGAAATTATCCAGCTGCTCTTGATTCATGTGCTGGCAAAGAGATAAATATGGTGTTGTAGGATCCTATCACTTTTTTGCACAATATTTGCTTTTAAGGTGGGAATCATGGCTTGAAGAATGATGATGACTTAACTGTCATTTATACTTGCTATATTATTTGTAAGAAGCAGGATTTGATCTGTAAAATTTTCCGTCTTACATAGTTGACGTTATTTCAATTTTTAGGTGAAAGTGACATGTGAATGTGGTCACCGTTCCACCACTCGTGCCTGTTCAGAAAATGCTACTGAGTACCAACAAATGGCAGTGGCATTGCTGGCTTCCAAAATGGTTGATATGCAAATGGGTCATTCTGTTGATTTGAGGGATTTGGCTGGAAGTGCATCAAGCCGTAAGGAAAGTCTTAAAACGTAAGTTTGGGTTCAAGCATTAATATAATTACAATAAATGAAAGTAAAAGAAGTTTTTAAAACATGAATTATAATTAATGAAATCCATTGAAATAATATCCTTTTCTTGTATGATATTTACATCTGTATCTTGTACTGTCTGCTGCCCTTTAGAAGTATATCTGCAGTTTTAGGTTACCAGTCATAAATTGTGCAATTTAATGTTAATGGTATGAAAATAATTTCTTTTGGCTAGTGCTGTTAAAGGAAAAATGTATGTAAAAACTAATTTTTCTTCTTCCATTATTTATTATAATCATTAGCGCGTAATGTTGCCCTCTTAATTAGCTTGGGCATAGGATGTATTTCAAGAGAACGGGTCGGGGCACTGGTGCAAGAAAAATAATGAAGGGGGGGAAGTTCTGTATTTTCTGATTTTTAGAGATGCTCATTTTTGTTTCTGAATTAGGCATTTAAAATTAACGTACTTTTAAGTATTCTTTGGGTGTTATCTCCCTTATTAATTAAAATGGCCATGGATAGAATGACATAGGTTAGGAAGGAAATTTCCCCTCATATGAATATAAGACTGTAAAAGGAGTACTGGACCTGTATTATCTACTGTTTGAAGAAACTAATCTTTTATATTCATTTTGTTATCTGTTTGCCAATACTAATTATACTACTAATATTACAGGATATTATCAAGAAATCAGAATGCTTTTTCTTGCATTAACTTAAATTTGTAGTTTTTGTGATTTCATTGAGAATTAACTTTTTTCACCATCAAGTTCAGCATATGCCAAATTAGGGCAGGTGACCAATCAAAAATCTTTGTGCTAAGACAATCAAAAGTCAATTGCTGTGCCCAGAATTAAATATGTCTGTTAGGTCGGTTTCCCATTATAATTTTGACTCCACTTGAAGAATATCTGATTACCATTGTCAAATTTGCACGGGTTTAGAGAGTGTAAAGAAGGCATTCAGTTCTGATGTGAAATAACGTTTCCTGCAACAATCTGACTTGAAGCAGAAATAATTTCTAGGTGGCAATTATGAGTTAATTTGAGTATACTGCTGTGGCATATGCCGATAGAACTTTTGTTTTCTGTCTTGTAGGGCAGAAATTGATCTCAAAGCACGTTGTTATCTTTCTGGCATTCAAATCTTTCATCTAATTTTCATACTCTTTAATAATAGTCTTGAAATGAAAATGTTCATTAATTTCCTTTTGCTAATGTAAAGCTTTTGTTTTTTTGCTAGGCTGGAATGCAATGATGAATGCAAACTAATTGAAAGGAATAGAAGACTTGCACTTTGCCTGCAGATTCGAAATCCAGATCTTACTGGTAAAATAATACCCCGCTACTCGGATTTCATGAAACAGTGGGCTAAAAAAGACTCTGCTTTTGTTCAAATGGTCCATGACCGTCTTACTGAGCTGGTCCAACTTGCTAAACAGGTATGTGTTTGAATAATTTTAAAATACCTTAAGAATTCACTTGCTTCTTATTTTTAACATGCAGCTACTTTGGTGTGTGTAGTTATGAAGTCTATTGCTGTTAAAAATGTATTTAAATAAATTTGATATATACTAGAAATGTACAAACTACCGCACTGCATGTTTCTTCAAAATTTATCGTTTTTATTGGGTTAAATTTAATAATTTTAAAAGAAACTTTTCATGGCAGGACCCAGGTCGCATGTTGATTTTCATATTTTCATCGGCTTCTGAAAGAGGAATGTGTCTTTTTTATCTACTAAGCATCTGTATGATATTATCCTTTTGTATTTTTCAGTCCAAGCAAAAGAGTCGCAGCTATATGTTTAAAGTAATGGGTCTTCCAAAACGACAATTTGTGCATGAGTACTGTGAACACTTTGGCTGTGAAGCTCAATCGTATGATGAGGAGCCAAACCGTAACGTAGTGGCTACTGCCCTAAGAGATAAGGTAAGCACGAAATGAATTGCTGCTATGTGATGTAGTATATTTTAATTCTTAAGTATATGAACTTGTACATCTAGTTGTCAACAATATTTATTAGCCCAGAGGTGAAATGATCTGGTAGGTATATCATATTCTTCAATCTTGAATACAATTTTTTTAAATATACGAGTGTATTACTGTGAATTAAAATAATTCACTATAGTTAAGAAAGGCACATGTTCTGTGAAATTTTGACTTTTTCACCCTAAATTAACACAAGCCTTGGCTTTATGTTGCTGAATCTAAATTTATGTAAAATCTCACTGCCCCATTGAGAAGGCAAACCACTTTAGTCTGCAACGTAATTAGGAGCAGTATTATCATTCATTGTCTCATGATTTGATGTGATAATAAAAATCTCAGTTAATTCACTTTCCACTTGAAAAAAAGGCATCGTACATATTATTAAAGTAATTTTTTGTGGGCTTCATTAATTTAAGTTAATTAGCTGCTTAAAATTAATGTAATTTTTTTAGTTTTTATTTATGGCAAAGACAGTAAATATGACCGGCACAATGCATATATTCTCAATCTTATGAATATTATTCCTGTTGAACATTGGGAGATGAGATAATTAATTACGCATCTTTTGATGATAAATTGCTTAAAGGCATCTCTTCATTTGTCTATATAGTATGAAATTAATATTCCATTAACTGTATAAGGGGTTACATGGTACATTGTTTCCAATTTCACTCGGTGATAGTTAAGGATTTCCATGTTAATGCAAAATAAAAAAAACAAGGCATTGTCATACTTTCATTAGAAATAACCTTGATAATGAAAAAGTGTAGAAATCTTGGTCAGTTAATTGTAATTCAAGTGTGCTTAATTACACTATTTTTATTTTGTACTAACATGGAAATGATTGGTATGTGGCGAGTTTGAACTTAAAAAGTTATTAACTCTCAAACAAGCTCTTGATATCTATAAAATGTAAAATGACTCCTATAATTACTGATGTTGTGATGAATGAAATTGATAAACCAGAGTATAGAGTGGTGAGGTTAGCCTCGCTGGTGGTAAGATCCACTTATCCAAAGGTTGCTGGTTCTATTACCTTGTATTGGTTTGTAGTATGGTGTCACTTGTTTTACTGATTATTTTTGATTGCTCCTGTTGTTTATTATTTTTGTTTAAAAATTCAGCATAAAGGTTAACGTGAATGTTTTTGTTTTAGTAGTTAAATGGGAAAACATTTTTGCTTCCTTGAAAGTTTACATGGGAGAAAAATTCTACAATTTCTGTTAATTTAAAAAATGCTAATGTGTTTATAATGATTTTTTCCTCAAGTTTGAATTCTTATGTTTTTTCAGTCCTGGTTGCCAAGCTTGAGTTTGCTTGAATTAATAAGGCGTGAGGCTGGTTCTAGGAAACCTCCAGTGCCTCTTCAGTCATCTCGACCCTCCTCACTTGCTTCATCTTCTAAGCCAACGTTAAGCACTGCTAGCTTTTCTACACTTTGTTCCAACAGTTCTTCAGCTTCATCAGCCAGGTTAGAGTAAATTTATTTTGAGTGATCAATGTCAATAAATATTTCCCTCATATTTCCTCTTAACAAATAAATGTTAAGTATGTGTCTACTGCTGATTTTTTTCTAATGAACCTAATGACAATTTGTGTGTTAATTAATCTTCAGCTATGATTTTTTTCATTGAATCGGTTTTTCAAATTCTTATTTTGCAACTATTTGATCAATTATGATAACATGGGATACAGGATAGTGTAGTAAACTCTTGATTATCTTTGCTTATGGATCCATGATGAAGCATGGATAATTTAAAAACATGAATAACCAAAATTTCAAAAAAATATGGTCGTGATATAAACTGATGTATACAAAAACTTTCCTTTTTCATTCTATTTGATTTATTCGAGTTTTTTAGCAATGGAAAGTACACTTTTATCCGTTTTCAATCATTTTATAATTTTATGCCCGTGTAGATTCTGAGTTTATTAGAAGAGATACAAAATATGTTTGTATTAGAAGAGGGGCAACATCCTCATTAGTTCATTGCGTATTAGGTTTCACACCAGCACTACTGAGATGTAACTAAACATGCTACAGTGTATACATTTATGGTTTATTTAGGCATTTTTTTGCAAGTACTTCCAACGAAATATTTAAACTCTTGTTGCTTACTACTGACTCAAAACCATTATAATGTTGAGATTGGTAATAACAGCCACCATTTTCTATGCCTGATGCAGGAAAAAATATGTGATAGTATTTTACCGGGGAATTGGCTTGCGTTTATTGGTCAAAATTATACCCATGCACTCCTGGCCCATATGATGCAGGGCGACTTTAGATTGCATTTTGAAGGAAAAAGATTAGCCAGCAGATATGGGAAATGCATCTGTTCGTGATATATTTATGAAATAAAAACTAATCAGAAACCGCTTAAGTGAAATGATACCAATGATTACTGGGTCTTAAGGTCCCAAAAATGTATAATGATTCAAGATAATTGAGGATTTTTCAGTATAAATATTAATTTTACTGTAGATAGGCATCGTGACTCTCAACAGTATCATAGGAACTGTTGTAGGAGTACACTATGAGGTATTTTGTGATGATAATTCTTTTGATGAAGAAGGGGAATTTATGAGTATTTTTACTATTTAGAAAAGTTGTTGAAATGCTACTATAGTGGTAAAACATTGTGTTTACAGGTTTCGCAAAAGACACAAAAGATAGAAGCATAAACTCTGCATGAAAAGCTTAGAATTAATATTATAAAGTTTTGGTTGAATTTAACTAAGTCTAAGGTTATGGGTAACATGTGTGAATACACAAAGCATGAGCATTTCTCTGAGAAGACTGCACTTCAACTTCATGCACTGCATGTTCTGCTGGCAGAAGTCCAAGTAAAGATTTTCGTCATTTAAATTTAATTGACCATGGGATACCACTGGGCTTCACCACATATTAATGTAGTTCACAGGAGTCCCTTTTGTTTTAGAGGTGGCTGCTTGAGATAGTATCATTCCTCATTTCATGCCTAAAATAAACAGGTCGGAGATTATGACTTTGAAGGAATGAAACTTTTCAAGTGAAGGGTAACATTCAATCAATAAATCTCATACAATGTGTACATTGGCATTAAAATTTACAAACTCTTTGGCTCAATAGGTATTGCCTTAAACATGAAGGTATATTATGGTAAACATAGATAAAATTTTATATTTGTATTATCATTTGTATTTCTTTATAATTTATACACAATTTGTGGAAGTTCACCTTGTAATGGGTACAAAAACAGTTTTAAAAAAGAGCAAAAAATAGTTTTCTTTTTAGTTTAATATAGTGTAAACCAGTAAGCATTTTACCAATTGGGCAGAAAGAAGTAAAAAGTAATATGTATTCTGTTAATATAATTTCATGCTAATTATTAAGAATAATAAAAATTTAGTTAGTTATGATATGATGTGTTGTTGATATTCTCAACATTTCTATGTAAATTCAATTGAATAGCATATGCATTAAATTGGGGAAAACTTATTGTTTTCAGGCTGAAGAATTTACGATAATTTTTCCATTATTTTTTCAGGATTGAGAAAGAGAAATCAGTTGCTGCTCTAAGTGATTCAAGTTCATCCAGTAATCTAGGAGCTCCAGTTGCATCATCTGTCTCTCAGGTAGCTGGTAATAAAGATGCATCCACAACAGTTGCAAAGCCGCCAGTTATTGACTATTTTGATTATACCGGTGATTAAATGTTTAGACTTATAAAGCATTTTTTGAAGTGACGATGGGGAGTTAATGGAGTTCAAATATATGTGAGCTTTCAATATGATGTGGGCCGATATCATCTCTTTAAAATATGTTTATCTCATTCCAGCTATCAGGCTTGGTAATTTTTAATTTTGGTTTGAGTGTCCTTACTTTTTGTTCCATTTTCTATGGAGGCGTGGGAGTTAAAATTTTTTTTTGTAATTGTTGTACCACAAATAGTTTTGGAATTGTAAATATTTACTGTAGGGTTTTTTTTGGGAATTATTTCAACAAAGAAAATGAGGATATATAAAATTAAAAAGGTGATAAATAATAATGGAAAGTTTGGTTGGTTGTTCATATTTTATTTCTTTTCTTTTCGCTAACAAGTTAAGTCATTTCCCTGGGAAGTTTATTAATTAATGAAAATTAAATGTATCTTTGTAATTTCTGGTGAAGAATTTATTCTTTGGAATTAGTTTGGTCCCTCACTAAGGTTCTATTTCATGTAAAGCAATAGTGATTTTGTAATTCACCCATGCAGAAGAAAGAAGAAAGTTGAATTTTTATAGGGTGAGCAGTTGAAAATCACCGTGCTTGATGGAAATTGTAAAACATCTCAGCTTCATTTGTCCTTATTATCTCTGTGATATAATTAATGACACTGCTGAATAGTGAATGCTATGATCTGAAAGTGTTCATCACATGATTTTTAGAGTATGTATTCTTGTTTAAGATTCTGCTGCTTCTAAGACCAAGCAGCTTGATATGTGGCATTCCATTGCCAAAAATTTCCATTGTTATGCTCAATTAGATCAAATGTAGCTTGTAATAGAACATTGCTGTAAAGTGTTGCAATTTTTGTATTATTTAAAAAATATTTACATTAAAATATTTATATTTTGATGAAGTCTGCCAATTCATCATTTTTGTTGTTGTAAACAGCATTTTCCTAATCAAGTGGCTGTGGATTTATAAATTACAATTCAACTAAACTGAGGTAATGAATTCTTAGCAAGTGGCTGACAAATTTGCTTGGTGGATGGATAATGCATATTTTAGGTACTCCAAATATTTCAAGTGTAAATTCCAAATGGCATAGTCATTATGTTGCCTAGTTTTTTTATGTAGCTTGACTTTTATTTGGTGAAAAAAAGCATGTCTAGAGTGACTACTTATTTCAATTGCATATAAGATAATAATGGATCACGGGGTTAATTTCAAACATTGGAGATATCTAATATCGAGAAAATGAGTACTTGATATTCTTTGACACAGTGATATCTAGGTGGTAATGAACTAAAGTATATGATATATTATTCTGACATTAAAATTTATAATGTAGATAGTTTGTGTTATTTTTACTATGGAAAAATATTGCAGAATAGAGGAATATGGTTATCTGAGAGTTCTTGATGTTTTTGGCAGTGTTGCCTACATGTTTTATTTAAGTGATGGTATTTCCGTTTTGTATTTCATTGTGAAAAGGTCTTTTTTGTTTTTATATTGCCTTCGTGTAGGTTCGTTGAGGAGGCAATTTGAATTATAGGGTCATTGTTTTGAAAATCACAATTTATGGATTATGGTTATTGTGTAGCCATACACTCCATATCTGGATGTATGTAGTATGACAACTGAAGCCTGTGTTTTCCCACTTGTTCCAAAAATTGGTACTTTTTATATATTTATAAATCACTTAATGTCCACACATGTCAGTGCACAATTGCTATCAGTTCTAAATTGGAAAGCAGCTCATGACTTTTTGGAAGCAATATTATCATTTTTAGAACATTACAGATTTTGAAATTCAGTGAAACCTCCAATTTACCAGGGTATCCCCTACTTTAGGAAAGCCTGGAAAACTGGTAATTTCCCTGGTCTGAAAAACTTGGTGGATGTTCGGGAAAAATTACTTGACATTTTTTATATAACTTGGGTGTCTTTATTCTCCTTTGCAGCCATTGATTGCTCCGTTAAGACAGTACAAGTTCAGGCATTGGTTTATATTTTGTGAAAGTAAGGGCCCAAGCATTTTGTTCTCTTGTATGTTTTATGTTTATTTTAAGTGTATTGCCTGTATATTTATGATTTTTAATACTTAAGGGGATATTTTTCATTCTTTGGCCATCTAGTTGTCAAGAAATGATTTTTCTTGTGCTTGTGAGTGATTTTCATGCTTCCTGTTGATTGATGAAAATGATAAATTTTTAATGAGACTGAAATGATACTGCCCTCACTGCTGTCAATGATGATGGGATTATTGAGAAAAGTTAACTAAATTGAGATATATTATCCCTTTGTAAACATAATAGCTGACCATTTTTATCAAAGTTTTCACAAGGTAAGAAAAGTGAAAAATATCAAATGTAATAAATACATAAAAGATCATCATGGATGCTTGCAACCCGTTCACTTAATGCACAATAAATATTTTACTTTAGTCATAAAATATGCATTTTGTCACTGATAATTATATAGCTAGGTTTAATTACTACATATTTTTGCTATGTTCAAATAACTTGTAGTTTCACAATAAACTTCCCTCGTATTTCATGATCTTGCTAATTTATTAAGTAATGATGAAAATTGGAATGAGTTAGAAAGAAATTTGCATTTTAAAATGGAATGAACTTCATTTTTAAATTAACATTTTGTTAATAATTTTTGTCCCGATGGAATGAAATTAATCTCTTAATTTATGTATGCAGTTTGTGTCTTTAAGTTAGTGGTTGATAACCAATGATAGTGTAGTGATTGACAAAATTTCACAAAATCCTTGGTGAAGCCAGGAATCCATTAAGTAGTAAATAGGGAAAACTTAAAATATTCTTAGTTAGCAAAAGCTTAGTGACTTTGCAGAATTATTTTTATTGTAACTGTTAACTAACTGTTGATTGTTATTTATTCCTCATAGCATGGTTTCTGGGTCATTAAATTGCAACACTAATAATTCTCCTTAATTCTGCTTGTGCATTTCAGAGCAAAGGAAAGCTTTCATTCTGCGGTGATTCCTTTGATGTTTAATTCATTGTTTATGATATATCACACACCAGGAAAGCAGGAATTCCACCCATATATGCCATGCATATATGACACGTACAAACTCTGAAGCCACTGCTTTTTTTTATTGGAAGTAAAATTTTTCACTCTCTAGAGGTTTGCGGAGAATTCTCAAATAGTTTCTGTAGTTGAGTTTAAAACATAGTAATCAAGTTGAGAGTTGGTTAAATTGCTGAGGATGGAGCTTACCTGATACTAAACCGTATATGGCACATGAAATGTGCGCAGGTAAGGGGTCAGTCCCTTCCTCTGTGCCTGGAAGATCTGATACCTGAACAATCATACAGTTAGGGTGGAGCTGATGGTGTGCAGAGACATCACCTGGGATGAAACCAGTAGCCCCGTGATCTACCCACTGGATTACCCCTAAGTCTTGAAATGCACCCTAAAAAATGTGTATAGTACCCAGTTCAGTTCTACAAAAGGAGATCAGATGAGCTAGTGCCAAAACTCTGTAGCAGTTCATGTTAATTACTTGGATATTTACATTATAATAGCCATATGCATTAAATTTTGTTGCCGCCCTGATTTATAGTGTCTGAAATTGTTGAAAAAGTGAAGAAAATACTATTTCTTGTTATTTTGACTATGCAATATATGTACAGTAAGCATTTGGAATTAATTTCAAAAGATATTGGTTCCAGATTGATCAAAAAAATACAGAGAAAAGTGTCCAGGCGTAATGATACAATGCAAAGCATCATGTGGTGGCTGTGTGACCTGGTATGGGAGAACCTGGAGATTTAAATCAAGATTAACCAATTATTCACCTACAAAATGAACAACTGAAATGAAATACTCCATGTTCCATATACACCAGCAAGTTGGAAAATGATGACAAAACTATGAGATGCCATTAGACTTCCATTTAAGTATTTTTTTATCCCTCGCATTGTTCATGACCACAACAGAAAGACGTATTGAACATCAATTTCCTATTTTCAGGCTGCTTCCTGAATAATTAATTTCATGTTTGGTGCCTTTACTCCTTGGAGACATACTCCTGGTAGTGGCTGAAGGGATATTACGTAAGGGTTCAAGGTTATTTATATGTTTCTACTAAAGTCAGTTTCTATTATAGTTTTTTCACAGTCACAGCTAATGAAATAAAATGGGGTAAGTAGATCATATGGCTTATTTTAATTTTTTAATAACTCTGACATATTTCACTTTTGTATGTGGATTGTTAAGCCATGATGCATCAAATTGATTTGAAAAAATCATCTTTCTTATGCTCTCATTCAAGAAATGGTGGCAAAGTTAATTTCCAACTCTATTCCAAATGTCAAGATCACTGTTTGGCAGCATTTATAAAAGCAGAGAAATTTGAAAGACTTTTTTAATTATTACTTTCACAAAACTCCCAAGAATTCATTGCAAATACTGCAAGAAAAGTGTACAACTTTGTGGGCACCAACCTGAAAATGCCCTGAAACTTAAAATAATTACAGTGACTGTGTTAACATTTATTTTCCAGAAAATTAGCTGTGATTGCATTGCTACCAGAGAGCATGCTACCCTCTCTTTTCCCCCCTTATTATATATTTGAATAGCCCACGGGCAATGTTTGAATTCTAATGCTTGCCTTAAGATCACTTAACATGTGATTTCCTCATCAAACAAAAGTTTTCCATAGTGCAAAGGAACTTTTTGTCAGTTAAATAAATTTTTCCTGTGTTAAAGAAATTAGTTCTTAGTAGAATCAAGACAAAATTTTATAAAGGCTACGTTTTTATTAAGCTTTCATATATTCATATGTATCAGCTTATCTATATCATAAATTACAGGGAAAACAACCTGGAAAAATTTCTAATTTTGTTTTTGGAAAAACTGGAATTTTGTCCTTAGATTTTTGTAGCCACCATGCAATGTAAAAATTTACGTATAGAGTTTGATTTAATTGAGAAATGGAAGAATATCAATGTTCAATAAGAAGAAAATCACTGTCCTTAGGTAATTATTCAAATTCATTATGGGGGAAATGGTGCAAGAGTCACTGAGGTTCTCCCCAGCTGAATAGAACTTAAATGCAACTATTTCAGAGTGTAAAAATCATTCACCTTGACCGGGATTTGAACCCGGATCCCACAAGGTCCGGTCGAGTGCTTTAGCCAGTTAAGCTATCGAGGCTACTGTTGCAGAATCTCCTGCAGTTTCTTTGAAATTTGAATAGAACTTACCAGCTGTGGGTGGGAGGGGTACAAAAGTATACAATGTAGAGTCAGGTTTATACCTGTTCATGGCACTAAATGAATAAATGCCCCCCTCTTGTCAATTTTAAAAGGAGTGCAGGGAAGGGAAAATTATAAAAGTATGAAATATCAACGAAACTGTAGCACAGCAAGTGCAGTTGTGTTCCAACAAGCATAATTTGTTAAAAAGTGAAAGTTTCACCATTAAAACAGGAAGTGATTGTCCTAAGTTCATTATAGGTATATGGATTTACCCCTATAGTAGTCATCATTACAGCAGTAATCATCCTTAGATTCAATAAATGAAAGTGTTTCATAAAGATTGGGTAAATGCAATGAGGCTCAATTTTAGATCAAAATGAATTTAAGGATCAAGATTGAAACCATTTATTTGTGTTCAATTTGCAATTCTAGAAATGGAGCTTTCCATCCTTTCTTTATTCCTCTTGTTTGTGTTGAGTTAATTCAACAAGATCAAGTTACTTCCAGTTACTCCTTTCCTCCTTTCTAGTTAGGTCAAGAACACTTCCTATCAAATGGCAAAGGTTCAGTAAGGTGCACTGCCCCAATATAAGGCAGAGGAAAAGGTAACATTTTCCTCACCCAGTAAGATGAAAGAAAAGAGGGACGGCTGAATGACGGCAGTCCAGAAAGTATCTTCCATTTGGTTACTGAAACAAAACAATGATGAATGTGCACAATTTTCATTGCTCCCCACGTAAACACATTTTTACTATTTTTCCTCTTTGTCTGCAAGTAAGACATTTTAATGAATTGGAAGCATTTGTATCCTTTCACTTAAAATTCCTTGTTTTCCCAATTGAATTATCTATCTTGCTCTGTATTGCAGTAATTGAGTGGGAATCATCAGGCAGGAAATGATATACCTTGAACTCTGTATACCACTTTCTGGAACTCGTTATACCACAGCATTTGTTTCAAATCACCCACCTCAGCAATGTTAATGTCTTGCAATAAACTTTAAAACTGTTCAAGAGATGTGAGCTTATGCATCAAAAAGCTCAGTAATGAAGAATGTGGTTCTCTGGAACTTCCTTTTTCAATTTCCTCCTCCAGTTCATTCATCTTAGATGTTAACTACTTCTCTCTTCATTGTGGGTATTGATCCACCCATTTTTATGCAGTGACACCATTGCCTCACAAAATATTTATCATTGTGTTTTTTCCAATCAATGTACATGGATGGTAGTAAATCACAGCCGCTTCACAGTCTTGGCCAACAGAAAACGTTAAGTTTTACGTAGAAAAAATGACGCATTGGAAACCTAGAAAGGATGTAACTAAATTAGAGGTAACTAATTGACCTTTTAAGGGCTTGTTTCATCAGAAGTTAGCCCCCCACCCCAGAGAATCACCCACATCTCCCTACCCAATATCCAGCAGTGCTTGGAAAATTGGCCTCCTTTTATGACCCAGAATTTTTCCAATTAGTACCCGTTGCTTTTCAATTAATATGCCTGAATTTAATCAAGCAGAGTTTGTGCTACCATTTAAGCTGCAATGAAATTAAAAAATTTTCATTGATGTCAAAAAAAGTGTCACTTTACATAAGGTATTTCCTGATCCAAGGAAATACCAGAAGGTAACTCTAGCTTCAGCAGAAAATTATGAGTGTAAGAGGGGTGATTAATTTCATCTCTCACCACTTTAATTTGAAGGTGAGGAAATATTTGGAATAACGGCCTTGTGTGTTCATTCTCTTAGGTGCGGACATATTCCAAGGATTTGTTCGCCAAAAGCATGTATAATTATGGCACCTCCCATCCCCCTTCTAAACCTTCTTCCACACGTTCCCATTTAATTTCAGACAGGAAAAACTATGACTATTTTCTATAAAGTTGCTGAGAGTTTCGTATATTTAAATATCTCAAGTTTAGTTCTTAGTAAAATTACATCACAAGTCCTGACACCTCAGTATTCCCCTTGCCATATTCTATTTAAAAATATTTGGTGACCTCAAGAAAGAGTTAGCAACCATCCAAAGCCGTGGGCGAAATTTCCAGCATCAACAGTAATATTCCTAGCACAGCACCTTTGCACCTGCTTCATTTAGTAGTTGGCTAGTGGCGCAAAGGGTGTGTCTGGCAAAGTCTTGCGTCCTTGATTCTCAGCATTTAGCTGAAAAAAGGTGCAAAATCTGACAGGATGCCTGGACTTTGTTACGAAATGGTAGTAGATAGAAATGTTTTACATATTCCTGTGAAATGATATGTTTGATTAAAAAACTAATTGTATGTTAAAAAAACTATGGGCCCCCTAGCAGCCGCTTTGTCTCGGATCGCCCCCGAGAAGATCGGACTGGTGTGTGGAAACCGTGTTTAGAGGAGCGTGTAAAATTGTTTTTCTACAGGTAAATCTAAGTATCCATCCTGTATTGACCTGCAATTCGAGTACTCTTTGGGAAATTATCAACGGTAACTTTAATTTTGACAGTCGAAGGGGAGAAATTGCTGAATGGATATAAGAATTAAATTCCGTGTCATTGTGGAGCAAAAGTACGAGTTTGAATGTGTCCTGCAAAATGACAAACAGTTATGTGTAAAGATTAATTATATTTAATCATTCTGTTAACGCTTCCGACGATGAAGAACTAGAATCTGAAGAGTCATTTCAGGCTTTTTATCGTCACCGTATGCATAAACCAACAGAATTATTCAGTGTTTTCGATCACGCTCGACGTAAATACCGCCATAGGTGTTAACTTCCTGCTGGTGGTTTCCGTTCTCGCGGTGAGCGGAAGGAACGACTTGCGGGTGTCTGGGAATTCCTGACCATTCTTCATACCACAAGGAAGACTTGAGTTTCCTAAAAATGAAACTGCATAATTTTCTTAGGTAACTTTTACATTCAGCATTTAACTTCCGTAGACATTGTTCGGGCGCATCAAGCATAATGGACAACTTAAAACAATTTCTGCTGTTACTGATGGTTTGTGTGCATTTACAGTCATCGCCGTGTCTGGTAGAAGGTAATGACATTTTTAAATCGTATGCGTAGCATAAATAATTCGGCAATCGTTGGTTTCGTTCATTTCCTATTGGATTCCATGCATAATCCCATCGTTTGAGGACCAAATGGCGTAAAATCTTTGGACTGCAATAGCCATTCCTACGCGCCGGTATTCTCGAGTTGGTTTTATTGCAAATTATGTATTTGCGTGGTGTTTGTTGCTGCTGCTGAGTCTGCCTAGCCGTGGGAGATGATACAGCTATCCCTAAGTTCAGTAATGCCTGAACGCTTATTCATGTGAGGGTGTGCGTGGCTGTGCATTTTTTCATGTTCATGTAACTTCATGGTACAAATACGTTCTTAACCACATTCGCGCAAGAAAATAGGATGTCCTATCTCTCGCAGAGGTTGCTAACATTTTGAAAAATTTCAAAATGGTATGACAAAAAATGTGTCCAATGTTCGATTATAGTTATTATTTGTTGACTAGTTATAGTAGTCAACGCAATCTAAATCGGGCTCCGAATCTCCTACCATCCAGAGAATTTCACCTGACCTACCGGGTTGTACGGTGCGTAAGCTCTCCTCCAAATCTTCATATTTGTAATTTGATAGCATCAAGTCGAAATTGGTCCAAGGAATTACTCATGGATCCCATATACTTAAAGTGTAGTTCATTAAATAATAGTGATCCTTTTTCGTAATTGTTACAGGTTTCGAAAACTATATATTAAACAGCTATTCCCCATTCTTTGGCAATTTATGTGATTACCTTTAATCAATTTTTAGAAGGAATTTTTTTCTTTAGCTGTTTTGACTGCAAGGTGCATTTTCTTACTAATTAATTTGTAATCTTTATCAAAGGTGGCATTGAGAAGGATGGTAATCGCATTTAATTCATATGATATAACGGAAGTACCTGAGTCCTTAGTTATTTATCACAATTCACCCTTGTGACAGCTGAAGTTTTCTTTGAACTCTCGTCCACTCAATATGTTCTTTTATATCGCATGACTTGAATTAATGTTGTTTCCGTAACGCTAGGTAGGTGAAGTTTAAATTTGCATTTTGAATGTTCCTGTATATTATGAATGATGTGAGCAGCAATGAATTTTCCGTGAAAACACTTAAAAATAAATTCGCATTTGCAGTTTTCAATTTTTACGACATTTACAATCTACTGGACCCCTTCAAGAGGTTAGACTGAAAGGTTGATTTGACCGCCGTGACATGTTTCTATATTTTATTCAGCAAGACGCTATTTCATTGGCTCTTGTGTGCTACTGATGGCTAGCCGCGAGGATCAACCACTTAAGACTCAACATTGCATTGTCTGTACGAATACATGCAACCTATTCGGTCCTATAGTATTATTTTATTATTAAATTCTTAATTTTGTGAAATAAATACCGTGTTAAAGATATTTTGTTTTAACTTTGGTGGTGGTTTCTGTTGCAAAATTTCACAAGTTACCAGTCCCAACAATATTACCAGACGCAATCTTGAAGCCGAGTGTATAACCAACCCGAAGTGTGAGTATCCATCATTCTTTGTGAACAGCTGAGAGTGATCTCTACCTTCGTGTGGTAAAATAAAATAGTGTACTTGAAGATCCGTGGCTGAATTAGAAATTCTATTATTAGTAGAGAGCATGTAGTATGTACACGGAAAGATGTTTTGCAGAATTATTTAGTATCGTATTTTCATTTTTGTTGAAAATTAATTGCTATATATAAAAGTAAAATTGTTCAATGAAAATGAAAGTAAATACTGCAATTACTGTCAACTGACCTCGAGTAATGATGAATGCCATTCCTTAAAGACTTAATCGTCAGTTACTCCGTGTTACATTTTATTTGGCATTAATATTTTTTAATCTTTTTTCTTAAGTTGATGTCACTACAAGAATTCAAAATATGACATACGAAGACATATTGAAGAGCGTGGAGTCATTGAATGAGAGTGAAATTGATGTCTATGCTATGGAGCATACAGAGATGTTTTTGAATGGCCGTGTGAATTGTCTTGGCTTTCCAAAGAAACTTTACAAACTCTTTCGATGGGTTTTCTCAGCTCACTCAAAAGAAAAAATTAATGTGACATTTTACTTAAAGACGAGGTAATTTTTATTGTAATATTTTAGATTACTATCTTAAAGTATTTTTAACTGTATTTTTGAGAATTAGAGGGGCAAAAAAGAAAAAGTATAAAACATGCATATTGAGATAGATGTGTATGGTTCCTATGAAATTATAATTCTTTATATTCTGTATATCTTCATAATGTAAAATTCTTTTATTTATCTATGGCAATTGTTAATGTTTAGATTTAAGAAAAATTTCGGAATCTGATTCACTCACACTCAGGAGAAGCATTGTGTTATTTCATATATTACAAAATATTAAGTTTTTAATGTGGAGATGTAAATATGAATGGCAGCCATAGCAATTTATATGTAAATTTAATGTAGATTCAATAAGTCTTAATTAAATATTAATTTAAGTATTTTATCGTAAGTTTATATGTATTGCTGCAAAGTTCCAGAGTAAGATTTCATGCTCAATATTTTGTCTTGAGACAGTTAGCTAAATGTGACAAC
Source organism: Hetaerina americana (assembly GCF_022747635.1). Taxonomy (NCBI): domain Eukaryota; kingdom Metazoa; phylum Arthropoda; class Insecta; order Odonata; family Calopterygidae; genus Hetaerina; species Hetaerina americana. Next base: position 46,493,572 of record NW_027287316.1, read on the forward strand.
AATGCTCATTTTTAATTTGTCTTCAAATAGTTTTATAGTACAGTCAAACTTTGTTATAGTGAGATTTTAGGGACCAAAGACAATTTCTTGTAAGGGCTGTCACTTATTATAGATTATAGATAGAATTAAATGTAGCACTGTTCTAAATATGCTGTCTCTCACTGCCTTTTTATTCTCTCTCACGCGTACAGTGTCCTTACTCAGAGGTAATAAATACAGCAAAGGTTAATGTAAGGTATGATTTCTGTTCAAAAATCACTACAATAATAATAATACTTTATTCATTTTGCAAAATGGTACAAACATATTAAATGTTGTCAATATAAATATTATTTAACATATAAACATAAGTTATTAAATGTGATGAAGATTGTCACAAAAGAATTCATCCAATGAGTAAAGTGGGTGAGCAAGTAACCAGGTGTATACCCTATTCTTGACACACTGGATGCAGTCCAATTTCAACTGAGTAGATAGATACAGTCATATTTTCATATTATGAAATATGCTGTAAGTTGAAGACAATCTACTAGTAGTAATTAGATTTTATTGACCTCTTGTGGAGTTTTTATGGCTATTAGATATTGTTAGACGTTAGATATTTAAGCATATCATTAAAATGGTTATATCCAGGAATGTGGAAAGAGAAAGGGAAGGAATATGGCATCAGGGAGAGGAAAATGTAATACATAGGCACTACAATAGTTGATGTTAAACCCTTGGTATGACATTTCAGCCTCTGCCTATCCATTTATCGTAAAGATTTATTCATATGCATAATTTATCCATAAGGCTTAAAATTAAGGCATTAAAATAGGATGTCCTATGGTGACCATTTGAGCCATGATATACTACTTGTTACTGTCAAGCATAATAGCTCAGGGTGTGGTTTGGTGTCCATCATAATTCCTGCTGAAATATTTCACAGTTTTGCATTGTCTCTCTTGAATTTTTGATTGAGCTGAAATATTTTTACTTTCCGTATCTTTCTTACTCTTAATATGAAATAATTCACCATTCCTCACTCTCCTTTCTCTTGTAGTATCTTTTGTTAAAGGGTAACACTACCTATTTTCTAAGATTTCTGTCAATGAATAATTCTTCTACTCTAACGTAATTATGTATAGTAAGGTAATGCATGGTGTTTGCCAGCAAGAATTGATAATCAAGTGCCTCTCTTCTGAGTTAAACTGATAGTTCATCTACTTCAATGTCCACACATAGGAAAGTGCGTAGATGGATGGAAATACCACAAAAGCCAGCTATTACAATGAAAGGACTTGATTTTGATCCAGACCGTTATCGAACAATTTTTATTATCCATGGCTTTCTTAGTGGAGCTTTGACTTCAGGCTGGGTTGATGACATGGCTGAAGCTCTTTTAAATTGGGTAAGTTGTTTAAAGCATGTACATAAATTTCAGTTAAAATCATGGATGGTTGGTTTAGTTATGATGAGTAACTTGCTGGGATATAATTCAGGATATCAATGAACTGTTGAATTGCAAAGCTGTCCGCGTACCATTCAAGTATTCCTTGTGAACATGTACCTAACAAGTTTTATATTGCTAACAATAGTTTTCCAAACCTAAGGTAGTTTAATTTTAACTTTGTATTATTGTGCTCAATGTAAGTGTGTTTATTTTGTGATTTTTTTCTTTGTGGCCTTTGCCACAAAAGGGGATTTACTGCAACCAGGTACAGTTACAGATATGATTTGTTTTTTTAGGTACTTTTTATAAGGGGTATCCAGGAAGTGGATTCCAATGGGTTATTGGGAAAAAAGCAAGAATGAGCTCAAAAATCATTTTTGTTCCTATTCAATGTGTAAACTCAATCCTAATTTTCTAGTTCCAGCGATTGTTGTCATATCAGGACATTGTGTTTTATCCTTTGATTATTTAAACATTTCACCTGTAATACAAGTTGAATTTAAACACATTGGCATCTAAGACACCAAGAGTGCACATAATTCCCCATATTCCAATTTCTAATACATAATTATGTGAAAAAGTCATTGTGAAATTTGGGGAAAATACAACAAAATTTATGTCGGGATGTCTCTCTAATCTTCTAATCAACTGCACACACCAAATCATTCATCAAATGCAGTTGTCTGCTCCATTCATTATATTGCACATTTTTTTTATCTATTATTACAAAGTTAGACTCATCTTTATACCATTGAATCACTCATTGCATTTCCTCCGTAAACATTGCCAATTTGATGGTGAGTTCAAGCTGGTTTTGTGTTCCTCACATTCTAGAAATAGATCATGGGTCATCTGCATTTCCCATGCTGTACCTTGAGCGTCTAAATATGGCATGATTGTCATGCCAAGGAATGATTTATCTCCATATGATAGCATGCCACCATGACCATAACACTGCATGGCAAATATTTGAAAAAAAAAACACTTTACTTTTTGGATATTTACACTCACAGTCCCTTTTCTTGTTGAATGAATTTTGAATATATCATGCTAATTTTTCATTTGTTCAAAAAGTAGTAAGGAATGAATGTATGTTATATGCATTCCATACTAAATATTCTTGTTTTATTAATGCAACAGTAATTCTCTCATTGTTTAATTGACATTAGCTATCATTGGGACAGTTTTTCTTGTTAACATTGTTGATATAAAATTCTCAGTAAAGTCCTCAGTATTCAACATACAAAGTTTTTAGGTTATTATTTTGTATCTAAACTAATTTCAATTTTTATTGTATGGATGGAATGGCCACATGGTAGCTTAGTAAGTAGAGCATTCAGTTACTGATCAATTGGCTGGGTCCAATTCCCAGTGACTTTGGACACCCCTAATTTCACAAAAGCTCTTCTGTTTTTTGGGTATCATATTTTTATAGGACATCACAGGTACCACATGGAAAGGGTCTCATCACCCTACCCTGATGTCTGAATTTCAGACTTTAGGGTTAAATATGAGGTGAGATCCACCATCACCTACCACACCAATCTTTGGATTGATTAGATACTATGGTATGGATAGAATGGTAAATATACTGGCATTCTAGTCTGAGGGCTGTGGCTTAGTTCTAGATGTCAGCCTTGTATCCTCATTTTGAATATCATCTGGTGATAAGTTCAAAAGGAATATTCAATCCACTTGCTTGTGTACTTATTCTTTGTTGAGAGTGGGCTTATGACAACATACAGTTTTTCTCATGCCATCTTTCACTCCCTCATTACCTTCATGTGGTTCATATATATTGTAGGTGATTGACAATCCCTTGGATAATTTTGTTAATGAGAAATTGCTATAGTGAGAAGGCCATCATGTTGATAACCATCAAACCATGGATTTATTTGGATGATTATCCACAACTGTTTTTATGGGGAATACACCAGAATATCGTTTGAAGCCTTTTTCTTGTTATTATTTGAGTCTGTTCAGCGTTCAGACCATAGTGTTGAACGGATATTTTATTAGAGAGGGAAGGATTGTTTACTCCAGAATATATTACACTGCATTAAGGTCTTTGGATAATTATTTTTAAAATAAAGAATAACAATTATTTTGGCAAAAAATAGGTTTGATATAAAAATATTTCCTGCTTGTATGAGATAGTGACATTACTACCTCTCTTCTTTAGAATTTTCGCTGCGATGTAACTACCTCCACAATACAATTGTACTGGCGGGCTAACTACCTCCACTGTACAATTGTAACTCAATTTCATTTCAGTCAGTAAGCATAGATGTTTTTTTTCCAAACTTTTCATTTATAGAAGAAAATATTTTAAATACCCAATACTATTTACTTTTAATTCAAGCTGTATTCTTTTCTTGAGCATTATCTCCTTTTCAGAGTGATGTAAATGTAATAGCAGTGGATTGGACTTCAAGTTGGCAGTACTGGCGGGCTGTAGCTAACACAAGAGTTGTGGGTGCAGAATTGACCAAGTGAGTAATGTTTGCAAGGAAAAACTATTATTTAAAAAAATAAACGTTCATGTGAGATGTTTTTCATTTAGGCAGAAAATAGGAATTGAACTACCTATTACTACCATTGGTATATTTTATCTTATTCTATTAGAAATACAGATATAAAAGTTTTTCATAGAAAATTAAAACCCAGTCTGATACAGACCTAATTGGAAATTCTTAGAAATAATCTTGATTTGCTGCTGCAAAATCACATTAATGGTCTTGTTGTGTTTTAAGTTATTATCAACAAGTCTTTAAACTATTGATATTTTAAAAATTTCCCTCCACATAGAGGGAAATTTTGACGTAGAAATCTTGCCTTAGTAAAAAGGACTTGTGTGTTCAGATAACCCAGAGGTGTGCTGGTGGGAGCCTAGCTTCGAGCTGGCGGGAGCCACCCTTACCAGATAGGTCAAAGGGTAGGAGCCAGACAAAAGGTCTGCACAGCATCTGTCCCTCAGTAATGAGGTTGGCTGCAAAGGCATCTGACTCCAGTAGGGTAGCCATTGAGTGATGGTGTCACGTTAAAAACACTATAATATAGTAATAAGTAGTAACAGCACTGTCAACTATCAGAGGGATTTACTTCCTCTTTCTAAAATCTGCATCTTAAAATATGCCTGTGGACCCACCATCAGTTTATTAGCTTAAATGATTGACCAAGCCAAGTTTTTCACTCAGCCAATTATTTCTAGACAGTGGTGCGTTGACTGCAAAGTGAGTTGGAAATGTAGAACTTCCTTATTGCTTCTCTAAATATTTCAGGCTTGGCTTGCATCTGATGGGAGTGATGAAAGCTGATACTATGAAGTTTCATTTAATCGGACATAGTCTTGGTGCTCATATTGCTTCATACATGGCTACCTGCCTTGGTGGTGTCGCAAGGATCACAGGTATATTGGAACATTTCTTGCACCAGAACAAATACTTTATATTGTGAAAATGGTATACCTGTATGTATTACCTTTAACTTACTGGATAGCCCTCTTGTGGTTCAAAATACAAATCTGATAAATATGTATTAATAAATATCCCTACACTAAAAGTTACATTTGTATTATTGCATATTTGTTTATTTGATGATGAACGCTGTAATAGAATGGCTAATGTACTTTCTTTTAATTTTGGCTAGGTCTGGATCCTGCCAGTCCATGCTTTCGAGGGGATGATCCAGAAAGTAAATTGGATCCTTCTGATGCTGTATTTGTAGATGTAATTCATACCAATGGGCGTATATTGAAAAAGCTAGGACTAGGGCAGCCAGACCCAGTTGGTAATTACAAAGCTTTTCCGCTTCCCTTTAATGTGCTCTGGGCCTTTTTACTCTTGGTAAAAAAAAGTTTGATAGGATTTTTAAGCCAAATCGTATCATGTGCAACCATTGAAGAATCATTTTGCTTTTAGGTCATGTGGACTTTTATCCAAATGGTGGAATGATTCAACCTGGCTGCAAGGACAAGACTTCCATTTTGAATGCTCTGAAGCTTGACAGTATGTACCTAACTCTAAGAAATTTATGTTTTAATATTTGGGCCTCTTTTGCCGGAAAATAAGGCAGTTTCCATTTCTTGGTATTATAATGACAACTACATGTCCATGGCTGGCTTCTCTCTTATTTTTGAAAGAACTTTGAGTTGAAAAGAAGAACTGTTTATTGATTATATGAGGAGCAACGTGAAGATATAAGAAATGAAGTAGATATAGGTTGTTATATCAGCAGGACTTGTTCATTTTCTCAGGGATAAACTTGCAATCATTTGAGTGGTTAGGAAGAGATCTCTTCTTAACTATCTTGCATCCCTTTAGGGGTGTCCAAAGATTGCAAAGATTTGTTTCCCAATGACATCATCATGAAAGGACTCCGGGATGGGAATCAGACTCGAGGGGAAAGGTCATGGGGTAGTATAGTATTTTGATGCATTTTATTCATTTAGATAATGGCCACAAATATCTGCCAGTGTATTATAAACAAATAGAAGTTTGATGTTAAAATGCTCAGGACCCAGAATACACATTAAAACCCAATATATATTTTAAAACACTCATGGAAAACTATTTTTCATTATTAGGGTTGCAACGAGCAGTTTGTAGTCATGGACGCTCCCACCAGTTCTTCATTGAAGGCATACGGCACAACTGCTCATTTTGGGGTCATCTCTGGGAGAAGAATGAAAAAGGGTTAGTGAAGCTTGTTATATTTATGCTTTAACTGCATCAGCTTCAATATATGTCCTTTTTTTCCTATTGTGTATCCATGGAGTCAGTTTCCAGTCTTCCTGAGCCTCATAAATATGCATCTTATTTTCGTAATGAATACATATGTAATAATTTAAAATCATTCCTTTTACAGAGAGGCAAATGTTGACTACCGCTCATGTACCCTGGATAGCTGTACTGAGATGGGAATGCTTTCAGAAGATTTTCCTGCAAGGGGCACATTTTATGTAACAACCAGAGAAAATGTACCATTCTGCAGTAAGTATACTTGCTAGAAAGAATCATTTTTCGTCATAGCCAAAATTTTCACTCCCAAACAATATTAATAAATAATAGATTTGAGAATTTAGTTTCAGTCTCCAAACTAACGTTTTGATAATAAAATCATTATGCACTGAGTTGCATCAATGCAAATCACTTGGTGTCGGTCAAGCATTATGCAAATGGTTAATGATTTATACCCATGGATGCATAGAAGCATATGAGGGGATGATTGCAGCTAAAGGTGAGCAAGCTCAGAAGATGGCGTACACAGCTGACAAAGAGGAAAGTAAATAATGCAAAGATATCATGAAAAAAGTAAGGAAAAATATGAATGGTAGAAGCAGAAATGTAGAGTAGTTCTAAAGAAATAAGATATCATGGAAATGAGTAGAAAGTGCTAAGCAAGCTGAGGCAAATGAATGAACACAGTAAAGAATACTGGTGGCATTCTTCTCAAGGATGAACATGAGGTTAGGCGACTCTTTCAGGAGTATTTTTAAGGATTTATCAGTATTTTAGTGGCATTGATTCTGAAAGTGAGTCAGATTCTGGTGATGAAATGAAATATGATGAAAATGACTACAGGAAAGCCATTATAAATAAAGATGAAAGCTTAACCAAAGTAAGAATTTTTAAAACACTAAAACTATGGGTATAGGTGTCAGAATATATTCTTAGAAATATATTTATGAATTTATCCTCATATTAGAGAAATCCTTATAATAGCCAAATTTTTGAATGGGCATTCAAACAGTCTTATTCAGTTATATGATAAAATAATGATCTAACCCATGTTATACCCTATTTTAAAATAATTATATTGGGAATATCATCTATATACTTGATGATATGCTCTATGAACGTAATTTTTTTTGTTTGGTAACTTTAAAAAATTTTGCAAAAACAGATTTTCTTTATTGTTATTAATATAGGTGTCTAATTTGTAGTTTTGTTGGACTCCTTCTGTATGCAAATTTTTACTTATACCGTTACATGCTTCGTGAAAATTTTGGTATTATCATAAACTCATTCTTATTCAATAGAGTTAAGAGATATAGAAAAGTATATGGTGGTTAAAATAAATAAGATTTTAAAAATGAATTCATTGATAAAATTGCTATTGTGAATTCTTAAATTGTATGTATGAACAAATTTGAAAATATTTTGTCAATTACTACTTCATGGCAATTTTGAAATACAATCTTTGACAGTTTTATGTATTCACCAAATTAAATGTGTTGAAATGTCAATTTCTTTTTTTATAGGACCCAACGATAAGATAGACATGAGAATGGCAAGACTTTTGGGTGCAAGACAGAGGCAGATGCTTGAAGGCTGACTGTATTTTAGCAACAAACATTCAACTCTACTTTCAAATGGATGTGTAAACATGTTCAGCATTTTCGAATTGTTGAGGTATTCACATTTGATGTACTTAATTTGTTTTCTAATAAATTAACAACATAGTAGAGAACCATTCAATAGAAGTAGTTACTGGACATGTGGGAGGAAAATTTTTTGCATGCTAATAATTTTGATTAACCAAAGTAATTGTATAATTTAGATAGTTTCATAAATTTTTTATGTTAGCTTGTTTGTTTCTAATCAAGTTTTACATAGATTGAAGAAGTATTTAATTGGTTATAGTTTATCAGGAATTATTTTTCAGCCTTTAAAACTCAAGACCCATTTTCCCCATTTACATTTAGTTCTTAGCACAGATGCAGGAATGTTATTCAAGATAGGGACAAACTTGGAGTGGATTTAAAAGGACTGTATGACTACTAGGTGAGGGGCCAAAAATTTTATTGAAGTATTTTAAAAAATGGCATTGTCTCCCAGTGGGTAGAGGGTTCAGTAATATCCATGAGGGTTCAAGATTCAAATACCAGCTAATGCCTTTTGGCAATTCCATATTAAATCCAGAATGGTGTAAATTTATGGATACCATTAATTGAGGGGAGCCATATATTGGGTTTTGGTAAAGGATTAGCCTTCTTAAAAACGTATTAATTTCAAATGCTTAGGTTGAGGTAAGTTTTGCCCTCGCCTATCAAAACTAACCTTCAGGTTGATTGCTTTGGTAGGGTAATAAAATTTAAAATTTTGCATTTATATATGAACATTTTTATGCAGTGAAAACCATTTCACAAATTGGATAATACAAAATATTGGTGAATATGAAAACATTTTTTCTCCTTAGAAAATAAATACCCTCAAAATTCTTCAGCAAATGTGAAAAGACCTTTTTGGCTGTATTTCCAAAACAATAGTAATTCATGGGTAAATTATCTTCATCCCTACTTCAAAACCCATTGAGATTTTACATCAACAGGTCAGTGAGTATGTCATGACTTCACTTTCCCTTACCCTTCTTCTATGGGTCGGGTCGTTAAGCCTTACTGTGACAATCTCTAGCATCCCCAGCCTCCCAAGTAACGTATAAATTTGTTCTACTCCTGTGAAGAGGAAGTCACAGGGACTTTCTTCTGCTGCATTTAACGAATCCAAGGAACTTCCACCCTGTACATCATGTGCTATCAGGTTTTCTCAAATTTCTTCTAACTGATCCGTATAATATCTTAAAATGCTAAGCAGTCAGTTAATACCAAATTTTAACAGAGAGAGGTGTGTGCATTGTAAAAGAATCAGTGAGCAAACCTTCCTTTTCGGTTTACATTTTTGTAGCCAATTTGTAAAACATGAGCACTACCTCTAAAAATGGTTCATGGAATGTGTAATCAACATTCAGTCTGTTAAAATTGAAAATTCACTATCTACAAGTAGGTGATATTAGTAATAGACTTATAATTGTCATTAGTTAATAGTTTGGAATGGCGAATTCAACCCTGTCAATAAGAATAAAAATTGTGAAAAATTATAATTGCGTTTGAGAAAAGCAAGTTTGAACCAGAATTGAAACTCTTACGTAGAGCAAATGTGAGGATTTGGATGCGGAGTTGATCATTTCGTCAACGTGGGTAAAAGATCAGAATGCTCCAATTTCTCGTCCTGTGTCAATAGTGAAGTATGACTCTATACCTTATGAGTGAGTAATGATTTTCAGTCTAATTTTGGATGGGTTGAGTGGTTGAACAATATGAATGAAAAGGAATGTGAGCATGTTTCCATTGAGTTATGGAATGTTTCTCTTAATATGGTAATATCTTTTACCTTACCTAAATTGTGGTGGTAAATTTACCTTACCCCTTGGTGGAGTGGATGGTGAGCATATTTAGTGTTACCTCGCATTAATCGTGGTTTCTCCATGTGGTGTCACTACTGTAGTTATCCCAGTCTATAGAAGGAAGGTTGAAATCAATTCCAACCATAATAACGCATTTCGTGCTTTCGTGGCTGAAATGCCATACTTAACTCATCTAAGGCATGTGCTGTGTATGAATTGGAATCAGGAGGTCTGTAAAATGATCATGCACGTATGTTTACCTAGTTATTTCTCTCAGTTGCAGACATAACGTTAGAAATGTACTTTTTGAAATGTCATGTTATACCCCTGATGCAAATATGGATCCCTGCTATTCACATGAAACGTCGGGCGGTAGACACGATCGCGGACAACAGAGGTAAGTAAAATATTGGTTGAACACCGACTAAACTGAGGATTTAAAGAGACTTTCTCTGAGGTGGGATCTCGTACGACAATTTGATTCGAAAATCAAAGTTTTACAGTGTGGAGGAGCGTTGAAAAGCAACGACGAAGAGTCCCAAGTGTAAATCGTGGGCGATGACTTAGGGGCAGCCCATTTCAAAGCCGAGAAGGGTGATATTCTGGGTGCCAATAATTCCATGGGAAACCGAAAGAGTGGCGCAGGAAAATGAATGGACATTCCCTACCTGGAATGGCACGCCTTAGGGTTAAAGTCGGGGAGAATTCCAGTCTCATCCAGTTGATTATTTCACTGACAGATGAGTATGCTGTCCTGTCAATCAATAAAAACTAATACACTGCATTCGTTCGAACTGCTTTTAAAAGCCCGACGAGTGGGTAAGGATTATCCTCAGGTGATCGATCCTCCTTCGAGTTAGGGTCACCGAAGGGTTGCGGTCGAAGTAAAATTCGAACTCGGCGCGCTCGTGAGGCGTGCCGAAGAGGATAATCGAATCCAACAGCCGGGTTGTAAGTAGTATTATGCGGATATTTTAAATCGGTTTAAAGGTGATAATCCTATTGAATAGAAAAATGCACTTTAGAGTAGGTTAACCGGCGAAAAGACACGACATATAGATGAAAATACATATGTAGCTCTCGCAATGCTATTCAAGGTCAGGTGAATTTGCAAAATCTGGATTTGCAATGCGAATCTAAGATCATACTTCACAGGATCATTTCTGTAGTGTGTATCTGTGCCCTCTTGTCACAACTAGAGTGTACCATTCGCCACGAGGATGATGGAAAGTGACTTCACCTGAGCGTGAGAACGACCTAATGCACTTGGCTAACACCAGTGCGGAGGTCATCGATGATCGTTCTTCACCGCTTGCGGTGAGATGGTGGAGTCACATTCTGAGTGGTTTAATGAATATGACAAATAAATTAAATAATCACTTGTATAAACGTTGACATCCCACGTAACCACTGAATGATAAGGCATCATTCATAAACACACACACTTGTTAGCTAATTTAAATGAAATAGTAATGCACCATCAATATACGGCGGCACTTGGATTTCTGCAATATTTTCTACCCAAATGACTTGCGTTCACCATTACCTTCGCCATATTTCCGATGGGGCCCGACTTCTTAGGTTGTGATCAAATTTGGGTTAACGATACCACAGCAATAATTAGGTCAATAATGGAGAGGAACACAGAATACATCCAGGATGTATTTTTCTGTTTCGTAGATTTCGAAAAGACGTTTGATAAAGTGAATTGGGTAGAATTATAGAACGCTATCATAAGAATGGAATCAGTCAATCAAGATAACTGAGCAAATTAAGTGTATTTCTTACGAAATTAGCAATAATTAAAAACATTAATTTTCCATCAGTGATTTCATCAAAGTATGGTAGGTCATGGTTCTCTGCGCATCTTCACAGAGCCATCTTTTTGCCTTCGTTCAGTTGAAACTATCTATGCTGTCTGATCTCATTTCTATATTTAAATTTTATTTATTAATTTTTTCAATGCTACGGCAATTTATTGCAGCCTTATTTTATTCTGTATTATAATATGCATTGATTTCATAGGTAAATGTGGATATGAGAGCGCTGATGTCATTGTGCAGAAAGATGTAAGTGCCTGTAAAGCAAAATGCTATACCAAATATGCGTTCTATAATTCTACTTGCATAATACTACTTACAACCCGGCTGTTGGATTCGATTATCCTCTTCGGCACGCCTCACGAGCGCGCCGAGTTCGAATTTTACTTCGACCGCAACCCTTCGGTGACCCTTACTCGAAGGAGGATCGATCACCTGAGGATAATCCTTACCCACTCGTCGGGCTTTTAAAAGCAGTTCGAACGAATGCAGTGTATTAGTTTTTATTGATTGACAGGACAGCATACTCATCTGTCAGTGAAATAATCAACTGGATGAGACTGGAATTCTCCCCGACTTTAACCCTAAGGCGTGCCATTCCAGGTAGGGAATGTCCATTCATTTTCCTGCGCCACTCTTTCGGTTTCCCATGGAATTATTGGCACCCAGAATATCACCCTTCTCGGCTTTGAAATGGGCTGCCCCTAAGTCATCGCCCACGATTTACACTTGGGACTCTTCGTCGTTGCTTTTCAACGCTCCTCCACACTGTAAAACTTTGATTTTCGAATCAAATTGTCGTACGAGATCCCACCTCAGAGAAAGTCTCTTTAAATCCTCAGTTTAGTCGGTGTTCAACCAATATTTTACTTACCTGTTTTTTTCGTGCCCACGTCTACTGCACGATATTCTAAATACTTATACCGTGGATATCAGCGGTCCATATTTACAACTCGACATCCAATCAGTGCGATTAAGTGTGGGGATATTTTCATGTGTGGACATGGATAGTTTTCTGAATTTTCCCTAAAATCGAAGTTAAAGCTCTTTGATGACATTGGTACAAATCGAAGTAATTTAGATACTGCAACGCACCCTTAAGTTGATCAATATATGCTTGAGGGCCGGCTGGTATTCAATATTAAATTTCGGGATTGAAGAATATTGATTTTAAATTATTTTTATTTTCAAATGTATTCCTTAAGGAGGCGGGGACCATGATACCCCGATCCTCTTGGATCCGCCCTTGTTTTCAGGAGGGTATAATAGTGAGGGAGAAAATGCATAGAGGTAGGTAATGCGTCGTCAAGCGATCGCTTTCAAATAAAAAAATTCTTCTTGGACGTCCGTTGGTGGATATTAGGGTAGTTTTTTGAAATTATACAATTTATTCGCTAAGCTGAATATGGACGGGTTTTATAATGTCTCATTAACCCCCGGTTAAGGGCAAGACTCAGCTTCATGACCGCCATTTAAGTTCAAAACCGACTGTCAAAACTATTTTACTACGATTAAGTTACTTTAGTTTTACTGCGATCGTTAAGGCGATTTTATTACAATTACAATGTTCACATTCGTTAATGGTCAATCTTATTTGTTTATAGACTCTTATTTATCACTAATTTCCACATTAAGTTAACGTTCCAATTAATTAGAAAAATACGAAGAAAGAATCAAAGACTTTGCGTTTCTGCAGAAAATGATTTACTGTGTCGAATAGTTTCGCTACACTAGCATCATGCGGGCATATATACTTTCCTGTGGAAATACAGTCTGGTTCTTTCTTCGTGCTTTACAAATGGATTGCTTCAAAGTATCGGCCTCAACCGTCTCACAAATTCCCATTACTTATCGATTGTAATTAACGAGGCATTATGAAATCGGGCCTAAGTGTAGCTTCTGGTTGATCAGTCTGGAGATATTCCGCTGGGAGACGGAGCGTTTAATGTTTAGTCACTCACAAACTGCCGCAGCCGTGGACAGGGAACAGGGCCTGCTGGGGGGTATGGGGGCTGTAGGCTACGGTACGCTGAGCTAGCTAAAGGAACTGACTTCAGAGTGCCAATAAATGAAATGAATGCGAAATTAAACTGTGGTGCTACTAAACTTCACTCTCTCAATCCGATAAAACAAAGCAAAGGTTTCGATCCAAGGTTTAAAAGGGAAAATACACATTAAAATGTGTAACAAAAGGAACTGCAACGGTTTTTAATTTCTAAGTGAAAGTATTTTGAATATCAGAACTGAATACAGGTCCCGTATTATATTTTGAAGTTTTTCCTGCGCAGTTAAATCAAATTTTGTCACGTATTGAATGAAATTTTATCAGTGTAAAAGTGTTTCCAAATTATTTAATATCAGTTTTTACATGAAAAAAATAACATCTACAGTCTTTTATTTACTGTACCTCGGCAGTATAACCGATCGCTGAGGAAGTTGTGTCAATGGACGTAAAATTGCATGTTTATCGGTAGTAGAAGTAATATTTGCCAAAATTGCCGACCCAAGGTTTCAATAGCATCTATCGTAATTGAAAAATTGCAGGACACACTGACGAGATGAAGAAGATGAGACGGTATGATCCACCTCAAAGTGCATGTCCTTACTATTAATCACTAATGCAAGTGGCTAGTATCCAACCTAAATTCATGAAACCCTTCAGTTCATCGGTTGTTATTATTTTGACGTAGACACGTACGATTGCCTGAAAGTAAACTCAAAAAATGCTGAAGGTCGACCCTTGCCAATAAGCCTGGTGACCCAGTGTTCACATATCTCCTCCGCACCCTGTCAGGGAGTGTTACTGTCTATAATTATAGGCTGTAGCAGTTACTGTCTCTATATGGGTAGCATTTCTACGTTTAGGCGAGTCCGTTCTAGCATATTTGACAGCATTAATATAATTTATCTCATTTGTGGCGGGCAATAGAATGACGCTGATTTTTATATTTTAGCAATATGAATCGTAAAGAGAAAAGCGTACTTAAAATTAAAAAAAAATACGTTTCGTGCTCTGTTCTCCTAAGATAGGCCTTCGATTTCAACTCTGGAAAAAGCCGGTTGTTTATGCTCCTTAGGATGATAGAAAACTGCGCAGCTGCGATACATTAATGTAAGAATAAGGAATAGAAACATTTTTTTTAAATTTTTGATTTTTTTAAGGACAAGAAGTTTTAAAATATGTTTCTAAAATATTTACTACGGGTTGAACGATGCGATGCATGATGTGCGGTGACGTCAAACCAATGAGAAGGTGTTTCGGGTCACGTAACTTCGGCCAATTGTTAAGGCCCATTTCAATAGCAATGATTTATATGTGTGAAGTATGATCTGGCACTTTCCCGGCCTATCATCTTGTTGAGGTTTTCTTCGGTTTCCACCGGGTCAGGGGTTCCATGTTGGCCGATGCTTCGACTCGAGCGTCGAAAATTCGGTCAACTTGGAACCCCTGACTCGGTGGAAGACCCGAGAAAACTTCATCATATTTATATTTGTGGTTGACATATATACTCTTGGCTAATGCATTTGATATCTCGCTATCGCTAAGAAATTTTGCTATCGCGAAAACTACACCCGGGAACAAAATGTATTTATGATCTCAATTGAGAATTAAAGCTGAAAATTGTCGCCGAATACCGTTCTTTTTTTATTTACACCTTTTATCCGAACAAACAAGTGAGTTCTTCGTAGAGAGTTTCATGTCTGCGAATTAAATTAATGCAGTATCTACGTGATTTGGAAGACCTCTCTAAGTCTTTGCGTTTACGGCTGCATTTTGGAGCGCCGAAAAATCTCACACTCGCCGGAATTTCCCACTGCGCTTGGTTTTGCGGACGGTCTCGAAACAAAGTATCCTCCCCCGCCTCCGAAGGGCTCCCTACTCCCCAGGTTGCACGTGCGCCTTACCCCAAGTGCACTCCGTCTCCCTTCCCCCCTTCCAACGAACTGGTGATGAATGGCAACCGTTAAGTGTAGGCGGTGCATGCACATATAATGACTCTTCAGAGCGACGTCCAGAGTCCGTCTTCTTCTCCTGAGGACCTTGTGCAACTTCACCGACCCCGCTCGAATTTCGATTTCGAAGGGTTTTCGGATTCTTTGGACGACGGTTGATGGTCGTGGAGTGAGTGGGAATGAGGTCGACCAGGGTCACTGCCCGAAGCGATGGCGTAGTGGATGGAAGCTTCCCTTTTAGCAGGATGCGAAGTCTTCGTCAGGATTGTATGTCAGATTCAGGCAACTAAGCTTAAAACGGCATGATGTTCCGAAAGCCGATATTTTAAAGAGACATTTTGGCTTAAGAGAAAAATGTAGAGATCGCCCTTGTAAAGATGTAGTGGGTGTAGCTACACGGAGGGAGTTGCCTTCATAGTAGACTTGTCGCCCAGCAAAGGTGATGATCGTAAAAGAATTGTGAAATATATCTTCCAATTTATTTTAATAAACCCTTACTAAGCAATACCAAACTTTTATTTTACTTTGAAAACATCAATATTGTATTTCTTAGTAATCCATGGGTAATGTGGTTAATCATCGGAAACAAAAACGTTAAAGAAATGAATTAAAGATTCCAATGGAGTGGTGATGTATTGGGCGGAAGGTTTATAATCTTGTGACATGCCGTATGGGGATTGTCGAGTGAAACCAAAAATAAATCATTGTATTCCTTTTTTAGTATAATCGTGACTGAAAACGCGGAGATAAGTATTGTTTCTTAACTTGTAGAATATTCTAATGTATATCGTACACCTGTATATTTAAGTTGCTTGTTGATATTCTAAAAATGATAGCATGATTATTTTAAAGAGATAACGTGAATATCCGAAATGGAAGAGTTTTCTGTAAATCAGCCTCAGGTCATTATCACGTAACATACCATGAACATCTGAGTGATGTACGTCTTTAAGCGCCCTGAACCTGTCCGCACTGAACCTAAACCAAGCTGTTGCTTTATGGAAACTAGGGGCGCCATCTCATTTTTCGCCATTTATTTAGGGATTCATTGTACATAATATGGAGAACGGCGAATGAATATTTGTCATCCGCTGCGCAAATAGTAATGACGATAATGCTTGAGAGTTATGAAGATGTACAGTCAAACATCCATATTTATTTGGAAAAGGAAACAGTAAAAAGTAACTGCCCCACCGCCCCGCCAACACCGACTCTACGATTGAAACGCACCATCGCGTCTTTTTTGTTTAAATTAACTTTGGAATTTCACATAGGACTAGATCCCTGCGTGACTGCGAATTGTTGAATTAAAATAAGTGTAGCAGCTAGTTGGTGCTCTCCTGTGACCCCGAAAAATTTGGGTCCCGGTACGAGCGTGGAACTGGGTTCCACGTAGTGCCTGAAACAGGCTTTTTGTTTTGAAAATTCATGTCACTTTAGAGAATGGCTGTTGTATATTGCCAACTTCCAAATTTATTGTTTCGAACATGTGAATGAGAGAGTCAGAAAATTATAATAAATACTCCTGTATTTTTCAGGAAGTTTATTGGACGAATTGAAATTCAAATACGTAACTTTGTTTTTCCACGTAAATGTGATAAATACCATGCGGATTAGGTTTATTCGAAGATTTACATCTTCAGGTGATCGTGTTCTTCAAAATCAAGGTCGATTTGCGTTAAATAAATAATAACGCGGAAAAAACGAAGTTGCGCTTTTCTTTTCAGCATAAAGGAATTTCAAAGGTCCATTCCAAAATTCTTAAGGTACATCCAAAACCAACCTTAAACGGTAGACTACCTAGTAATAATAATAATGTAGGAATTCCACAAGGTTACACAAGATACAGTTAATCTATTGCCATTAGAATACACGGACAATACAAATCTTAAAATATTTGTTTCATTTCTCGAAGAGAGGAACTTCACGTGCACACTCAAGCCCAACAGTGTGGCACTATCTCCAGCGTGTGAAGCAAATCATTCATCTCTTGTTCTAAATTATGTCTTGTCCACCCGCCATCCCTACTGTGCTGTATGAGGGTGATTAACTTAGTGGCATCGAGAATACGTATCTTCTTTCCCAACCCCACCCCCGTCAATCCCTCAGACAGACAGTTTCATGGGACCCCCCTTGTAGCAGAAGAGAGTACCGGAGAAGGGATGTATTTTAATGAGGTCGACGGTCACGGTGCCCTCGTCCCTCTCTCAGAATGAGCTTAAAAACAACGCGAAAAGGGATGAAAAGGTCCCTGAGCTTCCGAAATCCCACACACCCGCATTAGGGGGGCGATGCGGGAGGGGTAGGGGTTAGAAGAAGCTTCGGAAATTTTCAAAGGGAACGTATTAGGGAAGAGGAGGAGTCTCGTCTCGTGATTCAAGACCGTCCCGTTTCACACCGAGTTCTGCGCGCGTCGACGTATTATTCATGTGCCACGCCCAGTTCGTGGATGAGGGAGAGAGGTGGCGGGAGACCAATGCCACTGAAACATTCAGTTCTGTCTTCAATTAGATTCGCATCGTTCTGTCGTGCATGCATCCGCTTGCGCATAACCATCGCCGAATGTTTGTTGACCAAGTCAACTCGGATACAAGAAGAGAGTATCCCCGAGTGCTTTCTTGTGCATGACCTAGTGCACCGAAGTTTCCTTAATGAAGATTTACGGATATTCATAATGTGTCAAACGCGTGCTTCAGGAAAGCTAACGTTTTTATTGAGATACATCGCTCGTTTTTTATTGGTTCTAACAAATCAGCTACAAGTAAGGATTTTGTTTGTAAGAAACTTAACGATTTTTTTCTTTCCTGGTGCATGTTTTAACTCGCACTGACCAAGATTTCATCCGGACTACCTAAAAAAATACAGTAGATCATGTGACTTGCAGGACATGGAAACGGATATGCGGTTTGATGCTAACTGGATTTAAATTACAGAGTTTAAAATCGTAATCTTGCGCCTAACATCAAATTAAACAACCCACGATGAAATATTTCTTCTTTCTAATTCTTACCTGTTAATACAATGATTTATCCTAATAGCAATGAGAAAAGGCAGCAAGGAGCACGCAGTAGAGTGCTGGAGACGTCGTTGATGGACAAGATGATGAGAAAATGCAATATCAGAATGAGGAATAGGTTTCGAAGACGGACAAAAAAATGTTTGAATCAAGGTTTCGTACCGTCGAAAGGAAGGTTATTTTTATCCTTAGTATGAATTATTTTGAAGAGACTAAATTTAAAAGAACATGTTCATGTTATGTCAACGGCCATGCCAGAAAAATTTTAAACACCAGGATCACACTGATTAGATTTCAGGTTTTATTTGAATCCAAATTTTTATCTTGCTTCTATTAACCAATCTGAAATGTCTTTTCCGCGAAATATTCGCAGGTGGATGGAAGGAGGGGAGGAGGTATGGTTCCCGCTTGGAGCCCTCGAATTGTCTAATAAATGTGCTCGGGGTACGGCCTTGTTGCGGGTCGGGAATTATTATTTGCTATAATAGCATAATAGTTTCCAGTCTACCAGCATTAAGGTAGCTTAGGATGAAATGCTGAAATGATGAAATGCTATGGATGGATATGCTAGCTGCAATGCCGAGGAATAGATGGATGATAAAGAAAAATATATTTAAACCCGGTAATTCCGATAAGCAGCCGTAAAGTGTATAATATACATTCTTTAAAAAAAGAATGAGAATAATTCTACTCGAACATTTTAGTGATTCAGACCCATTATCTGGACCCCTTAGTAACGCGGCGGAGGGGTAGGGATTGGAAATCGGCCGGATTTCAGCCATGCCTATTTTTGATAAATTAGTTAGTTATTAGTTAGTCAAATGAATGTCATCTAGCTTCAGGAGTATTGAGTATTGGGCGATCTTAAGATCGCTAAGCTCAAGTCGATCACTGGCTATGTTGGCGAAACTTAAAATACCGAGATTGCACCGATTAGATCTGAAGTGGTAAATATGGATCCCTGATAAACATGGTACAAACACACATCTGTCTACATTTATACACTACTCCGAAACCGTTGCCAGAATGTGTGGCAGGGAGTGTTAGGTATCAGCCATCTACACCTACCCTAATACTTCCACTGGCACCCCATGATCCACCGAATTGTCACGTGGGAGGGTGGCGACCGGAAACCATTCAGGCAACATCTTTTATACAAATTTGGAATATAATACTGTTAGTCACTACTCCACCGACTACGCTACAACAAATTAGGAAATAAATGAAATTATTAGAAATTAAAATGAAATTATTAGAAAAAATGAAAGGTTGAGCTCAACGCATACAACGCAGTCGCTATTTACCTGGTGGCATTCTATTCATGCACAACGGACAATTCACAACTACTTCAGTTCCACAACTTTATTTACACGATACCTCACCACTCGGCCGAAGGGCGCGTGGGGGGGGGGGGGTTAGGTCGCCAGCTATTAAGTGAATTGAGAGGGAATGTAACTTGTATGTTTTTATTAATTGTGTTCGCCTGTGCTTGCTCATTTTTGTCTTAGTGTTTCTCCATTGTGTTTTATCCTGAATATTTCGCGAGAAAAACGAATTGTTGAATATATCCGTCCGCCAACCTACCTCCCTTATTCTGGTACAATTGTCTGTCCTACTGACGTAATTGTGGCTCTGAATGATATCATCTCCTTAGATCAAATCGAAGGATATCTCTTCTTCTATTCCGGATGAAAAACCACACACTCAGTATCTTTGCAATAGGATTAATCTTGCTCTTAGCCTTCGCATATCTAAAGGTTCCCATCCCAGATCTTATAGTATGAGTATATACTATATGTGATGCTTTGCGTTCTTTCACGCAAATATTTCCTGAATATGTCGGTCCTTCTCTGTACCTGGTTCAATTCTGCAATCAGTTTTTTTTCGATGGATCCTATATGCTCGTTGAATACTATGCATGGGGTCTTACGAAAGAAAGCGCACCTCCTTCACTTCCTCATCGCTACATTTACCAACTTTACGCTTGAAGTATTTCAGCTCTTTTTGGCCCGCTCCGCAAGTAGTGCGCGAGTACTTTCCCAATCTGAAATCGAATGCAAATGCACCACCCAATGACACAACGTTTAGCTGAACACCTACGAGTGCGGAAGTTGGTTAATTCTGCTCATTTTCTTTAATAGGCGCATATACGCATGTATTTTAGTATTTAAATCGAGACCCCATCCTGTACACTGTATTTTTATGTGGTTTATGTAATTGTTTGTGGCTCCAGGTAGTCCAGGTGTTGGACTACTGACCGGAGGGCCCGGGTTTGATTCTCAGCTAATCCTCTCTGGGAACCCTCAGTTCCACCCAAGCTGTGTGATTTTTCGGGCACCAGATCTTCCTGGGAAACCATTACCGGCACAGGGAAAGGAATCGGCCCCTAACACGCCGTCGGGCTTAGTATTTGGTGAACCCACCTACCAAACCGACCTTCGGGTTGATTACTGCGTTTATGGTTTTATGTAATTGTTTACTATTAGACAGTCTGTGCCTTTACTAATTCTCTGTATATTAAATTTCCCTGTAAAGTGTTATCGGCAAACAGTCACATGTTGCTTTTTATTTTTGAGGTGATATCATTAATGTAAATGAGAAAGATCGTAAGGCCAATGACGCCATCCTGAGGGACGCCGGATGTCACTTGGTCATAAATAGAGCTTTACTCATCTATTAATGCTTTTTAATTGCGGTTAGAAAGGAAGTCCTGAAACCAGTTCATTACAGTAATGTTTATTCCGTACCATTGCATCTATTGTATCAATTTGTCGCGTGGGACTTAATCAAAAGAATTTTAAAAATCCAAGAAAATCGCATCTACTTGTTCGTTCCTTTCCCCGATTGCAGGATATCGTGTGTGAAAACCCCAACAACATTTCAATGAATCTATCCTTTCTTTATCGGTGTTGTTTACTGGATATAAGTTTTGTAAGATATATAAGTTTTGAGTGTCAAGGAAAGCGATGACGTTGCTAACAATGATATTTTTCGAGGATTTTAGAGGAGAGGGAGGTTATAGATACTAGTCGGTAATTACTAGGGTATTATTTGCCTCCAATTTTAAAGATAGGTTTGACCATAGCTATTTTCCAATCAAGATAAACTATGCCTTCCAACATCGAATTGTTTAATATGTATCCTAAAAAGGATGCAATATCGGGTTCGAGCTCTTTCAGTATTAATGCAGGAATACCTTCTGTTCATGGAGGATTTGTTTTTTTAATGTGGAGTTGTTGCGTCTTCCAGTTGCGCTTGATTACAATCCGATTCATATTTGTGATGAGTTTGACTTAGTCTTCACGGGATATCTACGAGTATCTACACCTACACAATACCCCGCAAGCCGTCGCAAGGGCGTGTGGTGGGGGTTGTCGGATCACCAGCCATGCCTGTACAATCACAATCATGTCACCTCTACCCAAATATTAGTTTGATCATGCTCCGGGTCAAAGTTAATCAAACGAAAGAAGGTATTTACCTGCCACAATATTCAATAATAGGATACGTAAATGCAAATAATGCGGTAGAACTGTTGAAAAAAACTGTCTTTTAAAGAAAGAAATAACACACAGGAAAGAACATGCAGGATATCGAAAAAATATATACTTGTACGTTCGAACTGCTTTTAAAAGCCCGACGAGTGGGTAAGGATTATCCTCAGGTGATCGATCCTTCTTCGAGTTGGGGTCATCGAAGGGTTGCGGTCGAAGTAAAATTCGAACTCGGCGCGCTCGTGAGGCGTGCCGAAGAGGATAATCGAATCCAACAGCCGGGTTGTAAGTAGTATTATGCTGATATTTTAAATCGGTTTAAAGGTGATAATCCTATTGAACCGAAAAATGCACTTTAGAGTAGGTTAACCGGCGAAAAGACACGACATATAGATGAAAATACATATGTAGCTCTCGCAATGCTATTCAAGGTCAGGTGAATTTGCAAAATCTGGATTTGCAATGCGAAACTAAGATCATACTTCACAGGATCATTTCTGTAGTGTGTATCTGTGCCCTCTTGTCACAACTAGAGTGTACCATTCGCCACGAGGATGATGGAAAGTGACTTCACCTGAGCGTGAGAACGACCTAATGCACTTGGCTAACACCAGTGCGGAGGTCATCGATGATCGTTCTTCACCGCTTGCGGTGAGATGGTGGAGTCACATTCTGAGTGGTCGAACGAAATTGAGTTAGGAGTTATTCCATCCTTCTATGGTTGCGTCCCGCTACCTAACCCGAGGAACTAGGAATGCAAACATTCAATGTGATGAGGTTAAATTACAGTTGCATTGCGTAACTTGATTTCAGGTCTTCTGAGCAATGATGCTAAAACTATTACAACCTCAAACGTACTATCGCTGGAGAAATCTTGAGAATAACATTAGAGAAATCAGGTGTAGAACTAACATTTAAAACACCATTTGTATTCTGAAAACAATAAGGGGCACAATAACAACCCCTGCCACACGCCCTTGCGGTGGATAGTGGAGTATCAGGTATGTGTAACTTTGGGCATATTTACGTTTATCATTAAGTGACCCCGTTTTCTTCTAGAAAGAACATGAAGTTTGGCATTTCTCCTGTTTCCCTAATGCAAGGCCATAATGATTTTGCATTGTGTTCGTATACCATTTTAAGGTGTTACTACGGTTTAGTCACATTGGGAGTACCCAGGAGGTAATTTTGAACGTAAGTCATTTGGGTAAAAAGACGTCCTCAGTGAAAATATAATAGAAAGCTGGGTACCCCTAATGCCATTAAACCGTAGTAACACCTTAAAATGGTATGCGAACACAATACAGAATCGTTGCGGCCTTGCATTAGGGAAATAGGAGAAACGTCAAACTCGTCTTCTTGATATCCAACGGGTACAAGTAAAAAAGGACATTTTTACTCTATTCGTTCTACTATCTATCTCCCTGATTTTACGTTGGTGATTTGATCTACCATATTAAGTCGGGGTCTGAAATATGTCTTTACTAGCCTCTAATCTACGGAATAAATTTAACCTGTATTTAAACCTACGGTCAACTGTTGGCTCCCATCCTAAGTCTTCGAATAATGTCGTGACAATGATAACTTGTTCAAGTACTTTTCACGAACGTAGCTGCTCTACGTTGCACTCGATCTAGTTCCAAAATTAAGGCTACCTCACCGGGATTCCATACTCCCGCAGCATGCTAAATGTGGGGCCTAACTGACGTGAAATGATGACGCTTATTGACCCTATCATCACAATTCCCGAATATCTTTTTATGAATCGTAACTTTTTATTTGATATTCCGCAAATTTCACGAATGTGTTTTCTCCTGGACATATCCTTAGTTATTGATGTACCGAAGTATTTTACCAATTCTACATTTGTTATGTTGGTTCCCTGTGTAATGTGTTTTCGGGTGAAAAACTCTTAATTCAAAAATTTATCGAAACATTGATTCAAATTTAATTACAACACCCATGTTCCGCACCACATTTGGATGGCATCAAGGTCCTTAGTTAATGATGCAGGGTACCACAGGGCAGTGTACTTGGCTCTCTCCTCTTTTTACTTTACTTAGACGATATTATTGACTATATCATCCCCTTTAGATGTAATATTTCGCTTTACGCAGACGATTGCAAAGTTTTCAAACAGATTGATTGCCCATCTGATGCCGTTTCACTACAATCTGCTCTTACTTCCGTCACTGCTTGGTGCTCAGATTGGCAGTCATGCATTAATCCCTCAAAATCAGCTATTTATGACCTTCTCTTCAAAGCACAAACCAATTTCGCTTTCCTGAACTCTTCCGAACAACCCTATCCCATCTGTCAGTTCTCACAGCAATTTAGGCGTAATTTTTGATGCGAAGCTCACCTTTTGCATGCACGTTCAAACGATTGTCACGAAAGTTATGGTAATAGTCGGCCTACTTCATCGTCACACTGATGTTCATGATCCTCTTGCCCTTAGAACTGTGTTTTTTGGTTATTATTATTAGGTAATCTACCGGTTAAGGTAGGTTTTTGGATGGACACAGCTACCAACTAAATATTTTGTGACTCCTAACAAAACATAAAATCTAGTATTCTACTCTAAATCAGGTCTCTCTTCATCTCTGAGTACTTTCTTCCTCCCTTCATCCCGTCCAACATCCCTATCCTGTTCCTTCCCTTTCCTCTTTTGCCCAACATTCTACCCTCTATCACAGTCTTCAACATCCCACTGCCGGTCAATACCCCCTTCATCCACTTTTCCTGCCTCCACAGGATTTCTCCCAACAAACCCCTCTCTTCTCCCACCATACCAAGTACTTCCTCATTTGTTTTCTTCTCTATCCATTTCACCTTCTCCATTCTTCTCCACACCCACATTTCAAAAGCCTCCAATCTACGTCTATCCTCCTGCTTCAATGACCACGTTTCCGCACCGTACATAGCTACGCTCCATATCAAAGTTTTTACGAGTCTTTTCTTAATATGCTTACTCAAAGTCCCCGTCATCAACTCCCTCCTCCTCGTAAAAGCCCCTTTGCCTAGCGCAATTCTTCTCCTTACGTCCCTACCACTTTGACCGTGTTGGTCCAAAACACTTCCGAAATACGTAAACTGTTCTACCTGCTCTAGTTTTTGCCCTCTTATTTTAATGTTTAGCTTAGCCTTTTTCTTTCTAGAAAATCGCATAACCTTTGTTTTATTAATATTGATTCTCGTCCCATACCTGTCGCACTGAATTTCCAATTCACTCAGCAATGCTTGCAGCCCCTTGGCTGACTGACAAACTAAAGCTTGGTCATCAGCAAACCTAACTGATTTTACAAATCCCCCGCCCACTTTCATTCCTACCTCGAGTTCTTCCCATGCCTCTTTGATCATTTCCTCTGCATACAGGTTGAACAGCAACGGTGATAATGGGCAACCCTGCCTTACACCTCTTCCTAACACTGCCCATCCGGACTCCCGGTTCCCCACCCGCACCTGATCAGTCTGAGACATGTACAGGTTGCGGATTAGCCTCCTTTCCCTCCAATCTACTCCTATTTTCTGCAATATACTCATTAGGTTTTCCCAATTCACTCTATCAAACGCTTTTTCGAAATCCACGAAACAGGCAAATACCTCCTGGTTGTGTTCTATAATCCTCTCGATTAATAATCTCATTACTGTAATGGCATCACGCGTACCTCTCCCCTTCCTTAACCCAAACTGATCATCCCCTAAGTAAACATTTGCCCTACTCTCTATCCTTTTGTTTATGATCCTGATAACGACTTTAGCTGCGTGGGATATCAAACTTATTGTCCTGTAGTCCTCACATGATGTAGCCTTTACCTTTTTCGGAATAGGAACTAAAACTGATCTCACAAAGTCTTCCGGCCAGATTCCTTCCTCATAGATACTACGAATCAGCCCATATAGCCTCTTCCTCCCAAATTTTCCTAAACATTTCAATAGTTCCGCGGGAATGTTATCCACCCCCACGGCCTTATTGAGTTTCTATACTCCCAATTTTAGAATACTGTTCACCAATCTGGTCGACCGCCTGCCCAACTACCTTAGAGTACAAAGTTTCTCTTTTCATTATACCTTAGAGTTACTCAAAGGACCTCTTAATTTCTTTATTGAAATTTCCCATTACCGCATCCCTTCCCTCAAAAATACGACCCGTAACTTTACTCTCTCATCCCTTGGTATTTCTCATCTCTACCGCCGTCGATTGCTATCTGATATTAAATTCTTACATAGGATTTTCAATGGAACTCTCCGTACTAACAACCGTCTTCGTCTCTTCTCTGTTCGTTTTCCCTCTCGGCCAACACGTAACTTTTAGTCTGATGCAGATTTCAAAATTCCGACTTTTGATCCCTCAACGTTCCCTATTCCATCGACTCCCAGCTACATTTAATTCCCTACCCATTCAGTATCCTTCCCCTGGACCTCTCTTCCTCACTCACCGCTTTCACCTCCTTCCTTTAACGCCAGATAGTCATTTAGCCCTCTCTGCTTACATATATTTCTTCTGCTACGTTACCGTTGTTCTTGCAATTTCTTTCTGTATATGTTTCGTTGTTGTTTATTGCTTTACCGTTATTTTTTATGTATATATAATATGTATTGTTTTTCAGGCAATGTAAAAGCCTTTGTGCCGTTTTTGGCTGCTTTGTTAACAAAATACGGTATCTTCATGACTGGATATCACTGCCCCCTTATATATCGCTGCATCTTAGAACCTTTACTGGAAACCTGAGACCCGAAATCATTGTCATGTGTATAAAGCGAGCATTGTATATGTCGTCCTATTGGCGCTTTTAAAGAAATCATTTAAAACTTTTGCATATTGGGAGCTGTCTGTAGTTATATTACCTTCGCGGTCTTCAAGAGATTCCATGCTTGGACATTTACCCTGTAATTCCCATACGTATGATCAGTAAGACTTAGGACCATCCTACTCTAATCTAATAATTCAAAGTAATCGCACAGAATATTTCCTTTTAAGTTTGTCAAGGATCTTTGCATTTTTTTGTTTCCCTACAACGTGTAACACATTTTTCCGTTTCGTTTCAATTGGCTTTCCTAAACAAATTTTAAATGTACTTTTGTTCTACGAATGAAATTTCTTTTGTTCCCTTTAATGTCACCTTGCGACATGGCTATGCCATCGTGACAGGTTTCTTTCGTAATATGTTTTGCTAGTAAATGTGAGCCTTATTAAATCTGAGAATCATTTCCACGTAGCTTCAGTTCAAAAGTCAGAAAAATCTTTGGGGTTACTTTTCTCGAAAACATATTTATAGCTTTCCAAGCGGTTTTACGACTTCATTTACTGGCGCATGCGACACGAGCTTTGTGTTCATACATCCCTTCGGTAGTGTCTTAATGTGTGATCATTTTAAATTAATTCATCAAAAAGATCTCTAGAATGTTATTTCCCTAGATTGTCGCCCTTATAAATTGATGGAGTGGGTGGTGAGCACATTTAGTGTTACCTCGCATTAATCGTGGTTTCACTTCATAGCATAAGGCTAGTAATGTACTCTTTGAAATGTCATATTATACCCCTGATTCAAATATGGATCCCTGCTATTCACATGAAACGTCGGGCGGTAGACACGATCGCGGACAACAGAGGTAAGTAAAATATTGGTTGAACACCGACTAAACTGAGGATTTAAAGAGACTTTCTCTGAGGTGGGATCTCGTACGACAATTTGATTCGAAAATCAAAGTTTTACAGTGTGGAGGAGCGTTGAAAAGCAACGACGAAGAGTCCCAAGTGTAAATCGTGGGCGATGACTTAGGGGCAGCCCATTTCAAAGCCGAGAAGGGTGATATTCTGGGTGCCAATAATTCCATGGGAAACCGAAAGAGTGGCGCAGGAAAATGAATGGACATTCCCTACCTGGAATGGCACGCCTTAGGGTTAAAGTCGGGGAGAATTCCAGTCTCATCCAGTTGATTATTTCACTGACAGATGAGTATGCTGTCCTGTCAATCAATAAAAACTAATACACTGCATTCGTTCGAACTGCTTTTAAAAGCCCGACGAGTGGGTAAGGATTATCCTCAGGTGATCGATCCTCCTTCGAGTTAGGGTCACCGAAGGGTTGCGGTCGAAGTAAAATTCGAACTCGGCGCGCTCGTGAGGCGTGCCGAAGAGGATAATCGAATCCAACAGCCGGGTTGTAAGTAGTATTATGCGGATATTTTAAATCGGTTTAAAGGTGATAATCCTATTGAATAGAAAAATGCACTTTAGAGTAGGTTAACCGGCGAAAAGACACGACATATAGATGAAAATACATATGTAGCTCTCGCAATGCTATTCAAGGTCAGGTGAATTTGCAAAATCTGGATTTGCAATGCGAATCTAAGATCATACTTCACAGGATCATTTCTGTAGTGTGTATCTGTGCCCTCTTGTCACAACTAGAGTGTACCATTCGCCACGAGGATGATGGAAAGTGACTTCACCTGAGCGTGAGAACGACCTAATGCACTTGGCTAACACCAGTGCGGAGGTCATCGATGATCGTTCTTCACCGCTTGCGGTGAGATGGTGGAGTCACATTCTGAGTGGTTTAATGAATATGACAAATAAATTAAATAATCACTTGTATAAACGTTGACATCCCACGTAACCACTGAATGATAAGGCATCATTCATAAACACACACACTTGTTAGCTAATTTAAATGAAATAGTAATGCACCATCAATATACGGCGGCACTTGGATTTCTGCAATATTTTCTACCCAAATGACTTGCGTTCACCATTACCTTCGCCATATTTCCGATGGGGCCCGACTTCTTAGGTTGTGATCAAATTTGGGTTAACGATACCACAGCAATAATTAGGTCAATAATGGAGAGGAACACAGAATACATCCAGGATGTATTTTTCTGTTTCGTAGATTTCGAAAAGACGTTTGATAAAGTGAATTGGGTAGAATTATAGAACGCTATCATAAGAATGGAATCAGTCAATCAAGATAACTGAGCAAATTAAGTGTATTTCTTACGAAATTAGCAATAATTAAAAACATTAATTTTCCATCAGTGATTTCATCAAAGTATGGTAGGTCATGGTTCTCTGCGCATCTTCACAGAGCCATCTTTTTGCCTTCGTTCAGTTGAAACTATCTATGCTGTCTGATCTCATTTCTATATTTAAATTTTATTTATTAATTTTTTCAATGCTACGGCAATTTATTGCAGCCTTATTTTATTCTGTATTATAATATGCATTGATTTCATAGGTAAATGTGGATATGAGAGCGCTGATGTCATTGTGCAGAAAGATGTAAGTGCCTGTAAAGCAAAATGCTATACCAAATATGCGTTCTATAATTCTACCCAATTCACTTTATCAAACGTCTTTTCGAAATCTACGAAACAGAAAAATACATCCTGGATGTATTCTGTGTTCCTCTCCATTATTGACCTAATTATTGCTGTGGTATCGTTAACCCAAATTTGATCACAACCTAAGAAGTCGGGCCCCATCGGAAATATGGCGAAGGTAATGGTGAACGCAAGTCATTTGGGTAGAAAATATTGCAGAAATCCAAGTGCCGCCGTATATTGATGGTGCATTACTATTTCATTTAAATTAGCTAACAAGTGTGTGTGTTTATGAATGATGCCTTATCATTCAGTGGTTACGTGGGATGTCAACGTTTATACAAGTGATTATTTAATTTATTTGTCATATTCATTAAACCACTCAGAATGTGACTCCACCATCTCACCGCAAGCGGTGAAGAACGATCATCGATGACCTCCGCACTGGTGTTAGCCAAGTGCATTAGGTCGTTCTCACGCTCAGGTGAAGTCACTTTCCATCATCCTCGTGGCGAATGGTACACTCTAGTTGTGACAAGAGGGCACAGATACACACTACAGAAATGATCCTGTGAAGTATGATCTTAGATTCGCATTGCAAATCCAGATTTTGCAAATTCACCTGACCTTGAATAGCATTGCGAGAGCTACATATGTATTTTCATCTATATGTCGTGTCTTTTCGCCGGTTAACCTACTCTAAAGTGCATTTTTCTATTCAATAGGATTATCACCTTTAAACCGATTTAAAATATCCGCATAATACTACTTACAACCCGGCTGTTGGATTCGATTATCCTCTTCGGCACGCCTCACGAGCGCGCCGAGTTCGAATTTTACTTCGACCGCAACCCTTCGGTGACCCTAACTCGAAGGAGGATCGATCACCTGAGGATAATCCTTACCCACTCGTCGGGCTTTTAAAAGCAGTTCGAACGAATGCAGTGTATTAGTTTTTATTGATTGACAGGACAGCATACTCATCTGTCAGTGAAATAATCAACTGGATGAGACTGGAATTCTCCCCGACTTTAACCCTAAGGCGTGCCATTCCAGGTAGGGAATGTCCATTCATTTTCCTGCGCCACTCTTTCGGTTTCCCATGGAATTATTGGCACCCAGAATATCACCCTTCTCGGCTTTGAAATGGGCTGCCCCTAAGTCATCGCCCACGATTTACACTTGGGACTCTTCGTCGTTGCTTTTCAACGCTCCTCCACACTGTAAAACTTTGATTTTCGAATCAAATTGTCGTACGAGATCCCACCTCAGAGAAAGTCTCTTTAAATCCTCAGTTTAGTCGGTGTTCAACCAATATTTTACTTACCTCTGTTGTCCGCGATCGTGTCTACCGCCCGACGTTTCATGTGAATAGCAGGGATCCATATTTGCATCAGGGGTATAACATGACATTTCAAAAAGTACATTTCTAACGTTATGTCTGCAACTGAGAGAAATAACTAGGTAAACATACGTGCATGATCATTTTACAGACCTCCTGATTCCAATTCATGTACAGTACACGCCTTAGATGAGTTAAGTATGGCATTTCAGCCACGAAAGCACGAAATGCGTTATTAAAGTTGTAGTTGATTTCAATCTTCAATATTAGGTATGAAGTTACAAATATTTGTATCGTGTATATCAGGGATACCTATTTGTACTTGATATCCAATCATATCGATATTGGTATTAACAGTTCTGCCGACATGACCAGTGATCGACTTGAGCTTAACGATCTTAACATCACCCAATACTCAATAAGAATACTACTGAAGCCAGATGACATTCAGTTGACTCACCGATAGCTTACTAATTTGTAAAAAATGCACGTGACTGAAATCTGGCTGATCTTTAATTCCTACCCCTCAGCCGCATTACTAACGGTCCCAGAAACCTTACACTCGTACATTATAAGAAACCTTACCTTGTATCTTAATGGGTCTGAATTACGAAAACGTTTTTTTCAGAATCCTCGTAATTCCTTTCTTTAAAGAATTTTATTACATACCTTTCGGCTACTTCTCGGCTGCACCGATTTCTAATATTCTTTCATATAAATCTAAATAAATACCCTGCGAGCCACCGAAAAGGTTTGCGGCAGGGTGTGCAGCCCGAGGAGGAAAGGGTAAGGGATGAGGGGGTTAGGGTTTTTCAAATGGGCGGGGGAATGTGATGGGAACCTAAATTATATATATATATATATATATATATATATATATATATATATATATATATCCATGCGCAGTCCCTACCTTGTAGGTTATTACTTATTGTGTCGCACTGACTCCTGGGGGATTTCGACTACAAGCATTCTGGTCTCTAATTGTTCTTGGAAAAAATGACATTTTAAACCTGTCAGTCTTGCAGTCTTTCTCTCTAATCTTATGTTCGTGATCCCCCCGACCGTAATACGTTTGGTTTCGTGCTATGTTCTTGATGTCATCAGAAAAGGGCCCATCTGAAAATGTTTTTAATAGGTTTAATCTATATTGTAAACGACGCTGTGTAAGGGAATCCCAGCCTGCATTTTCTAGCAAAGTAGTTACGCTACTGCGTTGGTCATAATAAAGTTTGACAAATCTAGCCCCCCTCCGCTAAACTCGATCTAATTCCGAAATCAAATTTATCTCTTGAGGATTCCATATACTGGCAGCGTACTCTAGGTGGGGCCTGACTAGGGCAAGAAAACAACGTTCCTTCACTTTTTCGTCGCATTTACCTAGCACTCTTTTTACAAATCCCAATTTTTTATTAGCACAGTCGCATATTTCTCTTATGTGCTTTCCCCAAGACAGATCGTGAGTACTTGTTACACCCAAGTATTTAAAGGAATGCATTCGTGACTATCCACCAAACTCGTAATGAGAAGCGTCTTTAAGGGATTGGATGGCGTTATTATTTGGTGAATTTGGAAGTCTCTAGTATTGTGCGAAAAAGGCTAATTGGATTGGTCTTAGTTTGGTATAATACGCCAGGCATACATTTCATCTCTAATTTCTTCTCCATTGCCCTTTAATTTCAACTGTCTAATTATGGTGAAGGAGCGCTAATTATTCAATGTATTAATTTTCTGTTGAATGGTAAATACATTTCTTATTTATGCTTGAGATCTCATTTATTTCTATCTTAGCCTCTCAGTGGACGTGTGATGGTAAGTTGGAGTCAGGATGACACACAACTTGAGATACAATGTAATAGTTTTTGGATTCAGCTTTGAGAAACCGATTCTGGATGCGAGGCATGGTAATGGAATAGCCCAGACTAAACTTGCAAGCTGCCCGCGGGGAGGGAGGCATCGCCCGTGCAGGTGCTGACTAAACAGCGCTCCAGAGTGCGTGGGAGGATGGGTTGAGAGAAGGCGGGGTAGTGACGGCCTGAGGGGCCGGGGCAAGCGGGATAAGGTCATAGAGAGAGAGAGAGAGAAGGCGGCTTGAGGGACACACTCCCTTATACGAAGGTTCCACATGGTCCTCACGTGTTCGCAACACGTGTGTGAGGTTTGGGGGAAGGGGAGTAAAGAAGTGGTAGAAATAATAATGACTTGAGACGGCAAAAGGCTCGGGGATGGACAAGGGTACGGAAAATCGGCAGAGGAACCCTAGGGGTAGTTTGGGAGGGGGAGTATGTTGGGGACTAAAGTTTAAAAGAATATTGCCTTGACTGGAAAGCATGCTTTTTCATGGGTACAAAGGTTTCATCTGCCAGTAAAGGTTTCTCGCTCAAATCTAGCTTGAGGCATCTGAGATTATGTTCGTATTTTTCGTTCAACTTCTTCTCTTCTTCCAACCAAGTAAGGGATTCATTCTGGTGATGAATTAATTCAAGTTCTCAGGATTCAGGTTTTGTTATGTTAGTATTTTTATTCGAACAATCATTTCTGTAGCATTAGCATATTCAATTACCAAAGGTATGACAGATGGTGGCATGCTACCCTATGGAGATTTACTGCTCCAAGACAGTTTGTATGTTCTTTAATAATATCTGGTAATAAATAACAAGTTTCGCAACGAGAAAATATAGTGAAACTTACCCATAGCGACATATATTTTATCCTGTCGACATCTATGAAGAACTAGCTTTTAATATTGGTTCTTCAGGATATCTTCGTCGTGTTTGATTTCAGTAGCTGAGTGAGTTGCACTTGTAGGATACAGAGAAAGACTACCTTTTGTTGATCTTCTTACAATATAATCTTCATTTAATTTTTCTATTTTTACGTTTTTTCTTGTAGTTTTTCTTATCGTCAGTTTAGAGTAAAATGTAAATAGCCATGTAATACTTTTATAATTTGTTGTGCCATGCTTATGATCGCAAATAAATAACCGCGCAAGATTAATTTATACAGTTTAAATGTTATTTTGGCTAGTCTTGTCGATTTTAATATACTTAGTTAGGAAAGACATTTGGAAAAGAGCCTTCGTATTTCAAGATACGAGTTCTCCCAATCGCTTTAATGTAAATCGTATTTTTCCTAATCTTCGGGAATTTTCATACGTTTCTGAGTTTTCTCGGTCCCCACTTTCCAGTCCATGTACTTGGGAAATTAGTGACTAACTGCAGTACAGTGATTATGAAAACAGAATCAATTAAAACTATTTTTATAGAAAGCACTATTTTTTAGGAAGGGTACTCATGGTTTTCTAATTCATCCTCAAAATGTGTATAGAAAGCGAAAATTAAAAGAAAACTAATTATTAGTTTCCCTTATCATTTCTACTATCCCATAATTTAATAACGCACGGCATTGAAAATACTGGCAATGCGACATAAAAAGTTTATACAATCAATTTAATTCACTAAGTGATCCATCTCGTTCTTTGTGTTTGCTCATTCCTCATGAATTAGAAGGAACACTTCCTTGAAAATGCTGCTGCGAAAAGAGCCATTTGGCGTATTAACCCTACATTATGATAAATAAATTTGATAATTCAGATAAGTTTACTAAGCCTTTTTTTTCTTTTTATCCCGAGACGCGTAAATCAGGTGTCAGTATTCTTAGAGAACAGTTGATTTGCTTAATATTGTAATTGAAATTGAATTGTAAATAAAAATATCGTTTTTCTCAGGACACCATAACTCTTTGGCATTGAAATCATACCTTTACTCACAACTGTTAGTTGAAAAATTGCCTGAATGTTATTATATTTTTGGCATTGTACGTGTGTATTTTTTATTTAATTTTATTTTATTTAATTTCTCACTAATGCTCTAATTTATAGGTTTCAAGGTTCGCTGGACGAAGTGTCATATTCCTTATATTTTTATTCCGCTAATCAGCAATTCGATCTAGTCAAATAGACATCAACCAAGAATTCAGGGCCACGAATTGTTTCTGTGTATATTATTATTATTAATTTTAAATTTTCTAGGTTAAAAGTCACCTTTTATGCCGTATTTATTAGAAACTTTCATTTCGGATCGTCATTCTTCCACGATTCTGATGGGCATAGGTCACCAGTCACTAGTTACGACGAGTTGCGCTGAAATTGTAATACATTTCCTTCATGACACTTATAAAAATGAGAAACAGCGATCTACGCATCTAATATATTAGTTTCAATTATGTCAATTTTGTTTTTTTTTACAATCGTGCATGTACTAGTGAAAACATTCTTAACTTACTTAGTGAATCGGGTTGTCCAATTACATTTTTGATTTGTATAGTAATAATATATTTAGTGATTTTCTAAAATTTTGGCTGTGGAACTGTGCGTTTCACCACACTGTAGCATATTCATGTGCACATTGATAGCTCATGAATTAAAAAAAAACAATTGTGATGAGATGATTTGTCGTGCATTAAAATTATGGAAAATTTCGAAGTTCATTTTCATTATGGATTTCAAACACTTCCTTCAAGTCACACGTGGCTTTGTAAATTTTTTTAAGATAATATTTTTATATCTAGTCGGCGTTTAAATGGAGATTCTTAGATTTAAGTCAAATTAATGTAGCAAGAAAACGTAACGCTCACATTCCAGTTGAGAAGATGCTAAATTATGCTGGGTTTGACTTAACCCGGTAACGGATATATATTTTTTAATACCAAGAAACGAGTTTATTAGGATCATTTTTTAATGACTGAATTCCAAATTAATTCGCGGGTTTCCACGGGGGATGGTATTGAAAAAAGATGAAACAAGAAAACAATCTAACTGCAAAAATGAAATATATTGAAGGCTCATCCACGTGGTATGTAATATATTAGCAGTGTCTTTTTTTGTAACTTTTTAAAATCTATTTAGAGTTTGATTAATCAATAAAATAATTAAACATCAAATTAAATTAAAAACCAATTCTGTGAGAAAATATTTCTGTTGCATGAAAATAAATTGGCCTATATCAAGTATTTATTTTGCGTGAACGATATTGCATATCGTTCCACTTCCACCTCCTTTTAACAAATTTCTCTGAATGTTACTAAGAGGAGTAAGCGTTCACATGAGATTTATATTTATTATTTTATTGTTATCTTTTAACAAAATAATTTGAACTGTTTTGTTCGAATTTCGTATTTTATATTTGTATATTGTCACGTTGTGCATTGAAAATGATAAGACATCAATTTGTACAAAAAAGTATTCTAATGGCATGTTTTTTCACTATCTAGTGCTTCAAATATGCGGATGCAGGGAAATATTCCATGAAAGAACGGCACGGTGCGCTGCTCCTGTGGATGGGTGTGTCTACACCCGAACAGGTATTGTAAAGATTCTTTACATCTTCGCAAGGCTATTTAAGATAGGAGGAATACCATTCTTGTCTTTTATTTATACGGTGTGATATTATGAATAAGTTAATTTTTCCTATGAGTGACACTTTTCCAAGATAATGTTTTGCATCCACAGCTTTGCTAAATTGTTTCCATGTTCGAATTGCTACTAAATACAAGACCGGCTTTATTTATCAAACACAATTAGATTGCTCTATGACGTTGTCGTTCAATACTTTGATGGTCTTTTAGAAAGTTTAGAGCCATTCTAATATCTGTTTTGACACTATAACTAGTTTACCTCCTAGCCTATCCCAAAAGTGAACGAGGAACGCTGAAAAGGTCTAGAACCTTATCAAGTTTTAATGATCTTCAAAGTTCAAGTATTATTTTTCTTAACATCCAGTATATACTTTTAATTTGCTTGCGTCTGTGGTTTATTTCGCTACGGTTTTCATGTAGTTTTATTAAATATATCGTATAGTTTTAGGCATTACTTACTCTTAGTACATTTTTATTATAAAATAAAAACACTATGCGTCATAGTCCTGCAATTTGCGTTATATACCTCATCATGATATGACTAGATTCCCTCAGCAGCGATAAATACTCTTGTCTTGTCGTCACTTTCTTGCGCATAATCTCTTAATATCAGCTTCTCAACAATCTAAAGCATTCGTAAAATAAATTTCATTTTCTCATTAATAATTAATTTAACGGCGTGGCATTTCGAGTCGGATCCATCCCTTTGGATATTCCGCAAAGATTGAGATTTGGGCTGCTGTGGAGACAAACTCCAACGAGGGAGGATAAAAAAAATGACCGCGAAGGATTCGGAGACGTAAAAAGGACCTCAAGGTTTATGGCGGGTGTGTAGAAAAGAGAAGGGAGGTAGTGGAGGTATGAGACTATTCTACGAGTGCCTGGGAAAGCACGCGGAGGGACTTGTCATGAAAAAGAGTGGAAACGTATCGGGGAATAGAACATGCCATACTCCTCGTCAGTGGTCTGAAAGCTTTGTCGATTCTTGGATTAGACATATTAACAACTTATTAGAAATACTTATTAAACTAGAGAACTTTGAAATATTGCGCAACTATGGCGATCGTCTGCTGCCTCGGCTTTCTTCGGCCCATGAACTATTCGTAACAAACAATCCCGATAGGTATAATCGGCTAAAAATTACTGACGATTGACAAAGGATTATTTTTATTAATGATCACCAAAGTATGTATTTTTAAAATAACAGTCGGAAGACCCTGTTGAATTATAACCATCTTCGATAATTATATTGGGTGATAATAATGTATCCGCGTCTA
Source organism: Hetaerina americana (assembly GCF_022747635.1). Taxonomy (NCBI): domain Eukaryota; kingdom Metazoa; phylum Arthropoda; class Insecta; order Odonata; family Calopterygidae; genus Hetaerina; species Hetaerina americana. The sequence continues at coordinate 46,530,832 of NW_027287316.1, forward strand.
CAGGTTCAACAACGCATGTTCGTGTTATTTAGTGCATCAGGGATGTCTGACTACCAGTTCCATATGCACACGCCACTAATCTTGAGAAAAACGTAAGCAAGAGAATTTAATTTTCCATCAGTGATTGAAGCACTCGAGGTTTCCTCCCATATTTTTCTTCTTTTGTGAATTCTTCGGCGATTGTTTTTCTCTCGAGTTTTTAAAAGGAAACCGCGAGGCACATTTTGTGGGAACGGAGTCTTGAGTGTGAGAGTTGTTTGCTAGGAAAGCCGTGAAGACTATAAAAATTTACGACGGTCAGGAGTTAATGTTTGGAGTGGGCAGTGGACCATTTGAGGTTTTAGCACATTAAAACTTAAGTTCGCAAATACATCATCAGGAGCCATTGCTGATTTTAAACCAAAAGCTGAACAGCACCAGACGGGCCATTAATTCTGTTTTAGCCTGAGTATTTCAAAATTCGTCGGTTTCTCGTAGGGTTTTTTCATTTTTTTTTATTTCGGGCTTTTTAATCTTGCTTACAGAAAAGGTAGTCGCTATTTAAAAAGGTAATTATTCAGTGTTTAAAAGTTTCACTTTGTCTTAGTCTTTTCCATACATTTCGCCAATTATGGTCGTTTAAGGGAAAACAATTTACTAGTATTTCATAGAGAGATATCTGATCCGTTTTATGCAAAATGAAGTTGAGATATTAGTAAATTTTGGTGGTTATATCGATCATTTTGTGTCGATATCATGCATAAAATCAAGATAGAGGCCTTCTTGCAAAAACGTGGTGTATTAATGAAGACATCACTCCAGAAAATTTATTCTCAGAAATATTTAATTCCCTAAGATAGAGCTTACGTGCCCTGTACTTCGTGGGCAATTTCATTCCTCCAAGAGAAATTACAAAGAAAAAAGAGAAATGCGTGATTATCAATGGGAATAAATATCTTCTATTATGCGTATAGTAATATTATTAGTGTATTTTTTAGTGTAATACTAAAGAGGTGGTGCATTTGGTAAGCATTCATCTTGTCGCCACTAAGACTAATTTTGAATATGCCATTGTTATTCCATCAAAATAATTTTGAAAAGTTTGTTTCGCTTTTTCTGGCATCTTTTAAATGTATCGAATGTTTAACTGGTAGAAATAGACTTCAAAGATGCATGAATCGCGCTCACAGAGATTCCGGTGTGTTCTAAACAAATACGAAATTGTGAAAACTCGCTCAGAGTATTACTTTAATACAAACGTCAGGCTCGGCTACTGCATTCACTCGTTCATAATGTCGAGGGAGAACCATATGACGTCATAGGATTTAGACGGAGGTCTCACCGATCGGTGGATGAAATGAAATAAGCGTTTTCGATATAGTTAACATTACATTTTCGGCCTCGTAACATGATGATTATTTCAGTGGCATTCGAGCCGAAAAGAGGAAAATCAGCGCCATGAATGCCCGGTGAAGTCCATATCACTCATCCTGAGACGGCTGCTCATCGGTGGACCCCTTAAAATAATGGCGAGGAAAATCCTTTTGTGGGACGCCGACGAGGGATAGAGGTGGGTTGCGTAAAAGGAAAGGATGCATTGGGAGGAGTTTAGAATGGGGAGGGGGAAAGAGGCGGCTCCCGAGAGAAAGAACCGCGCCGCCAGTCGCCCGTCTCCTCCCCGCCTCCGGCCGTCATCGCGGCCAACCCCACTTAGAGCGTATCCGTCTCCTGCCGAGAAACCTCACTACGCATGCGCAGAGCCAACCCGGAGGGTGGGGGTATCCCATTTTCTTCCGCTGCAACATTCGCTCGAGATCCCGCCCCTCGCTCAGGGAGGTCTCAGAGAGACGAGATAGGGCCTGTCGCGAGTCCATCCGGCGACTTCCTCGAGAGGCTCGTCGCGTGTTTTGTCTTCGGAGGAAGGTTGACCGGGGACTCCTTTTCCGCGTACCCTCGCGAGGAGGGATATAGCCTCGATGCTCTTGAGGGCAGTCCACCACCAGGCCCGCGAGGCCCTGCTTCTCGACTGCCCCGAACCGCTCTACCTTCATCGCCCTAATCAGTACTCCCAGCCCCCGCACCCACTCTACATCCCGCACCTCTCGGATCCCGCCGAGGAGGGTCCGGTCCCCTCTGACTGCGACCAGCAGGACGGCCGAGTCGAGGCGGTCGCCTTATCGCGACCCAGCGGGTCGGAGTCCACCTCCCCGTGCTCCCTGGGGCCGACGTCCCCCGCGTCGAATCGCGGGAAGAGGAGGGCGGGAAGTGGCGGCGGAGGGGATCGCAGCTCCGCAGACAGGCACCGCCGTCGGGCGTTGCAGTCTCCGGAGGAGGCACACGCCCAGAGGGCGATGGCCAATGTGCGGGAGAGGCAGAGGACTCAGTCGCTGAACGAGGCCTTTGCCTCCCTCCGTAAGATCATCCCCACGCTCCCCTCCGACAAGCTATCAAAGATTCAGACTCTTAAGCTGGCCGCGAGGTACATAGACTTTCTGTGCAGAGTGCTCGAGGAGGAAGGAGAGGATGGTGGGGCGGGGAACAGCGGTAGTGCTCCCCCGCCGTGCTCCTATGTGGCCCACGAGAGACTCAGCTACGCCTTCGGTGTGTGGCGGATGGAAGGGGACTGGAGCGGGAGACCATGACGGAGTTGGCCCAGGGAGATACTGAAGGGGTAAGTTTCCGACATATTTTACCTTTTCTTGTCTGATTTATTCTCCCATGAATGTTTTTCCTTTCATCGGCAATTGACTCTCAGGAAAACTAAACTAAGAACAGATTTTAATTGCTAATATATCGCGCAGAGGCGTGAAAATTATATTCTTCGGCATGATAGAAAGCATTCGTGAGAATAGGAAAATGTGTACTTGTATCTGAACCCTTAAAAGTTATTATTGGCAGTTTATCAATGAGTATCTGTAAATTAAGAATGTTTTGTTTCAAATAATTGGTAAGTGTGAGATTGGTGCAACTGAGCAAGCTTTTAGTTAGGGCACATGTAAGGCATATTTTATTGATGAAGCTTTAAGATTCCTTCAAGTGTTTGAATATGTATGTCCAAGTAATAAAATAAACCATGAACATAGTAATCAACCCGATGGTCGGTTTGGCGGGTGACGGTAAAGTTCACCCAGTACTTAGCCCGACGGCGTGTGAAATTCACACATCAGGGCAGGGGCCAGCTACTTTCCCTGTGCCCGTTATGGTTTTCCAGGAAAATCTCAATATATTTTATGGCTTTCAATTGTCTTCGTCCATTGCGGCGCTGGTTAGTAATTTTGCCCCGGTGAATATTTCAAAATGAAAACGTCTTATAATTGTCTCAGGTTTCAATAACTTCGTCAGGACAGCAGTGAAATATTTTGCAGCCCATTTGGTTTTAAAGCGAGTGTTTTATCTAAAGATGGCTAGCATACTTAAGCATTATGTACAATTACTTGTATTCCTTTTTCTTCTCAGTTGTTTCAACTCTTTCATAAAAAAATACTTTCTTATATTTATCAACATACAGGTGCCTATTTCCCTGCTAGTTATCACGGGGGTGTCTACTTAGCGTTACTAGGTCAGTAGCCATTAAAAGGAATCAGCGATTTGTTCATGAGTGGGTAATGAGATATTATTTTATTTAAGGGTAGCTTGACTTTTTTCCTATTATTCTCTACCGTTCATTGTGGCGAGTCTTGCATGGGGGAAAAATCCTCATATCAATTTGTGCTGCAATCAGTTTCTCTTTATCTATTCCTAATTGCGTTACCTCTTATGGAGTTGGAACTGTTCTCTTGGTGTCGTATGTGATCTCGAATTAGGTAGAACTAGTTTAATTCTTGCGTATTGTTTTGCCGAACAGCTTCCACTCTAGATTATCCTCTTCTTGCGTTACGCTTTCAGTTATTTTAAACTAATTTATGGTGAAGTAAGCACCTTTCCTTTGTATTTTGCGAAATTCGGAAACATACAGGATTCCTAATGCTGGACCCTGAGAATATCTTACCGTCAAACTTATGCGAAAGAGCACATCTCATATCCTTTAATATTTTATAAAATATTACTCCACTATTTGTTAGACCAAGCCTAATTTCTTTAATACAACTCTGAAAATATTTACAACGTGATTTAGCTGTGTTATACCCGATGTTTATATCACCGGCAATTATTATATCTGACCTACTCTGCCTAATCCATCTATGCTATCGATACAAAGGTGATGAACATTTGTTTCCAGAAGAACAGTACTGAGCAATTTTTCGGAGTTCGGGCCCCCACTGGTGGCACCAAATAATGATATTGTTTGGATAGCTGGAAAGTCAGTTTGTTTGACAGCTTATGTCTTAGTAGCTGATGAGGCGGAAGAGATGATATTCCTCGTACCCCATTTGGGTCCCGGACGATTTCTCGGAATTTGCGGTGATTCTTAGCCAGAGAAAATCATTTTTAGCAGAGGTCTACTAAGTTTTTGTGGGACCCTCGCTCTGCCCACTACTGTACTCAAAAGTCCTAACTATATTGACACGACTAATCTTGAAATCCCTTATTAAATATCAGAGTGGCTTATTATTTAGCTTTGTATACTTTCTACCTGCCTTAATTCCATCCAATGTGTATAGTCTTCTTCTCCCTCTAATTCGCTTGTTACTTACATTGTTCTCCCCTCCACGGGTACTTTAGAGAAATTAAAGTAATAATAATGAATGCCTCTAATAGTATGATTCAGACGCCTTGTGACTGAACTGTTGATAGCCTACATAATACCCCGTCACCCGTAAATGAGAGTAACACCACTAGCAAAACCAACAAATACATGCAGATCTACGCCTAAAGAGGCAAATGCGATATTCATGCGAAAACCGTTTTAACATAAACGCATGCAAACACATATACTATCAAATAACATACGTACATATCTACGAATAAACCTTATGTCTACGCAACCTTTAATCTTGTCCTGACTTGTAAATCGAATGTCTTTACTATTTGTATAGTGAATTTGGTTTCTTAGTGTTATGATTACTGATTGTTTGGGGAAAGAACGAGTATGTGTGCACTAAAACCCCCCTTAAAAGTCTCCCTTATCTTATCTCTTTGGTCTGATCTACCTAAATAGTGTGGATCCATAATAATTTCTCTAGTGTCATTGTCAAACTAGTTTGATCTGAATCTTTCTAAAAGCCTAGGTCTCGCATCTCTTCGCATTTTAGGTGGCTCCCAGCCTGATTTCCCTAAAACTTAATCGTCTTTTTATAGTGATAATTTTTGACGAATCTGACGGATTTTCTCCGGACTTTATCAAATTCTTTATGCCAAGCTTTCTCCCGAGGATCCCAAATACTAGCGGCACATTTCAAACGAGGCCTAACTAGATCGAAATAACAACTCTCTTTTACTTTCTCATTACATATCCCCACCACCCATTCAAAGAGGCCGAGTTCCTTTAAAGCAGATCCTCCTATATCCCCTTCGATGCATCCGAGGAGTTCCGGCAAACTTAGGGAATTCCGGTTACATTGTCGCGTTGAAGTTACACGTAGGTAGAGCATCTGCAATCGATTCCCTGTACTGATCAGCTCCCCTGTCCGCGGGCTGGGTTTGAATTTGTTAAACGATCACGAACGAATGGTGAGTTCTGCGGGAGGAAATTGATATAGATTCTACGCCCGCTTTATATTTCCCGACTCCAGGCCACTGCACTTTGTGAGCTAATCTCTTTTGAGGCTCACAATGGGCCCTTTCATCTTCATCCGCGGCGGCGATACGGATACAAGGCGCCTTGAGCGCCGGGATTATTTCCGTCTATGGCTGTCAAAATATTCGGATCTCAGATCGAAGGTCCATCCTCAGAGGTGCAACCGCTTCCCTCTTTGTTTCTTGTATATCTCGTAACGAATACGAGCGCAGCGGAATCATCTTCGAGTTTAAGTTGGGACTGCGATGGCTGTCTGGGAGAGGCAGTCGTCGCTTTTCCAAATTATTACAGACGAAGTATTTTGAAAATTTGCCCTTGAAAATTTTTTCCGCTTTTTGAACCCGTTCCGATAATACGAGGGTCATCCGGAAAGTAGTACCCGTTCGTGAAATAAAGACACAAAAGTAAATATTAACAAACATAAAAAATTTTATTTGAAAGAGGATACTTTAAACTACTTCTCAACATAATCTCCAAGCAAATTAAGGCATTTGTCATAACGTGTGACAAGTTTCTGTATTCCTGCTGCATAGTCCTTCGCCGCCAGCTCATTGAGATACGCGAGGGACCCATCTTGCACAAATTTTTGCATAATGCAGATGGTGTTTAACAATTTCATGAACAATTGTTCGAGAAACATTGGGAAAATGCTCACAGATGTCATCAATTGTGACGCGCCGATCGTTCCTCACGAATTCGTCAACTGAGCTCACCAGTTGGTCTGTAATGACAGACGGTCTCCCCGAACGCTCATCGTCGTGTGTGTTCCCCCTCCCCATGTTGAAGTTGCGACACCACCGCCGAACAGACGACTCGTCCATTACATTGTCTCCATACACCTCCTTTAATTGGCGATGAATATCACATGGGCGAACGTTTCTTGCATTGAGGAATTTAATCACTGCCCTCACTTCACAACTGGCGGCGTTCTCAATTTTTTTAAACATTGTAAGCAATCACAGAAACAACACAGGCAATGCTAGCGTCACGCAACTTGGCTCAGAGAAGGCAGACAAGCCACTGAAGCTATCTGACCTCGTCCAGCGGCTACTCGCGTCGTCAGCACTTCATGCGGCACGAACGGGTACTACTTTCCGGATGACCGTATGAGATACCTAAAAGATTCAAAAATCACAACTTCCAGAAGAAGAAGATAATTTTGAATAAACTTATCTGCTGCCGGTTTAACTGCACCTGTAAAAGTCCTAATTTGTAATTATTAATTTATGAACGTTTTCAAAAATTTTATCTTTATGCTCAGTATATAGCACGTTAACTCTAAGAGTTTGTGGAAAATTATGGACAGAAACTTGCTCATGTAAAACTCACGATCTATTGATGTTTAAAAGGGTTATCGATTTAATTATTTGGCAGATTTTTCTTTATGCTTGTATGAAACATGCGGTATTAATGAATTCTGCCACAGGAAATTGGGTAATTTACGCGATTTTCCTACTATTTAGTGACCGCGTCCCTTTTATCAGTTATATAGGTATTTTAACTGAAAATACCTTTACCTACCTACCTACCTACATGTTTACCTATGCCTACCTAACATACCTATTATCATTATTTTACATACTTAAGCATACCTATTATTTCAAGAAAGCTTATGACGTTCTTTTTTCAAAAGTTGAAAATGGATACTAGCGTTTTTGATGCATATTATGCAAATAGTTAGGTATAGTATGGCGCCCACAAACTGATAAACGTAGCAATGATGCAATGATGTGTCCCCTCTAAAGAAATTGAATTTGTTTGCAACATCATCATTCCGTGTAGGAGAAATTTATAATTAAAAAAATAATGGTGTAGAAAACTCTCTCTGAGGAAACACTGCTGTACTATAAACAAGACCTAAGTCGTGAAAACTTTTGCCACGTTGCTGTTCACGCTAAACTCATAGCCAAAGATACCTTTTAGGATTTCGCTTACTCAAATTTCAGTATCTAACATTAAGTAGCAGCTTGCTTAGAATTATATGTATACATATATTTATTATTATGCATAAAAATAAATGTATAACTTGAAGAATTTGACTGATTGACCTGCTTTAGTTGAGTTACGATTAAGTTAGATATCTTCGGATAGAGAAATTAGGGTCAATTTTAATATTGTGTAGGTAAAACTTCAATGTCCAGTTTAAGGATAACTTAGTGGTACGGGTGAGGAACGGGATGAAAGTTGGGTAATGATGATTAAAAATTGATGAGTGTTAAGAGACTACCACAGCCGTTCCAATGTCAATAACATCTTCATCGGACGCAGGGAAATTACTGGATTGCATTCATCACAAATGTGTGTTGCCGTGATCTGCTGGTTGTATGTTATCGTGATATACCCTCATTAAAATTAATTTTTAGTAGGTATTCTATTAGCTGCCTACAAATGTGTTGTATACTTTTAAATTGTAACTAGGCTCATAATTTTAAAGGACGCATCACAAATGAAATTACTGCTGGACTTGCATTTAATTTTACCCATTAATTAGTCTCTTATCCATGCCTTTTTAAAGCTTATACAAAGTATTTAATTTACAATTAGAAACATTTTAGAACTAGAAAAACATGTCATAGATTGAAATATCATTGAATTATCCAAAGCTACTTTGCCGATTCCAAAATCTATTAAATTATCTAAAATTTCCCCGGGATAGAGTTCTTGAACTTCCTTGATGAATAAGCTCTCCGAGTAGTCCTCTTCCCTTTTCCATTTCCACAATCAGATAATTCGGATTTCTGAACATATCTGCTAATTTATGGCGGTACTAAGCGTGAAAAAAATTATGAATACATCTTTCAAATATGGGTAAATTTCAACGTTGAGTTCCATCAAATACTTTTTTGCAATATAAAAATAGTTTCGCAGTCCTATTTTATTATCCGTATGCCCAATCCTATGGTTTTCATATTTTTATTTGTTGAAATAAGGACAACTTGAGGAAAAATGAGGACATGAGGCCCTGGTAATCGAAATCGCCGGTGAGCGCTGCATAAGAGGTATAAAAATCGACCGGCTGGTTATTTACGATTTTTAAGTAGAATTTTCTAAAAAAATTATCACAAAATAATATAGTATTTTACATAAAATATAAAACTGATGATAGAAATAGAATTAATAGAATTACGCATTCTAGGTATCCTACGTGATGTTTATCGCTAAAACCTATCGCATCTTCAATGGGAATCCATGTTTTCCTATGGTACACGTAACTGTGGCGGATGGCTCTGTATTTAAAAAGCTATTCTTGTGTCAAATTTTCAGGGTAGTAATGATGTGTGTCCTATCACGGTGAACAGGCTAGTGGGACCCTATGACCCTTAGAGCTACACTGTCGCTAGCTTAAGCTTCTCGTAATGCCATCCTAGCCAGGCTGGTTTAAGGTTAGGAGTCAACCAAGGGGTTGTCTCTGGCCCTCCTGGTTGGAGCTTTGACGCTGAAATAAAAACCATACTTGCTAAATATTTTTGTGAAACCAAAAGAAAAGCCTTTGATAATGGGTGTACCTAAAGGAATATCGCTTTGGAGACCGTCAGAGACGATGATGGCAGAGCACATCTACGTATAATGAGCATTAAAAGGATAAAGAAAAAGATCCATAGGTAAAGGGAGATTGTAGGCTGGTTTTGTAGGAGACCAGGGCCCACCAAGGGTTGTAGTGCCACGAAATACAAGATGATATTTATCAGAAAAATCACTTAACTTTTTCCACACAAGACAATGCCATTGTTCTTCGCGCCAAAGGCTTCCGCTAAATGGATTACCTTCGCGATCCCACATTCCCCTTGCCTTTACCCCTTTTTCCTTCCTCTTGATTCCCGCATGGTCCTCCTTAGAGCCGCCGGTTAGATTGGTGGACGAAGGAGGGCCAGGGATCTCGGTGGATGGCATTCATTATGGCCGGTCGATTTTACGCCCGCGAATCTTTAGGAGTCGACGTCCCGCTTGCTGTGCACGTCTACCTAAGATTCGACTTTCCTCAGAGACTTCGCGCTCCCCGGTGGGAGGACTCCAGGGCACTCGTCCAACTGCTTGTGCCGTGAAAATTCGGTCGTTTCTCATTTTAAATTGAATCTCTCGGCTCGGGCTGTTAAAATTAATTGTTCCGCCTTCGCCGCGTCGAAATTCGTTCGGGGTTACGGAAAGGGGATGAGCACTCCTGATAAATCAACTTTATCCCTTCTGATTAATGAACGTCTTTATCGTTTATTGCATTGTAAATCCACGAGAGTGCATTTCATTGATGACGTATTCATCCACGTGTGACGCAGCTAATGTGGCCAAGCGTGGAAAATTTCAATGGATGCTCAAAGACAAAGTAAAGATTTTTTAACAATTCAGCGTTAGTTAATAAAAGTTTATATTTAAAATGTGATCCTTTGTATGAATTATATTTATCTACCGAATAACATTGATCAAATGCTGAAGTATGCATCAAAACATAGATCTCTTCAAAATTCGCGCCTAAATATATCTTATATAAGTAAATTTTTATAAGATATTGCGGTCGGATTCATAGCTGATAAATCGCGATAATAATAGTGGTGTTTTTATCAATGATGGAATTAGAAACATGAAGTCATCTCCTAAATTTTACCGCTTATATTACAAATTCCCAATGCCCGAATCGGCACCGGATCAGCCGAGAACATTAGTGTTATAATAGTGGACGAGCAATTGCACAGCTCAAACAACTTAAACCGGCTGGGAAATTGACAAGGGTCGCTCAATCTATAATGGCTTGGGAAGTAATTCACTAATCTAAGTGGAGATTTACCGGATATTTTCAACGTTGAAATTTCTTACCAGGGGAGAAGGAGGGTGCGATATGGCAAATAATTTTTTTGACAATAGAAGGCAATAACCTTCGTGTGTAACTCAGAACTATCGCGAGAAAACGGTAGATAGCATTTTTCATCTTAGCACTCCTCTCAGCCGTTTCTCAAAGCTGCCATTCGATTTACAATTCGAAGTCCTTGTAATATATAGTCCATAAAGTGAGGCTCTTTTAACTTGACTTAATTAAACAATGTAAAGTTGGTCATTGCCTACAAGTCTGTTTTCAGAGGAGTTTTACAGGTGCATCGACTTGTGGCCTTAAGAAACGGAACGTCTGGAGTTACCCTAAAACGCACAAATAGGAATAAGAGAGGGAGGGTGAAGCAGGAAATATTGAAAATCATTATTGATATTTTGATTCACTAGGGGTACATTCGTCTATTGGATAAATTTTGATATTCCATTTTTAAAATAAAAACTTTTCGATTTTCTTCCTATTTCCCCTTAGTTGAAATGCTGATTCAGTGAGAAGAAAAAACCCATGTTCAGAACGTAGTTTCTCCAGGGGCGCCCGAAATTATAAAGTTTCTACATGCCAGAAAAATATTGAAAAACATACCGGCATATATTTTGGCCTTTATTCAAGAATGCGAACAAGAATATTTCTCTCAGTGTTTATTCTACTTGGCTGGGAAATAAACTATGTTCACAGGACTACAATATTCTGCAAACGCAAGCTTGTATTGTTAAAAAAATATTTTTTAAACTGGTAATTCCGTCTGCATGGTTAACAATAATAAGGAAATATTTCTAGAGCGAATCTTCAGAGCATTTCTTGATGAGGTTCAGAATAAGAAATTAAGATAAATTCATGGAAAAAGTTTAAGATACAATTTTTACTCAGTCCGTTATTGTTGTAGCTTCTGAATATTATGAATGATTGAAAGGGTTTTCTACTCCAGTAAAGTTCAGTCCCCTTCCACATCATCCCGTTAGGATGATGTGGAGGGGGACTGCACTTACGGTGACCTCTTAGCCTCCCGTTTCCCAGCCGTGGAATCCTGCTCAATGCAGAGAACCTCTTCGTCTCGCTTAGAAGGTACCCTTTCTGACCACATTTTACGGCTTGTCTTGAAAGTATTTTTTATCAACGTTCTTGTAATGGGCATCCGCTGACTTAGGGAAGGCATGGCACAGCCCACCGCCGTAAAATGTTCGGTTGGTGAGGTAGGATTGCACTGAAGGGTGGAAGTAGTCATGAAGAAGTACGCTGGAGCTTGCATGTCCTGGCTCCATCGTCACAGGAAGATGGTGCTACTGATGGTTGCGGGAGGCTAACTCGGCAAAGTTCTCGGAGAGGTGTGGTACACGAAAGCCGAGAGGACCCTGCATAGTCGTTGCAACTTCAATACCACCACCATTTTATCTCATAATTGCCAGTTGAATGTTCATCAATAGAAGATATTAAAAATTGAACTCCCCATTGCCATCCGGCCTACTGGGCATTGGGAATGAAAATATCGCATGCTGCTATATATATATAATATATAACATACAAAGAATTAAGACAATCAATGCAACGTACAATTTATTTGGTAGTCAACCGTTTGAGGCAGATTTTGGATAGACACAGACTAAAGACCGCACTTGACACACGCAGAGTAAATTTATTAGCCTGGTCTAACATGGCAAAACCTGACACCCCACAATAAGCTGTTTTTCCTTAACATCATCTCGGAATTCCAAGTCCCTATTTTAACTTGTTGGGTCCTCTTCTTTATTTCCTTCTCTATTGTTATTATCGATTCCACTTTGCTATTTGATTTCGTGTGAAGACGACCACGGAAGCCTAGCCTCTCCCGCTACTGGGCACAACTCACGGTCCAGTGGGCCACATGGTTCCCAGGACTCATTCTAATGATTACGTCCGTCATAAATTTGGATAAACGATTGAGGTGGTTTCCCGTTTCTCCATTTAATTACATAGTCAATTAGACATATTTTTTGTAGGTGTCTATCGCCTGAATATCAGCGGATAAGTAAGCCTCTTTTCCAGTCTCTGGCTCCTTATTCAACCGCCTCTTGTTCATCGAAATCTTAATTGAGTAGCTGTCACGAAAAGCAATTGACGCATCTGGAGATAAAGTGTAAAAGGCAGTCTTTCTCATAGCATTTCACTGTTACAAAAATGGTTGCTAAATCACCAAAACTTGGAACTCATTTCTTTAATTATACCTCCTCCCCCTTTATCTACCTTGTTCAATTTTCTTTGGTCTAAAGTCAAACAGTTTGCAGCTTCTAACGTTCAGTAGTCGCTACTTTTGCCCGAGTCGGTGAATATTGTTCGTAGTTGATGAGAAGCGTTCTTGGACCATTTTTATGATCATCAAATGCCATTAGATAATCCTCATAAAAACTCTTCCAGAATTAAATGCAGGCCTTGTGGGGATATTTGGATGCCTGCAAAATTACTTATTTCGTTGGAGGTGAATTGATCTATCCTCGGAGAGCAGTGTTGTATCGCTTTCGAATTTATATACTGATATAATTTTGGAATTATAATGTTTTTTTAGCACTATCTTGAAGAATAGATGGTTACACTAAAAAATCGTAGTCTCGAGACTTGCTGATCTATTTGAATAAAATAGGTGAAAGTGTACTGCCTGATTCATCGACTCAGCCCACGGAATATTTTGGCATTTTAAATATAATTTTTGCAATAGTTATTAAGTTACGCTCTTCTTATTTTAACTAATGGTCTTAAATAAATTTCCATTTTCACTCGAACGACCCTGAAAACTATTATTTGACTTTCTTTTTCACTTTCATAATTATATTTTGATTTAATTGAAGATTTGATTCTTTTACCACTGTAAAAGAGTGGTGATGCTTGTCTTTTTGAATGACAGAAGTTTTGTATTTTAATGTATGTCAGACGATACCCATTCAAGGCATATTGTTCACAGCACTTATCTTAATTTATAAAGTTACTAGTTAATTTTGTAAACTTTCTCTTATTGTATTTAAATTTAGTACTTATTTTATCATTGGTTTAAATCTTAATTTGCTCGATAGAATTCGTTCGCTATTTTAATTTCATATCCAATATATGTAATTTGATTTTCGTTGAAATTGAATTGCTATGCAGATGCACCACATCAAATTTTAATGTCAGATGTTCTAAATGTTAAATTTTAAAACATCGATGAGGATGGCTATTGGAAAAGAAATCGTCAAGTTTTAAAATTTCTCAGGGTTGGTAGCCGGTGCTCCACTGTGTGTGAGCATGTTTATGCACGGAAGGTCTTCGTTATTGGCTGTCACCACATCGCTGCCAGCGTCATCTCGGGAAAAAATGCACTCCGAGAACATAAATATTAACGTGTTAGACGACTTTCTGGACACTTGACTCATATCTTTACAGTGATGCTCAATAGTAATTCACGCTTTTTTCGTTTCCATGACAGGTTTACTGCCATATCCTAAAATATTGCTATGTTTACGTGTTCCGTTTTTTCCGTTTCCGATGTTCCTCCATGGGAAAATTCGATGTACGAGATAAGTCGTACATAGTAGTACTCGTAGATAAGTCTTTTTTTTTGGTGTTTGAAATCAATGACCCACTAAGAACAGTCACGCATGCCGTTCAGAATTATTTGGAATTAAATCTAATGCCTTTTCAATTATTTTTGACTTAACCTTGGTAAAAAAAATGTGTGGCAATGCTAGTGCACAAAGGCTGTCCTTGACTCGCAGCCAATCTTCCTTGACACACCTTCCTCGGGCCAGTATCTTCCTTGCCCACAAGATAACGCCTTGAGTCTTAATGTTTAACATTCTATCGGAACATATTATTACGATCTTAAAACAAGTAATGTGAAGTGATTGGAGAATCTAAGCTTTCAATCTATTTGAAATGTTTCTCCGATTACTTCACTGGGAACGGGACATGTCAATCTGAAATTTGATTCATTTTTCCTGATCATTGTAAATAATTGGCAATGGGAAAGTTTCCCTTCCATCATTTGATTGCTGTGCAATTTATTTCAACTCCAAAATGGGATAGTAGCTACCATTTTTTTTCACTGGAGGACACCTAAGATAACGTCCAGTTTTTGCTGGCGCTATTTTGGTACGTGGGTACTTTGGCTACAGCGACGTTTCCTGGGATCTTCATGTGCAACAGCGTTATTTTACGTTATATTTGAAGCTCAAAACACTGTTATCCACTCCTTCAAATTGGGGAAACTTACTTCCAGTGGGTAGAGTGCTTGGCAAATGACCGGAGTGCCCGGGTCCGATTCTGGGTGATGCCTCTGGGAACCCTCAACTTCACCCAAGCTATGTAATTTTCGAGGTGCCTGATCTTCATGGGAAACCAGAGGCGGCCCAGGGAAAGGAACTGGCCTCCCTACCCTGACGTGTGAATCTCACACGCCGTTGTTCTTACTATTACTAGGTTAGCTCTACCCCCACCTACCAATTCAACCTCCGGGTTGACTACTGTGGTATCTGCAATCGGCATCACTGATTTTTCACATTCGTCCTCCGTGAGGTGGAACTCTCTTCGTTACCCATAGAATAGAGCTATTAGTTGTTCACACTTACACTTAATTATTAGTAATTACAGGGTTTATAATTAATTTTTCGCTATGCTAGCACTTGTGTTATGCAGTGCAAAAGATTTTCACGCCATATGGTAAGGATAAATTTCGTCTTCCAACCATGAGCGATATATTTAAAAAAAGTGAGAGTTCGAAAATTCAAATTTTGTACACACTCGTAGATAAGAATCAGAAATTTAAGGTTAAAGAAGATATCATTTGTGAAAAATGTGCCAAACTTAAAACCCCTACTCCTTTCTATGTATGCCTAATGACCTAGTTACCAGATGTGAAGATATTTTCTCCAGCATACCAAATATCTCCTTTCACTCTTACTAGTCTCCACCATTCCATCATATACAGTCTCAGTGCCGCTGAATACTCTTATAGATAGTTGGAAACATACCCAAGCAGTTATGGTGCTTTTGTACATTTAAACGAATCATTTACGTTAATTACAATTATTTGCTTTATTATCATTGTAGAGTCAATCATTTTTATTTCAAAAATGAAATTTAGGTTCAATATATTTAACCGTTCCTATTCAACTAATTACTATTATACCTATTTATTCTATTCATTAAACATTGTAACCCTAACTGGCTTTGTGTTTTTTTGTGAGATAAAATTGGATGGACGCTTCATTACACTCTTAAAATTTGCCGCAGAACCGAATGAAGGCGAAGGAGCTCATTCGCGGTTTTGACAAAAGTAGTGTTCGGGAATGAATACGGACTGCGCGCGTTGCGTCGAAAGATTTGGTATCGGCTCGGGAAAGGATGATGTGGTGGGAGGTGGCCGGTTTGAATGAGAGGAACTGCGAGAGGTGGAGGAGAGGAGGGATTGGAGAGGAAGAGGGGAATGAGGAAGAAGAATTATGGAGAGGGGGAAGTAAGATTTTTTTTAGTAGAAAGAAGGGAAGGTGGGTGGGGGTGGAAATGGCGGAAGAAGGGACTGATTGAGAACGAGAAAACATAGGGGAGATGAGGGATGGAAATCGGTAGGGAAGCCACGGTAGTTAAAAGCGACGTTGCCAGAATTACGATGATTTCGGTAGTATAGTTTTGGTATCATTTGGCGTCGAAGATACTCCAACGCGAGGGTCTATTTCGCAACGGCAAATTTTTGCTATGGCATGCATGGAAGATTAACTCCCAAGATTCATGAGCATCCATGCCCTAGAGTGCTCTAAGCTCTAAGGTCGAAGATTCCAATCCGGCTTGGACGAATTGTCGAGCAGTATGATATTGGTTTACTCGTCGAATCACTATGATTCAAGTTTACTACTTAAGCGGATCCATATAAACTTTTACTTGTAATTTGTCGTGACCGGTATGCGAGCTCTTAGAAATTACTGATCAGAATAGTGAAAACGTCATAATGCTTTCTTCTACCAATCAGGATTTTGTTTTCACATGGCTGACTAAGAAAAAGATGAGTTCTAAGTGTGACTAATGGAATTGCTGTGTCTTAACTGGCTGAATGAAATGCTCTGTTTCTATATGGGACGGGTATTAATTATTACCAAGAGTCAACAGGGACAGAGCATGTTAGTGACATTGTAGTTAAGGGTTGTAATATTAGCAGAGGATGGAATAGAGAATCAATTGTTCACATTTCAGGATTTTTTTATTGTTTTTACACCACTCACCAAATATCTCTTTTATCTTTAGGCCGGATTAAGATACGTATCAGCATGATCTCAAGCTCTTGTAATAAAATGTTCATGTGTTACCCTTTGTACGACTCTCAAGCACATACCTGGCTAATTTAATGTTCTACGTGTAGCAACGAAGTTCAGGTGTAGAAGATCTAAGTCTTCTAAGGATTTACTCCGCGTTGATTTGCCGACGCGGTTAAATCCCGGAAGACTAAGATCTTCAATATCTGAACACCGCGGAAGCCTTCACAAGGAATTCCAGTGAAGAAGTTGTAAAGCTTTCCTTCGCCCGTTATGAATTCCGTAATCCTTAAAAACCCTCGCACATGAGCGGTTTAAATCCGGGTCGGTGGTTGTAAGATCTCATGAGTTTATAACATCGGCTCATTTTGCTGCTGAAAAGGGGAAACAGGCAGACACAGACTTCAACGTGTCGACGTACTTACTTGCTTGGGGAGGAGCCATGATCTCTTCGCCAAAGCCTCCTCCAAATGATATTTATGCTTTCGTAGAGCCCGGGTGCATTTAAAACCTACCCAAAATCTATAGACTAGTGCTAATAACATTGCGTTTAGTGCACTTTACTGGAGTCGAACAGAATGTTGGTCCGTACTTTTCTTTTTAATCGTATCCTGTTGTCTCTAGCCTACTAGGCAATAAGTTTCCGTTTTGAAACGCTGATATTTCGTGTCATTTAGATCTATTTCTCCCTGGGTTTGACCCAGCGTGTTTAGTCTAACGAGAGGTCCTTCGACTCGGGATATGCGTCTGCTTGCAATTGAAAAATACTGGAAAGTTTTATTAATGCCAATATGGCGTTACGAAAACATACCTAAACTCATAATTCCTCTGCTGGATTGGATCATAGCCTGTCTTCAACATGTGCGTTACGTAAAAACAACGATCCGTGTAAGTTCTAGACCTCGTAGCTCGCCCCGAAAAAATAGTTCCTGACACCTATCTCAACCCTCCATTTACGAGATCGTCACTGGGGTCACGTCCAGGCTTTTTGTTTGAGGCGTCTCCAGTTTTGAAGCCCACCTGCTTTGAATACAGGATAGATCGTTGGAAAAGATTAAACGGATTTCGTAGCTTGTAGCTTATGCAAATAGTTTGTGGGTACCCCCAGAAACTTTTAGATCCACCTCCTCTTCTCTCGCTATCTTCATAGCTAATCTCTTCGAAGAGTCCTATTTGGTTTCGATTATTGCCTCCACGTGTTCCCGAGATGCGTTTCAACATAATTTTTAATGCTGTTTTATCCCACTATCCTGTAAGTCAAAACCTACAGCTAAAGTCTCATTAACTCATACCATTACTTATGGAAATATCTGTAATAGCAAAATTAACTGCTTTTCATCTCTATTTTTATGGTGTGATATATCTTTAAGGTGGGGACGTGGTAGTTGAGCGTTGGCCTACTCTCAGCTTCTCCCGAGCTGAGTGTGATTTTTCGGGCACAAGATCTTCCTGGGAAACCATTACCGGCACAGGGAATGTAACTGGCCCCCCTACCCTGTTGTGTGGATTTCATACGCCGTCGGACTTGGTATTGGGTGAATCTACCGACATCTACAAACCGACCTTCAGGTTGATTGCTCTGTATATGGTTTATATGTCTAAGGCATGTAGTTATAGTTGTACGTACCTTCTCTCCTAAGCACATCATGGATAGATCAGTTGGCATGCGACGTAGCAGGTTCGCCTGAGGTTTTACCGTGGAGGGAAAGTCAACCAATTTTCAATGAAAATCAGTCATCCCTCTCGTCGATACCCCGAATGCGCTGGGGGTTTTCTAGCAACATCATGTTATTAATTAAACAAGCGGAGTAATGAGTGTTATTGTAGTAAACTTGAATGATGTTAAGGGTTTTATTTATATTTTTAAATGCTAATTTTTGTTCTCGGACTTGATGGACCTTTACTTGTATGCAAACGTGAAGCAGTGGCAGATTCAGAGGGAGGCCAAATCACCTTCATCGATATGGTATTTGTTTCATTCGGTTCCAATCAATTTTTTTAAACACAACCATGTAAAAACCGAGCAAATTTAATTTTAATTTTAAAAGAAGTGTCTCATTTCAATGTCTTCAAGACTTCCCTCTACCCTGTTAAACATTGTGATCAAGAAGGCCGCGTCCGACAGTCGGCTAGGGATTCGCCCTTGACGTGAAGCAGGCAAATACTCCGCGTCCATATCATAAGAAATCTTTAGGTGACAATCGGAGGTTCAGTGAAACATTTTCTAAATTTAAGCAAATAAAAAAAAAGATTGATTGCCGTTATCTGGCCGAACACGGGGAAAACATACTCGTGGTGTCTGGGCGCACACTAGGCATGTATGCCAAATGTAATGATAAAAAGAGGATTAATATTGTTTCTAGTTAATTAGAAAGATTTCTAATGCTATGCGTCTCAGAAGTAATGGTTTTTATAATTGAAGTGAATCAAGAGCAGAGAAAAGGTGTCCGGTTCCCGAAAAACTGCGACGAAGGTACACTAAGCTCCACACAACTTCAGTACATTATAGAAGAGAAGCTTCTAGGGACAATAAAACTCAAAGTAGGGGTAACATTTTTACAAAGATATTAATGGTGCGTTTTTACTTTGAATATAGAGGAAATAGGCCGTTCTCCGCATTAAATGAACACACTATGTAACAGTATAATCATTAGATATATATCTCTATTCATTGGCTAGAATTCTAACACCTCTGCTACACCCTCTTGCGACTGTTTCTTGGGTACTGCTTGGATTCATACTCGTATTTAAATAGACATTTGAATTAAGCATTAGACTTTTATGCTGTTCAACATATATGTGGAGGAAATGATCAAAGAGGCCGAAGAACTGGAGATAGGAATGAAGTCTGCGAGGAATTCATAAAATCTGGTTTGCTGATGACCAAGTTTTAGTTTGTCAGTCAGCCAAGGGGTTGCAAGCATTATTGATAGAATTGAGCTCTTACGGCTAGTAGTATTAAATAAATGAAAAACTCCAATAGGAGTTTTAAACTGTTTACGGCTATTGCAGTTTTTCATTGATTGAATAGTTGCAAGTATTGCTGATTGAATTGAAACTTCAGTGCGATAGATATGGGATGAGAATCAATATAAATAAAACAAAGGTTTTACGGTTTTCCATTAAGAGAGGGCCTAAGTGAAACGTTAAAATAGGAGGGAAAAATCTAGAGCGGGTGGAACTCTTTGCGTATTTCGAAAGTGTTTTGGACCAAAACGGTCAAAGTAGTTGGAACGTAAGGAGAAGAATTGCACTAGACCAAGAAGCTTTCACAAGGAGATGGGATTTGATGACAGGGACGTAGAGTAAGTATGTTAAGTTCAAACTTGGATGTGGAGCGTAGTTATGTACGGCGCGGAAACATGCTCATTGAAGCAGGATGAAGCGTAGATTGGAAGCTTTTGAATGTGGGTTTGGAGGAAGATGGAGATGATTTTGTAAGTGAACAGAAAAGAAAATTTATGAGGAGGTGCTAGGTATGGACAAGACAAGAGGCAAGATAGTTATTTGGTTGTGTCCATCTAAAACCTCTAGATTACATATGAGACTTTATGAAATTCGGTTTGCAGAATTTTGTTCATAAATCCATCTTATAGAAATTGACATCTTTCGTATTTGTTCATTTCCTAATGGACTATGACCCTACTGACCGTGCTTGCCTAAAGCACAGAATAAAAATTATAAATTTAATTTTGAAAATAACCCAACGATCGAAAAATTGTGTTCACATCGGCGCTTGTTCATGTGCTTCGCTGTTGAGCATGGAAATATGAGGTGTACCTCCTATTCCTGTGGGATAAGCGCCTGCCGAATAAAACGATGCTGTGAGGTTCGTTCCCCTCGGCCAAGGATGTCATGTTTTTTTGATTACTGTAACTAGAGTTATAATATGAATTGACTCAGTCATATACGAGTAACATCTTATTCACAATCACTGCCGTCGGGAACAAACTGTAACTCCGTGTTGCGCGTTCCTTTTGAAAGGAATGAAATGATAAAACGTCAGAACTCACTACATGAAAATTAAGGTACTCATTTAATTATTAATTAAAACTTTTCCGGTTGCCAACTGGGTTTTGCCATCTCTTCTTACTGTTGCACTCGATTCAGACTTCTCCGAATGTGAGTTTTGTGTCAACTTTAAGTGCTATACGAATTTCCCAAATTTTAGCTGTATTCTATCTAGAGCTTGAGTTTCGGAGATAAAAATTTAAAAATATATTTTTACACCAATGCACGTGTCGTTTTCTCAATACATACGTATTAAACATACGTGCTTACATAATCTTCACGCAGGTCCTATTCGGGATACGCAAAGTCAAAAATGCTTGATCTCATCACTGGTGACCTAATATTTTCACTAATTTCTTCCATACTACCCTGCTCTTGTACTTCTTTCACATCTGTCACATTCATAAATTCTCTTTTATTCCTGAGATCCGAATATTCCCTGTTTTGAGAATGTTTTCGAATACATTCACACTTGACTTTTTAAGTGTACCTTATAAGGTATCTTATGATAATATTCGTATAATGTCATAATAAGCCAGTAGGCAATATGACTTCGTCACCGTAGACCTGGTACATTTTCATCTTCAATCTTGCCCCTAACTTAGTCTTGCATCACTCTCTACCACACTTATCCACCAAAACATTGCACAGCCATGGTGCCATTAAACATCCTCTTTTTATACCATGCCTTATATCAAAGCAGTCACGTGACGTCCATATTGTTTTCACACATTTATCGTACACAATTCAATGATTTCTTATTCATATAATGCCCAATCTCATCCATTTTTTGTTTTTGTGAAAAAGTAATGATTACGACCTAATGGAGCTAATAATGGAGCTGTGTGTGGCACATATGAAATAAGAGGAGGTTACCTTTTTTGTAACTGCCTTTGGCGGCGTTACGTGTTAAACAATATCTAGCTGTGTTGATGAGACCAACTTATTCGTTACCTTCTACTTCCAGGCAGTATAATTTCTCTCCGAACTAGCGCTCTGTGGTGACACTAGCACGCATTAAGACCCAATGACACCTATGACGTATTTTGATTAGCAATTTGCCTATTTCCGAATCTTTCTCTGCCTGGCCTGAATTAATGGAACACATATTTTGAAGGCAATACTCCTGTTATTTTTTTTCGCCAATTCGACGAGAGAGAAGTTTTCTTTATTGATTTAAAATTCTATATATTAGGTTGAATATTCTATTACATGCAATATTCACCTCTCCATTTTCATGCCCTGCCTCTCAGCGCCAACGTAATCTTTATTTTCACCGGAGAGTCTGGCTTACTTAAGGGAGTCATTGATAAGAAATGTCACGAAACAGCTTTTTTTTGCTGAAGATGCGTCGCTTTCTCTGATACAACTTATGAATATGGTAAATAAAATAGTTGAAAATACTGAAGAATTCGAACAAAGTGATGGGATCTCTCGGTAAAATATCAGTTCTCATACAACGGCCCATGGTCACTTTTGGATGTCTTCAAAGTGGCCAATGAATAATAGCTTCACTTTGCCATCAACATGGGTATCGCTCAAACGCTTTTATCGTAATTCTGTCTATATTTCAAAATATAGGCTCAAATGTTTTGACTAATGCGTTTGAAATATTTCAAAAACGAAATCTATGAAATATAAAACCTTTAAAAATATGAATATTATCCTCATTTCTTATTCAGATAAACTTTTTACTTAAGTAGTAATGAAATTTTTTGTGCCAAATGAGTAACAGACTGGCCAGCAACACCACCTGTTCACATCGCGAGTTATCACTGGTCATAGTGTTCGTTGGGGGAGGAGGGGTTGCGATTGAATAAGGGTTGTCCAAATATTTTCGCACCGTAGGCTACTTTTAGTTTGGTAAATCTTGTCTTGGAAAATTGCCCTGCAGGCAACTTCCATTGACCCAAGACATCTTTACGTACCATGCATGTGTTAGCGATATAAGAGCTTTTTGAATCGCGTCCGGCCGACCGTGGGTGTGGTAATGGATACCTTAAGGGCTAAATTAATGCTATTTATTTATGAATGAGGAGTCTATAAATTTTGCACCGTGCCTGAACAATTACCCCACAGTTAGCTTGGAGCCGCAATGGGCGTTTAACATTGCAATCAAGGTGACGTGGTAACGTCAGTTACGTGAGCATACGTATATAAATGGGTCGAGGATAGTGAGGAATGTTTTCTGGTGGAAGGGATCGGAAAAATCCTCTCCTCCTCCCTCGGAAAGCGGGCTTTCTGTCGCTTGCCGCGTCGCAGTGCCATACATCGCGGAGATATAAGGTCCCGAAGCCTCCACTCGCTTATTACACCATAAACATAAAAATAAATCCCGAAAAAGCCGTGGGCTCGGCGGTGGGGAGATAGTGAGCGTGTATATAGAGGGAGTAAAAAAAGAGGCTCTCAGGGAATGGATGGCTGGGAGTCAGGGGTGAGTGACTGTTTGGACTCGCCACAGATGTTTTCGCGTAAAGAGAAGTATAGCCTCCCGTTTTGGCGCCCGAAAGCGCATCTCCTTAACCCCTTCTTCCTCCGCCTCCCCCCTCCGTTCTCACAGATGCGCGGGGGCGTTTTCCGATCCAGATCATCTCCCCCACGTTCCCCAGCGGGAGGAAAAGACAGAAGATCGGAGAGGAGGGATAAGATCGGAGTGTGAGAGAATATTCATCTATTCCCCATCGTTTTTTTCTCGATATTTCGATCCTCCCTCTTCAAACGCAATGTCTATTGCCTCGACTAATCGGTTTGGCGATCATTGGAGCGTGAATATTGTTTCCGAGCCCACTGGCGGGTTTGCGTGGCTCCGCCTCTCCGCCGCTTTCCCTTCCTCATTGGCGGGCGTCGGATGTGGCGGAGTCGCGAAGAGAAAGTAATGCAGGTGTTCCCTTCGTGCCACCCAATGGCGCCCACCATGGTGATGCAGAGGTGAAGGGTAAAGCCGGAAGTCTCCCGGGAGGGTGAGGAATTCACTGAATGATAGGAAGAGAATGGTGGGGGGAAGGTGGTAAGAGAAAGAGGATTGAACTGAGCGAAATCGCATTTTATCGACAGCTGCGCGCGATGTAATCCGATATTCCGCGATAATGTTGGTCCGTCTTGGAAATCGAAATAAATATGTGCTCTGCAGTATTATTTAATTTCCAATCATAATTCCAGTGGTGTCGAATTCATGCGGATATACCTGTACATTGGGAAATAGATTAATGAATATCCTAAATATCGATAAAGTGCGCGAAGTATGGAAGTTTGGCATTCGACAAGGCGTTAATACGTTGTTAAACCGCATAACCCTAAACTGGGTGCGCTTTTCTGGTGGGTATATTTCCTAGGAGACAAATGGTTTCGGGTTCGACTGCCATAATTGTGACGGATGTGATTCTTATCACGAGAGTTTTAATTTAGGATGAATGATGTGATGTAACATTTAGATGTTAAATCATTTGAAACCCTTGTCTACAGCTTCGAACTTCTTTGCAATCACTATGGTGTGTTATGCATTTAGATGGTAAGGTCAGTGTATCGACCCATGTCCAATACTCAAGTGCTGTTCCATGTTCCAAATAAAGCATCGCACAGGCATAGAGGAGAAATGAAAATGAGGGAAATCAATATAACAAGTAAAGACGAAAGCATTAGACTGGAAAAAACGAGGCGTTGTTCACGTTAGGGAGCAGGCTAGCTCGGGTCCTGAAATACTGATCTTAGGCGCCAATGGTGACCGCTCTACAAGCAAGGTTTGAAAATATTATCTGGAAAAGTTTCGGAAAATAGATTTATTTAAAATATTGGCAAAATGCCTCTAAATTCTTTGAAGTACATCCCTTGAACGTCGACACACTTTTGCCACCGGCTTTTTACACGACTCGAAGGCTCCCTTGTAGGCAGATTCCGTAAGGTCCTATAGGGTACGCGCGCAAGCCTCTGTAACGACACTAAGGGTCCCATGGTGGTGTCCTTTGAGGTAGGATTTAACTTTTGGGAACAGGAAATAGTCTGCTGGTACCCAGTTGGGACTGTAAGGGAGTATGGGAATCGTCGCGATGCCGTTTGTCGTCAGGTGTCGGTTTCCTTGGAGCCTCAAGCGCTCAAGACCTTCGGGACGAGTTTAGCGCAAATCTTTCGCATCGCCAAATTTTTAGTGATAATGGTGTGCACTGTCATCTTATCAATGCCAATGCGATCTGTGATCATGCGCACACTTAACCAACGGTCTGAAAGCAGCACTTCACTTACACGTTGCACATTGTCATCGGCCGTCCAGCGCGGGGCTCGTCCTTCACACTCTCTCGGCCATTTTTGAAGAGCTTGTGACATTTAAAAACTGCACTTTGTGACATGCTTCTATCCTTGAACACGATGAATTATACCCTACGTTTTCGCACCTGATTTCCCTTGTCCAACACAAAATTCAATGGAGCACCGCTGTTCAATCATTCGCTGCATTTTGCGCTTGCGCCGAGTCACTCGACAGAGGTCCACTAAAAACACGATCTAACCTGAACGAACGGTCGCAGGCGATTGGCGCTTGGAGCGTGTTGAAGGTGAAACCCTCTGATCACCGAGCCTGCGCGCTCGTACGTCGCGTTTTTCTTGACGTGACTGTACGTCGCTTTTGATTAAAAGGTCTAAATTTGAGAAACCGGAGGATAAACCATATGCATCAATGCGTAATAAAACTGCCGGATGACAGTTTATTTGATACAAGTTAGTCGACGGTGGTAAAACTATTAAAATTAAATCATTCCGAACCAAAATCTCAAGAATAAGCATTACATACCTCTTTAAAAATACTCATAGCATTTAAAAATAGCCCAAAAAAATTCACCTGTGCATACACTCATTTGCGCCGTTCCCTTTCGGGATAGTCAGCAAAAAATTGGCTACATGTAGGTTGGGAAAGGAAATTTATTAAAAATGTATTGTTGACAATTTCTAAAGCGATATTTCTGGTGTGTTTCCTCTGTAAAATTAACCTCATCCGATGAATTGATTTCGTTTTAATAAATAGGTATCTAATTTAAGGTTAAAAACTCATCATTGCCTAACACCTTCATTAAGTCGTTGACTCTAACGCTGCCATTTCTGATGAAATATCTTTTCAATCTTAAAGGTTCCACAATTTATTCCTTCCTGCGGGATATCGTGCCCCTCTGTTACGTAATTAACATAGCTGGATGCTCTCCACAGCTTTAATTTAATGTTTTGAGCCATAGCCTAACCAGATCCTTTACTTCTATTTTTCTTAAGAATACCGAATAACTAACTCACGTCCATTTTTTTCTTTCTAGTGAAAGTTACTCATTTTATATCACGTTGATAATATTTTTTACAAGACTTGAGCGTAGAATGTGCGTTAATCTAGTGGGATAAGTCATTGGATTTTATTTCATTTTATATATTTACAAGGAACTATCATGTACGAGGTTGAGATCATGCTTCTGGTTAATTATTTCTTGGCTAGCCCATAGACTATTGCTGCCGTTGCTATTTCTTGTTACAGCGAACTCACACGTAAGGTTTAATGATGGATCAGACACGTGAGGACCCGGTCATTATTTTAATTGTTATATTGCAGTCTAAGCTGTGCGGGACGGGCTGGAAAGTATAGTGCCGTCCAAAATATACATCCATGTGCTAGCGGGGTTGAAGAAATCGGACGAAACTGCTCGAAAGAGTTGTGGGTGGGGATAGGGGCCTTTAACAGGTTCAAAGGTTACTCGGAATATTTAAACTTGATACCACACTATTTTTTTAAACGTATGGCCGCTAGTAACTCATTTCGAATACTTTATGACTAGCCGACCCGGATCTGCCCTTAAATAATCCTTTAATTAATCAAGAAAAATAATGTGCTCTTCTTGCGTTATCATCTTGCATGACCAACCTTTGTTTTATTATCACAATTACAAAACTTTCTCGATAATCTTCCGAGATATAGCGAATAAGATGGGAGATTCCGCAAATGGAACTATGTGTACTACACATAATAATCCACATTTAAGGTTAATGTTAATTAATTAATCCTTTAATGACTTTAGAGAAAGAATGCCATAATCTTGTTGTGTCATCACATATAAAAACAGTAAGTACAGTAATCAATCCGAAGATCGGTGTGATAGGTGATGGCAGAGTTCACCCAATGCTAAGCCCGACGGGGGTTCATCAGATATGACTAATGTTATTTTTATTGTCCCGTTCACAGAACTTTCGCAAACGTTACCCTGGATGTAGTCGATAATCGAGCTGGGTTGATAATACGGAGTGGAATATTAATAGGAAGGTGTAGACACATCCAACTTTCGCCTGGATCCCGGCGAGGTCGGCTGGCGTCGCTGCTAGTACTAAGATTTGCGTTGCTCTTACCATTGCCCACTTAACAAATATTTCTTCAAAACGGCAAAATGCAAAAATGCACAGGTACAATAAAAACTATTAATTTATAAAATCTAAGTAACTCAGGGTACATTTTTCACATAAAACCTATCATTTATGGGTTTCCTCAAGGCCAGTTAATTTTAAATGTTTAAGAATTAAATTAATAGCAGTTTGTCCGAAACGGTGATTGTGATTATTGAGAGAAAGTTTGCGATTAGGATAATGTTTTTAAAAACATATGTTCGTAACTTATGCAATGTTACTCTTATGGTTCAGTAGAAATAATTAAATTTGATTAAAGGATTATCATTATGACTGCAGATATAAATCCTCCCATTCTAATTTCTTGGATATCTATTTTAAAACTAGATTTCAATCTTGCAACATCTATTGAACCACAAGTAAGGGATAAATGAATAGAAACTTTAGTTTGATCGTTTTTAAGCAATTTTTTGTTTATCAGATTGAACACCTAAAGTCGCTAGATTGAACACCCAACCTTAAGGGTTCTGATAACAAATAAAAATGGGTTTCTATCCTTTTGATTGCCTCCATCAGCAATATACAGGTATTAAAACAAAATTAAAATTTTATTAGATTGTTCGCATATTTCATATTTTTTTAACGAAGGGAACCTGTGAAAGTTTGTTGGCGATTGTTAAATGGCCAATAAATTAATTGTTTTGAGTAGTCTCATTGGAATTTGTTACTTTAATCCTCGTTCCACTTCACTCAAGTACGTCGTAGAAAATAGTTTTGCTAAGTTAGACACACATATACATTCCTGGACTTAGTTCTCGCTATTTGAAACTCGTTTCTCCTTTTTATCATTTATTTCTATAGTTGAATGAATTAGTGATAAATAGGTGCCCACTTTCTCTCCAAACTGTGACTCATCTTCTCCAATCAAATCTATCAATTTGATGCCCAATATCCACTGTTCCACTCTTATTACGCGAATAATATTTTTAATATTAGATGTTGTTATATCTTGAATGAATCATAAATTATTTGTTAAAATTAATATGCTTAGTACTTAGTGCAGCATATCGAAGTAGAAGTAACGATAAGAATAGAAATTGTTCTTGTTTTGATGATTGAATATGTGATAAATACTCCTTCTTCAAGTTTAATGACGTAGTTTGCGGTTTAAATGAACCCATTCACCATGCAGGGTCACCTGAGTAATAACGAGGAATCATTGCGTGTTTTGCAACTTGTGCCACCAGCCGCCCGAAAATTTTTGTTGATCTCATGACGCAGTCTCCTGTGATCCCGTTCTCTTAATTAACAAACTTATTTGCGTTTGCCATGATTTGTTGAGTCAGGATGAATGGTCGAGCCGGGGCATTTGCAATGAAAATATCTTTAGCGGCAAATTCGAAGCGATCCTGCCGAACAGCTGCTGAGAAAATTTATTTAATTTCTCCCAGGAAACGGTTCGGGAGAGATGATCCAGTGAACAATTCATCCCAGCATTCGTTAGATCGGAGAATTTACGGGTGATGGACACCGAAGGCGTTTGTCATGAAATTTGCCAAAGAGACGACTCGGCGGTCGTGGATAATAAAGTTCCCCTTTATTATTTTCCCGCGTGAGCGAGACGCGTTTTAAGAGGACGAACCTCGCGCTTGAAATTATGCGCTCCGGAAGCGGGGATCTCCGCTCCCCCCCCCTCGGTCTTATTCGCCGTCACCCGAAGGGAGAGCACTTAATCCCCGCGCAATTTCAAGGCGTGCCCATCGCGGGTCCCGAGGGAATGACCTTTTCTCTCCTCCCTCGCTCCTCGACTCTCCCGGGAGGCCCTTCTTTTTAATCATCCCTCATGATCGCTTTTCCGTCACACGACCATTATCCGAGAGAGAGAGAGAGAATGAGGAGCGTGCGGGCGAGAGGAAGCCGGGAACTTTAAACAGCGGTCTTCTCGCAACGGTATTATTTTTGCAACGGGCCCACTCGGGGGTGAGAGGGGGGGGGAGGGAGGACTAACGGCCGCATCCTTCGCATATTTCACCGCGTGTGCTCCCCCTTCCCCCCGCTCTCCCTCCGCGTCCTCCTCGCTTTCGACCTCCCTCCTCTCTTCTTCCCTAAATCCACCATCTCCCCCCCCCACCCTCCACCGGCGACGGGAAGGGCGGGGAGTCACTTCCCCCGACTCCCGCACTCATCCCTTTTCGAATACGTAAATTATCTTGCGTCACTTGTTTTTGCTCCGTGGCGGGAATGGGTTCGGCGGGAGACAGCAGTTCTAGCAGCGGCCCATTCCGCTCCCCTCCCGCCACTACTTCCCTCGTCGACTCGTCATCTCTTTCCCACCTCTCCCCTCTTTCCCCTTCCCGTCATTTCCCCCTTCCCGATCCTCCCTGTTTTCCTTCCCTCCCCCACCCCCCAACTCCCACTCATCTCCCTCCTCCCGCATCCAATACCCAGCCGCAAAAATGTTTTCCTCCCTCGGAGTCATTACAGCCACCGTTCAAGCGAGTATTCTTTCCTCTTAATGATTGGAAAATTGAGAGAAAAGGAGGATTTCAATATTTGTACGTCGGTGATGATCAGTTTTTCCGCAAAATTGATTATATTCTAGGGACGTCGGCTCGTAACTTATTTATTTTTTAGCTTCTTCGGATATTATAAAATACTTTAATTAGTTGATTGCTATTTAATTAGTAGAAAAAGAAGCGAAAAACAAATATAAAAGTGATCCAAATTTTAAGTCAGGAATTGCACTTTTTACCTATCACCCGAGAGTTTATTTCATTGAATGAATAGTTATCAGTTTCAAAGAAAATAATATAGCAGTAAGTCTAGCTTCAGACACTCTTTTGAGTAGATCATCCGAAACTGTATGCCAGAGTAAAAATTTCATAATTAGAACAGGATTTCTCTCAATTTTACGGAGCATCATTACGGAAAGAGAGGACTTTTTGGAGAGAAGAAAGGTCGCTCTTAGCCAGCTGGATGAGATAATATTTTGGCCTAAAAAATCGTTTTAAACCTCATAAGCAGAATAATTAATTTAATTATTCTCCAAAATGAATGTCCACAAAAAAATACAAAACGTAATAGAGTTAAATCATTGGTTTGGATGGTTTTTCAAAAACCTGAAACTGTGTAAAAATGCATTACTACGAAGGAGAAATTAATCTTTATGTTGGTTAATACTTGACATTTTATTTAAAATGTTCGTGGCAATGTTTAGTTTATTCTTTCGCTAAATATTAGTTTTTTTAATACGGAATCGTGGAGTAATAATGTTCAAGAATTTAAAATATTGTGTTTCAGTGGAAATTTCTTTTAAAAATAGCGATTGTTCAATTTACCGCTGAAAGACTAAGTAGCTGAGGTCATTCGAATACTTAGGGTCGGAGGATGATAAAAAAAAGGGCAAGGAAAATGAATTGGAAGAGGCATGGAGTGAAACGGGAGATCGTCGGTGTAATTCTACGTAAAACTAAAGGGCGAGCCATAGTGGTCCAAAGCATTAAGGCACATCCAATGGTGAGAGGCCTTGAGTTTGTACTGTACAAGGGAATCTCTACGGGAAAATGTTTACAGAAACCCCAGTTTGGTAGTTTGAGGAAGTTCTTTAGAAAGTCTAATATTTTTGAGAAGCTAATTTCGCAAATATTCCGAAACTGTTTTGCTAAAATATCGGCATGATCATGCATGATTTGATCAGTTGTTACGCTGCTTTCGTGCTTCGCAAGAGTTGTGGAAGTAGTACCCGTTCGTGAAATAAAGACACAAAAGTAAATATTAACAAACATAAAAAATTTTATTTGAAAGAGGATACTTTAAACTACTTCTCAACATAATCTCCAAGCAAATTAAGGCATTTGTCATAACGTGTGACAAGTTTCTGTATTCCTGCTGCATAGTCCTTCGCCGCCAGCTCATTGAGATACGCGAGGGACCCATCTTGCACAAATTTTTGCATAATGCAGATGGTGTTTAACAATTTCATGAACAATTGTTCGAGAAACATTGGGAAAATGCTCACAGATGTCATCAATTGTGACGCGCCGATCGTTCCTCACGAATTCGTCAACTGAGCTCACCAGTTGGTCTGTAATGACAGACGGTCTCCCCGAACGCTCATCGTCGTGTGTGTTCCCCCTCCCCATGTTGAAGTTGCGACACCACCGCCGAACAGACGACTCGTCCATTACATTGTCTCCATACACCTCCTTTAATTGGCGATGAATATCACATGGGCGAACGTTTCTTGCATTGAGGAATTTAATCACTGCCCTCACTTCACAACTGGCGGCGTTCTCAATTTTTTTAAACATTGTAAACAATCACAGAAACAACACAGGCAATGCTAGCGTCACGCAACTTGGCTCAGAGAAGGCAGACAAGCCACTGAAGCTATCTGACCTCGTCCAGCGGCTACTCGCGTCGTCAGCACTTCATGCGGCACGAACGGGTACTACTTTCCGGATGACCCTCGTACAAGGGGAACATATTCTCCGATGATCATGACTGCAGGAAAATAAAGTTCTCTGAGAGGAAAGTTATCACACTTATTCGAGGAAATCAATACATTATATATATATATATATATATATATATATATATATATATATATATATATATATATATACATATATATATATATATATTACTATTTAAATACATTTATAAAGAGTTTATTCGATATACAAGTAGGGTAGTTCGATACATGTGGGGTCATATTTAGCAGAGGTATATTTTCTGTTTTATATTGGAGTTTAGGTCATCACCACTGCAGACAGTCTGAATGAATCATTCTAAATGTAGATTTTGAATGATTCTTAAAACTATCCCTACCCCTAAGTCAGAAGTCCGAGGGTCCAAATGTCGTCTAGAACATAGTTTTATTATTCACAGTGTTATTTACTGTAAATGTTACTCTCCAAACGCCATTAATCATCAATAAAACATTACTATATCGGCTGGTGACCTAACAACCCCTACCACACGGCCTCGTGGTGACCTTTGGTCTAAGATATTGATGGATTATAATATTTATTTTCCTCAAAAACGTCGCTCTAATAATACGAACCCTTTCATACCTCCTCGCCTCTATTCCCTCCACCTTTAATGCGCAAACCAGAAACTTTCGAAGGTCAGAAAACTGTATGATAACCAATAAAACCCATAATAATATTTCTATGGAC
This sequence comes from Hetaerina americana, assembly GCF_022747635.1. Classification (NCBI taxonomy): domain Eukaryota; kingdom Metazoa; phylum Arthropoda; class Insecta; order Odonata; family Calopterygidae; genus Hetaerina; species Hetaerina americana. The sequence goes on from NW_027287316.1 coordinate 46,563,103, forward strand.
GAAATTCAAACCATTAGGATATCTCTCTCCCTCCTGCATCGATTCTTGCCATATTTCTAGGGGTGTATTCACGTATACCATTTATCCTGTTACTTTTTTGATTCTTTCTCTTCCCTCATTTCTCGGGGAGGACCGGAAGAGCATCCCATCAGGCATCTCCCTCCAGAGGGTTCTTGAACCTCCAGAATCGTGGGGAGATAACGTGAAGATGTGTGGGGGAAAAAAGAGCATGGTTGTCTGTTAGGGGAGGAGAGAAAGGGGAGGCGGGAAGAGGAGGGACGACCTAAGATATTAACTACGCCGCAGCTTAGAAAACTAGATGATGATCGAAGAAGATCCTTAACCTATTTAAAAATCTGACGTGATTAAAAATCTATCGCGATTCGACTAATTTTAATACTTTTTTTTACTTTTATCAATACAATTTTTACATTTGTGCTCAAGATCGAGATTGACGGAGAAGTACCGTGACAATACTTTATATGCGGGGGATGGCTTAAATTTCGTATGCAAAGAATAGATCTTGTAACTTACACAGGAAATGGTTTTACACGGTAAAAAGTAAGTAGCAGTTTGATTTTTTCGATGTGCGCTGCTCATGGGATATCGCATCACGATGTTTAGCCGCTGTGCAATCAGACACATTCGTTGTAAATGCAATATTCAGGCGCAAAATTTCTCTGTACGATATTAATTTTCCAGTATCTACCCCCCGATATTGATATATCTATGTTACAAGGGGATATTTAAATGTACCCTTTGGAATGAATATTTTGAATATTTATTCCATTTATATGTCATCAAATCCTGTTTCAATTTTTCCCTCAAAAAGACGAGCAGGGTGTTATTCGACACAGTAAAAATTTTCAAGTCGCGCGGCCTGAGGTAATTGTGGCTTGAGTATTGTGTTTCGAGCTCGTACAATTCCGCATGAATTACACACCTCAATTAGTTCCCTCCAACATGCTAACCCTTTTTCCTCAATCTTCTTTGTTGCCCATCTACCACTGTCCATCAAAATGGTCTTCATCCACCTTTTAATTCCTCCCAAAAACCCTCTCTCGCCATACCTATTACTTCTTCGTTTGTTTTCCTTTCCGTTATTTTGTTTTTTTCCATCCTTCTCCATACCCACATATTAAAAGCCTCCAATCTATGCCTATCATCTTGCTAAAATAACCAAGTTCACAGACCGCAAGTCAAAGCTATGCTCTCTATCAAAGTTTTCTAATTTTTTCTTAATATCCGTACTCAGTTACCTTAATAACATCAACTCCCTCCTTGTAGACGTGTCTTTGCCGAATACATTTCTTCTTCTGCTTTCCCTTCTATTTTGGCCATTTTGGCCTAAAACACATCCAAAATAATTTAACTGTCCTATCTTCTCTAGTTTTCACACTGCTGTATAAATGCTTGATTTGGCCTTCCTCCTCTTCGTAAACTTTATAGCCTTGATATTCATACTTTTACTATCATACCGATTTTCTGATTTGCGTAGCAATGGTCATATCGTCGACTGATCGATTAACCAAAGCTCTATCATCCGCAAACCTAACGAATGAATGAATACCCAACTGACTTTCATTCCATTGTAAGGTGGTGATGTTTCCATAATACCATAGCATACATGTGTGGTGTTGTTATAGTATAAATAAGTAGAGGGTGAGGAAAATGTGAGATCAAAGAGTTTATTTCATAGGGAAATGGTGTACGTTAAGGTATTTGAATGGTTATTGTTTTGATTTATGTTTTTTTCTGAACCTAAGTAGTACTTCGAAAAGATATCCACTTAAAGAGTATTAAAGGGAAAAGTGACGGGGCACAAAAATACAGAAAAATTGATTGGGGGATCAAGGTGGAAGAATGACTGCGCAGCACTGGATCTTCAAGAATGTCTACAAAATACTCGTATATGCCGATGTAATGATGGAGAAAGGGACTGCTGAAACTCTATAGATAATTGATCCAACTGGAGTAGTACGGAGGAATATTTAGTGGGTGACTTACCATCACATTACAAAATCTGGAAGCTTCATTTTGTATTAATTAGTAGACTCTCCACCATTCGGTAATCATTGTTTGAATTTTCACCCAGATGTTCATTTTATATATAGTAATGGCGCCTCTATCTTATTTGCTCTGACTTCTAGGAGCGTATAATTTACGTTAAAAAGCGTGACCAAAGCAAAGATCGACACATCTAACGGTTAATTACTATTAGATGTGATTTTTCGGGCTTAAACTACTACGAATAATCGGCAAACGAGATCTTTTCTACGTTCTTGTAATGAAAATATATTCAAGGACTGAGATTAAAGGTGCTACATCTACTCTTTTTGCCCTGCTTAAAAACATTTGAAATCATTAAAAAATTATCTAGGATTCAAAATAGTTTCCTCTCTAGTAAAACTCTTACCCGTAACAATATACGCATCAGTTCGGTACCGATTGAAAAGTTCTAAATCTACGACACTCCGACTAGCATGCTACTTGAAAGTGGAGAAAAAAAAATTGGGAACATCCACGCCCTTACTAAAAACTCAATACTTATACAAATTTACTATGAACTGTAGACGTATTCACGAAGGTAAGATCATTTTTTAGGGATTATAATTCCGAAGTATTTACCTACATCTACATAATACCGTTCCAGCAATTTGAAATGGATGTAGAACGCCACAAGCATGTGTGAGGGGGATGTTAGGGCAGCAGTATGTTACGTATAAATATACATTAATACATAAATATATATTTACATGTACATACTTGCACTTAGACACATACATGCGTATCCACAGTGTGTAATAAATGGTCTGTTTGAGTGAAGCTTTGCTCTTTGAATTAAATGAGCCGGATGGGTTACGTTTGTTTTTACCATAGTGTGAGGGAAAAACGAGGGAAGTAGATTCATCTACATCTACACATTACCCTTTAAGGGCGTGTGGCCGGGGGGGGGGGTGTTATGTCACCTCCTGTAAAAGAGAATAAAACCACATGCAAAAATAACAAATTCATGCCAAATCACACCCACAGAGACGTATATATTCATGCAAAACCCGTTTTAACTTACACATTTGCAAATGCATATATTAGCAACTAAAATACCCATGCACCTACGAATATAGGTGATGTTTACGCAGCATTTAATCTAGCCATTAAATGTAAATCGAATGTGTTTGCTATTTCTATAATGACTTCGATTTCCCACTGTTATGATTTCTGGTGGTCCGAGGAAAGATCGAATATTTGCATGTATCTGTACGATAGAGTATCTTCCTAATCTTGTCTTTGTGGTCTAACTTACCTAAATAGTATGGGGCCATAATAATTCCCTTTGTGCCATTGTTTAACTCGTGTGCTCTGAACCTTGCTAAAAACCTAAGTATCGCTTGTTCTCTTCGCATCTCAAGCGGCTCCCAGCCTAATTCCTCTGAAAGACCTCTCACACTCGTATTCTTATTCTGACAAATTTTCACGAATCTGGCGGATATTCTCTGGACCTTATCTAATTCTTTTCGTAAAATTTTCTCCCAAGGATCCCAAATACTTGCGGCGTATTCCAAATGTGGCCGAACTAGACCGAAATAACACCTCTCTTCAACTTTCTCGTTATATTTCCCCAACATCCGTTTAATGAAGCCGAGTTTCTTTAAAGTGGATCCGCATTTTGTCCTATCTCTCCCCATGAAAGGCTAGGACTACCCCCAAATATTTAACTTGATCAGCCGTAGTTAGCACTCAACCCTCTATTTCATAATATAAGTCCTGTTCGCCACTTCCTTTGCTCCGAAATTTCGAAATTGCACATTTTCGCATATTAGGTACTGATCCCCATTCCTTACACCAATCCGATACTGTATGCGTAAGTCTCTAGAGAGTAGCTCCCAATCTGATGGAGTCATTATTTCCCTGAATTCCACCGTGTCGTCTGCAAATAATCTGAGGTTGCTACTAATGTGTGAGATTAAGTCATTAATGTACATTAAGAATAGATTAGATATGGATTAGAGTCAGTCCTGGGGCCTCTCTCTTTCTTATTTTAGTCTGGTTGTCTCCAATCTTCAAATGTAACGTGGGGCCTTAATACGTAATTCCCATGTAATAAGAAAACTCGGGATATTCTCTGCCTTTCTGCTAGTCTTAGTCTTGCCTGCTCTTTTCGCGACTCATGATACTCCAAATCTAATTCCTTAAGCGTACCCGCCACGCTTACTCTTTTCTCGCAGCATTTTTGTACGAATCAACCAGATTTTTACTTGAGTATTACAGTCAGCTGAGCAACAGGCAAGAGAGTATGGGGTATAGAAAGGAGTCAGTCCTAAGAGAAAGAGTCGTTCAAGGAAATTTTATTTTTCCAAATTTAATTTATGAATTTCATTTAAGCACTCTATGTCAATCAATGCCTTAATATTACACCGTACAGGTGGGTTAAGTCAATTTCAAGAGGTCGAAAGGAGAAACAAACGTACAATATTCTTCCACATCTGTGATTCGAACCTAGACTTTCGTTTGTTGTAGGATAGCACCGATCGCTTTTCCCTTATTGCAGGCCATCATTTTACATAGTAATGGGAACTTGAGAAGGCCACCTCGTGTAGAATTCTTGGAATAATAAATGCCCGTTTCCAGAAATTAACTTTGGCAATTTTAATTGAGACACTTGAGAGACGCTGAGAATGGTAAATTTACACCCCCTTCAAGGTGTCATTTTGGCCGGCATGCATCAACCGTGAGCGAAAACAAAAGTTTTATTTAGTTTCTCCCTTGTATTTGTGTATTATATACTTCGGCAAATAATTATGTAATACAATTTGCACATGCAGCAATGGAATATTCATGAAAACATTGCTATGGTGAAAATGCTCCGGCCGACCTCCGCTTCGTTAGCTCTCTTTCCACTCCATTCTCCCGGGCCTCCTCATTAAGTGACTGCGACCGTCTTCCCTTCCTCCCTCTCTTCGGTTGACAGATGGCCTAGGCAAGAAGGGTCTGTTCCACGAGGCTGTCCCTCATCCTGGAAATTCCGAAAACGGAAGAGGACAATCTCGGATGCCTTCCGTTGCACCCCCACGTGGTGGGTCAGAGGCTCGACCCCCCAACCGCCGAGGGTTTTCGGCACTCGAGGGTGTCGGCAGACAGGAGGGAGAAAGTAATCGTTAATATTGTCACCCAAAGCATTCCGAACAGCTTCCACCCAGTTGGTTATGGCCCCCGCAGCACAAGGGGCATCCTTAAAATATTACCCTTTTGTTGATTTCGGGCTTTTTAAACGTGCAGTCCGCAAAGTTCAGGAATATCTAGGGTTTTGTCTCCGTTTTCGGGTCAATAGGATCGTGCCTTCCTCAACGGAATCACGCTAAACTTAGTGAGCTCTTAGAATTGAGCAGCCAAAGACGGCTGTACTTTTATTGGCATCTAAAATGAAATGTTGTCGTTTGAAGTTATTCAGGGACGGGTTTGTATTGTCTATTGTGCTCGCAGTCTTTAATAATTCACACTTTCTATGCTAGTTTTCAATTAAATATTTGCTGATATGGTCTCGTTTTCATTTTTGAAATTTTTCCGGCTTTGCAACTAATCACCAGTTACCTTCAATCGCTATAATTCGCTAACGGGAAACGCGAATAAATATCTACTTGCACATATTTACGAGTCGTTTTAAACATTCATCTGCATCTACAGAATAACCTGAAAGCCTCCGTAAAATTATACCGTGAATATATCTATAAACAATGGATTTGATGTTTCAGTTGAATAAATTGAACTTAAACGAAGATTATATGTACAATACTTAAGATAATCATTTAAAACATTTTCCCTTGAAGATGAACTTCATCTTAGTGCACTTGCGGGACAATTCTACTCTAAAAGAATATTAGCCAAACAATATCGTTTTTCCAAAACTCTTGATACATGGGAATATTCTCATTGGAGAGTGACGCCAGCTCAGCAATTTACGAATAATAATTAGGGCTATTGAAACACCCAATTTGGATCCTTTTTCATCATACAATTATACTATCGCTCCCATTCCGTCATGGGCAGATTATCAGCTTTTGTTTTGTAGTTTAAACGCACCAAGTTCAACCGGAATAGATGGAAAACATTTTAAAAAGTTAAACGTTAACGGTAAACCTAATTAAAACATTGTTTTTGCTAATATGTTACCTGCATTCAATATGAAACTCTTCTGATTCCTAATACAATAACATTATGGAAATGGTGCAACTTTACTTCTGGACTCCCCCATTGGCAGTTACTTTATTTGTAGATATTTTGTGGTAGATATGCCCTAGACGTAAAGTAACCAGCAAATTCAGTATACGTATTATTCGATCATGCATAATGATCTACCTCGTCATAGGTTAGCAACAAATCGATTTTCGGTGTCATTTGCAGCGATGTCGACAATAATGGTGAATGATGTCAGGAGTTGCGTCTCTATATAAACCCGAAAAAAAATGTGCCACAACGCAATTTAGGGAAATAATATCTTTACGCCCTTACACCTACAGACTAGGTGGATAAGTAATAAAATTGTCGGACCATGTAATATGCCTAGGAATTTGACCTAATAGCATGGAGAGAACACGTTAGGAACACTTGCGGAGCAGCACTAAGGAAACTTCATCTACATAATACCCCGCATGCCGCCGCAGGGGCGTGTGGCGGATGGTGTTAGGTCAATAGCCATGCATGCACAATCACAATCATTGCACTCCTACACAAATATCAATTCGATCATGCACTCGATTAAAGTTAATATGGGTTGAAATTAGGGTTTATCAAAAAAATAGTGGGATCTCCTGGAGTGGGTGACGCTGGCAAAACGAAAGTTACAGCTGCGATTAAAACTTTGATAAGAGTTAAATCTATGCCAGAAGGCATGATCTACATATTTCATTGGATGACGAGACCACAGTAAAAAGTTGAGGGAAATTGACTGCTGGACCGGTTAATATATGATATCATTTTCCCTCACGCAATTCGAGACCCCAGCCCCAGAAAACATAATACGACAAACGATACTTCCCGAATGTCTTCATTAATCAACCAACAAATACTCTAACGGTTGGTGTTCTAACACCCACTGTCACATGTCCTCGTAGCGACTTACCGGATAATAAGTAGAAATTAGGAATTGTAGCAATCGGAGATATTAGTGCTCGGGTGTTTGCAGAGAAGCGCTGGCTAAATCATGACTCTTTGAAAGTACTCTTTGAAAAAATTAAAACAACTTAATACCCTGCCACACACCTTACTGGTGGCTCGCAGCGTGTAATGTAGATGTAATTCATAAATTAAAGCTCTTCGGCATAAAAATAAACAACATAAAGCTAAAATCCAAAATGAGAAATTATTTCGGAGATGTACTTTGCCGTTTGGTTTGCATTATACATCCATCCGATTGAGTGATAAGAGAAAATTTCAACCATTCACTGTTGCCTCTTCTCCCGTCCCTTTCAAAGAGATAAAATGTTAAGTTAAGGTCGTGAGCTTATCGTTTCATCGTCCATTAGGAACTTCTATTTCCGTGGAGTTGTCCCTCCGCGTGGGGTCCTAATGACTTCGCCGGGTAATTGTATTCAAAGACTAATGCGTTTAACTAATATAAACGCAAAAAAAATATTTTCTCTCACTAATGTGTGGCTAAAGAGATACATTTGAGTTGATAGCTAATGTGTGCGAAAAACTATAAAGTGCTGATGACTAACTTATTCTACCTATATTACTATTCCGCCAATATTAATGCGGATGCAAAAATCCTGTATTAAAATAATTACGTTGTGAAAATTTCACGTCATAGAGCTGTACCTCAACTGCTACCGAAAATGAAACATTCGTTATTTTGATTTATAAATGCACAATCAATATCGTGTTCATGGTATCAGTATACATTTTTCAATTGAATTATGTATTATCTAATATGCAACTATAGAAATGTGACCCAATTTTGGGGTTACGAGATAAATTAGTCCCTCCATGTTCTTCCACTTATTTTATCCAGTCTACTTCGGCTGATTCCTGGCTACGCACTCTTGCTTACTCTGGGGAGAGTTACCTTTTTTGAGTGTACATCTACAGAGTACCGTGCAAGCCACCGCTAGGGTTCGTGGCAAAGATTGATTCCTCACTAGGTCTACAGCATCAAAATTAGATGTTGCTTAAATGTTAGTTACAATATAAATGTTACATGATTCAAATAATGAAAGTAACATTTACACAAATACTGTCTAAGTGTAAAATACTTCCCTGGACATGCGTGAGACGAAAGCTGATATTAAGGAGAACGATAAAATAAGGATTAGATAAAATAATGATCTCGTACTTGGCTGCTTGAAGGAAACACTTTTGCTTTGCACCATAGATTTCTGTTTTTTTTGTTCCTTTATCCTTAGATGGAGCAACTACATTTTAAAAATGTCTGTCTTACAGTCGATCTCTCTATTCTTATTGTCAGGATCTCTTCTACCGTGTGTACGATGAGGCTATTAATATATTCATAACATCATTCCAAAAGAGTTCTGCTTCGAATTTATATTTCAATCTGTAATTTAACTCTCGCCCCGTGAGTGATTTCCAGCCTAGTTCCTCACATAATCTACGAGAGATACATTTCTAAATTTATCACAACAGCTTTTCACAAATCAAACTCATTTCGCCGTACGCGATCTAGTCCGGCAATCGAACCGCTTCGGGAAGATCCCATATTCCATCAGCATATTATAAATGAGGCCTAACTGGTGAGAGATAGCATCGCTCTTTTATTCTTTCGACACATTTCCCCAGTACTCTCATAGTAAATACCAAACTTCTGCTAGCCCGTCCACACACTCCCCATATTTTGTTTGCCCTCCCCAAAATAGGTCGTGGGAAAGAGCAAAATCTTATCACGTCTACACTTTCCATCCAGTACTTCTGATACTGCAGGCATCAGGGAGAGACTCACTACTATTTTAAGCACTCATCACCACATGCTTACCGAAGTTCAAATCCAGGATGTAGAAATACCTATAGCGCTCCTTTGGCTATGACACTGAGCACAGGTGTAATAAACCGAACCTTCAGAAATTTGCGAACATTTGAAAAATGTCTGGGAAAGCCTGTGTAGTTTCGTGAGAGCGTAATTCTAACAAAACCCCTTGCCGCGCACCCATGAGGCGACTTGCGGGGCATTGTATTGACAAATAATACCCTTGTGGTATCCACTCTCTTACCCATAACGAATAGCTGAAAAACAAATCCTCCTGAATCATGATTTTTCCGCCATGATATTAAGTGAACGCAATTGGTCGTATTTGTGAACTTGCTGAAATTTCTCCCTCAAAACTTAATTTTTCCAACCTCTGGGCAGGGGGGTGTTCATGGTATCATTTCGAAAAGTTTCTTAAAATTACCCATTATTATATGACTAAAATTGTGCTGTAAACAGTCTTAATGACATAAGGATCATCATAGAGGAATCTCATCAAAATATTTGTATAATTTATTTGTGTGCTTCCTTTTATTACCGTAAAACGCAATTCTACAATTAAAAGGGCATATAACCTACCATATAGTTGGCTGATAAATAGTGAAAATGGTATTTTAAATGTTTAATCAGACATTTTTTTATTTATGTCATTAGCATTCCCTACTGTAATGGTTCAACTGTGCACCGTTTATGGGTCATTTTGCTCTTCGTGTTATATTCCTAATGGTGATATGAAGGACGTGTATTCGGACAATGTCACATTTAAATGATTTTAAAAGTTTTTGGATAGTAGAAACTTTCGAAATAATATAATCAATAACTTGAAGTGAAAACCATTTAGACTCTTAATCCAAGTTGTATTAAATATTTTTAAAATGCCATCGTTGAATTCTCTACGAAATCGCATCAGTTACTGTGCCTTTATGACAACTATACCGCACATGAAATAGCATGTTATATTTTATACAAATTGTTTTAAACCACATTAAAAATACAACTTCGCTTCCGAATATCCATCAGTTGAGGTGTTTTGAATGGGCCAGTTTGAATGGCGCCAGAAACACCCGCGGTTTGATTCGACTCGTGTCCGAGAGGTATTCATGTACATTCAGAATGGTCCGTTTGCTCCCCATCTCACAAATAAGTCGAGTATTTCATTCATTTCTCAGTGAGGGGGCGCCATTTTGTACGGCGGCCTCCCTGAAGCTACGCTCCATTGCCTCCGAGAGCGGGTGTCCTAACCTTCCCTCCTCCACATCCTCCCCCACCCCCTCTCCCCTGAGTGCTCACAAAAAAAAGAAACCGGGAAGGTTTCGACTTCCCACACGGAGTCGTGTATCGGGAGGGGGGGGGAGGAAATACGGAATATACTTACGTTTAAAAAAAAATCTACTCCTTTCTTCCCTCCGCTCCTTACTTCCCCCACCTCTCGGAATCTTTTTCTCGGGTATATCTTCACTCTGAATCCATTTCCCAGGGCGCAGCGTGTCCAATCCCTCGCAACTCTCCCACAATGATTCTTGATGCGATCGTGAAGACGGAGAAAAATTAATGCCTCCCCTTAGTGGCGCCAACGAGGACGTTTTCCCTTCCCCCCTCCCCTCGTGAGTCGAACGGGAAGGGATGGGAGGGTTGCGCCACCACCACCACCGCCAAAGGGGATGGAGGGGGACTTCCGTCACGCCTTCCCTTCCCGCCATGTAGTTTCACCCACTCCCCTTGCCGCTACCTCCCGTGAGAGGGAGCAGGGGGAGGGAATGGGGTTCGAACCGACTCTTGTTTGCCGCACGCCCGGCTATGCTCTGTGGGGGGGAGGCTGACTCCGGGGTGCCGTGGGAAACCAAGGAAACTCCCAATGACTTCCGAGGAGAAAAAGAAATGAGTGTATTCTCTCGGGTGTGCGACTAAACGAAAGCGAGGTTGCCAAATGAATGTCGCTTTAAAAGGTCTCTCCGATTTCATTGTTTTTTTCCATATTTTTTTCCTCCTGTTGGACCTCTTTTTTTACGATACTTTTTCCCGCGTCTTTTTTGGTCTCCTTGCCGCGTCCGCGACAGGCGCTCTCTGGCAGGCCAGCATCCGTTTCGGCTTCTAAAAGGCGCCCTTCCGGTTTAAAGCTCGTATACCTAGAATTGAGATGCGGTTTAGTCATTTTTGAAAGGATTAATGCATCATGGGGAACGGAAATATTTTGCGGTCGGCATCATCGTCCATCTTGTTCACTTGACTGAGTGCGCTACCCTTTCCTAGTTCTTCGCTAATAGCTACCTGTCTCTTAAGACTTCTACGTCAAGTTGGGAATAAGTGCACCAAGACCGACCGAGACTTAAATTTTAGAGGCCGTTTTTGTCACTACAAATGGGACCGTCGTAGTCAAAACTGCCAATGATTTTGTCGTAACCGGTCATAGAGTTTGGAAATGAACGGAGTCTCAGATTTTGTGAAATAAACATGGTGGAAGAATAAAATTCTGGATTGCGAGCTTATTTTAAAAGTTATTTGAAGCTGTTACACTGCCGTAGAATTTTTTGGCATTATTTTAGATTGAGGATTTATAGTTGAAGCGGAGTACGTTTTTTTCGCATCCCTCGTTGATCTAAAATGCTTTTTTCTAAATATCAAATACAGCGAGAGGTTGCCCAGCATACCGGACATATTTATTCTATGCTTCTTGATGCTATGCCTTCTTTTTTGCTTTAGTCACTCGACTTGCTCAATGTAAATGAGAAATATATTACTTTCTAAAACAAGCCAGTTAGTTAGGCAACCCAAGCTGAAAGTCATTTCTTCTTCATTTATTAGGGCAAGTTTGTAATTGTTCCAAGCAAACATTTTGACCCTTTGGAAGAGGTTAAAGACAAAAAATTAATTTTTAGAGGAGAATTTTTATTTTTCTTTTCCCAAATGTTGCCCAAAATAGTTCTCTGCCAATTACTTGTCTCACTTTTCCGTAATTTATTTTTTCGATTATCCCGAGTCATAAAAATGGGCCTTCAGAACCTGATGGTGCCAGAGCCGTCATTGGCGAAGCTCATAATCCAGGGACCAAATAGTTCACTTTGATGGCACTTAATTGCCTATTGTTTTCATTTTAGGCGCGCGATTCATCTACGCGGAGGTAATGAACGGGTTTTTTTCCCTTAAGTCATTTTTTTGTTTTTCTTCCATTAAATATACATTACTATTTATTCATAGCGACCTCTGGATGAGGTAATTCTGAATAGTATTTTAATTAAAAATTTCCAGGATTAATCACTCAATTATTTAGTTGATTTTTTTCTGCGCTGGGTTATTTTTTGTCTCCCGTTTATTCATTTCATCTTCCGATTGCTCGTTTATGTTTTCCATCACTCGACCGTTGTTGGCGATGATTTCAAGGATTTGAGTCGCCTTTGGTCGGCATCAACGGTGACTTCAATGCGAGATCTGATGCGCTGCCATTTCACTGAGTTAAAAACAAGTAAATTTACAATTTTCTGACTTAAACATGAATTTTTTTAACGCCTGCCGTGTATTTTACCAATGAATGAATGGAGATGAGTCCTTTCGGACGCCAAGAGGGATTTTCCGACGACCACGAAACTATCCGAACCCGAGAAGTTCCCTAGTTTTAATCCTGTCCCTGTTTGTATGGATGTTTTAAGATAGAGTTGACGGTGACGAAATTGCTTTAGCTGAGGAATTCCAAAAACAACTATGAACACTTGTGATACTTTTACTAAATTGTTTTTCTATATTTGTCTCTAACACTTTGCTCTGACCCAACGCCACCCTTCAATATTGACACTTAAACACAAAAAAAGATATTTATATTGATTTGGTGAAGCATATTTTAACCGTGATTATCCACCCACTCCCATTTTAGGATTTCCTCATCACTGGCTCTTTCATCCCAGAATACCCTCATCTTTTACATCTCCGTGATAGGTCACAATTTCACGGGTTGGCTACGTTCTTTTGAATCACGGACCAGATACTCGTAAGTTCTGAAGTTTTGGCGGCTCACGGATCACTGTCATTACCTTACCACAAATAAAAAAGCTCTTTGTTACCACGAATCAAGAGGTGACATTCAAGTACATTTACTTGACTGGATCGAACTAGCATGTAGAAATGTGGACATATCCCTTTGCTAACAGGATCAAGTTCATGAATCTTAGTATGCTGACCGCTATCATAGTTTGGGTGGATTTTGATCACTGAATTTCCAATATTTTTGCCGGAAAAAGATCTCGTTCCTTAAGTGCCCCGACAAGGCATGTGCTCACATAAGACTCTGGCAAGAGTTCATACGTGCTGATATCCAGACGACGACGAATATTTTCAATCAATAATCAAATGCCGTATTTTTTTAACTTAATAAATAAAACCCTTTGGTAAAAATAAAGTATTAAGGTTAAAGTTTCTGCCTTTCGACAGGATCTGGAAATTTTTTGTCAGGTATCTTGGGACCTAAATGACTTACTTAGGTTTAGTTGTAGAGTTAATTCACTTGCATTTACCGAATATTACCGTTGCAGTACCAATCGTCTGCTTAATTCAGACCGACCCAGCGACATTTTTAAAATACGTAAAAACGTGATTGCCAACCTTAAAAAATCGCAAACCTTTTTCCCCTAATCGAGCCTCCGTAGTAAAAAACTGGCAAAACTCAGGGTATCTCGACTGCCACTCGCAAATGAGAACACTTCCATTCCGTCTCCAACCTCTCGGTGGAGAGGGTAATTACGTATTTCTTGAGGATCCGGCCTAATGGCGGAGGGCGTCACTTAATTAAAGTTAAATTTACTGCATTTCAATGGTAAAATATAGCGTTCTCCAAAATAGTCTACGGATAAACTCGCATCGTGTTGGCATGGTGTGCGGGGTTATGAAATTGTTATTTTTACTTAAGATCGTGCGTCAATTGTCTATCGTCTGAAATTTGCTTCCGCGTTTCGACATCGATGATAGTGAATGATAGTGTCACGGCCCCTCTACCGCAAAATCACAGCAATATTTACTGCTGTTTACGAGAAGTTTTCAGCTTTAATTCAGTTTACAGCCTGGTTAACTCACACATTTAATTATTTTACTCATCTCGTGTTTATACCAATAATCGAGGCAATAAATGTTCATCACTCCAAAATTCCATATTAACAGCCTTTTTTTAGCACTTATTCCAATTAATTTAAGTGAAATTATTGATAAGACCGCCACCTAAGTATATTTCCACTAATAATATGTATAACTTTTGTTATTTTTTACTATCAATGGCGAAAGAAAAAGGGATAGGGGCACGGAAGACAAGTCAGTTGATGCATCAAAATTGCCGATCTAGTATATGATTCCTTTCTGCACTATTGCCCAAATACAAAAAAATATGATAATTGGTAGGTTACTAATATTTCGTGCTGCTTTGTTTTTCAGATACGATCTTTCAGCTTATGTACTTGAATTATGAGGTTTATAGGTTAGAAAATTATTAACGCTTGGAGAGTATAGATTGAAACTTGATGACTTTTTTTCCAAGAAAAAAAGATTGCCTTTGCTGAATGTAAACTACATCTTTTTCGAATTAAGGTTTGACTTGGTGGAAGCTGTCTGTTCTCATGCCTTCATAAGGAATGAAATTAGTAGCTTTTCAAAATTCTAGTATTATTTCCACGCATTCATGGAATGAAGATAACTCTAAGTGAATGCATGATGAGAATCGAAAGTAGGAAGGAGGAAGGCTATGAGTTGCGTAGTTGAGCTGAATGGAGTGTAACTGCTGTGGGCGGAAGAATTAACGTATTGGCCACTGTTTTTGGTTGTGAGTCTAATAGAAATGGCAATGAGAGAAGTATTTCGCCAGCATAGGTATTGACGAAAGGGAGAACAAATGACCAATCCCCGAGAAGATCCTTTAAGGAAAGTTTAGTGAAAACTGTGTTGAGGCGCGTATTGCTTTATGGTTCAGATACATACTAGACCTTTTAGGACAGAGGAAGATCATAGAGAGTGTACTTTCGAGATCTGTCTATGAAGAAGGATTGTAAAAATAAGCTCGAGCGAAAGGAAGTAAAATGAGATGCTCGATTGGGATGGGGAATAGAGGAAGTTGATTGGTAAAATTCAAATGAAACAGCAAAACTTTGTAGATTAAGGGGAAGTCAGGTGGTGGAATGTTGAAGAATGTAATAAAAGAATATTAAGTTGAGGCATATAGGGGGCACCGGGAGGAAGAGAGTGAGAATTTTGAGCGGAATAAAATGGGTGAAAACTGTGAGAAGTAGTCAATGCGAAAAAAAATATGTTTTTAGGTTAGAAATTGTTTTGTAGTCATATTAGTATTTCAGTGGTTTTTCAAAAGTTTATGTTATATATTTTAGGGAACATTCTAAACATATCTACCGTAATGGATTACGCAAAACAATAATGTAGTAACTGAAGATGCCATGTAAAACGCGAAAACACGGAATGTGTAATGGAAAGTGCGTTTATGATAGCTTAAGTATATTGAACTGATATACCTAAAGTCCTCATCAGGCTGGAATAAATAAACTGACCAATATCGGAACTGAAATCTTGCCGATTTATTCCTTCTTCTAATTGCATAATAATTATTTCAGGTATTAAGTAAATATTTAAAAATATTGAATTTCGGTAATATTTACTAACGACGTAATTTTGCTAAGATTCCAAAAAAAAATCTTTTCCGAAGTTGGTCCGCTATCAGTAACTTAACACCGACGGACCATTAAACCAACCATGGGGGCAAGGTGAAAAGAGGTCGAGTCCTTTCAACCCCGAAAACTCACCCACCCTTGAATAACGAACGCTCAACTTGTCCGGGTCGGTACGCGACCGTGACTTTTTGTTTCCCCTTCGGTTTGCTATATAGCTGGCGTGTCCTTTTCATGAACTGCCAGCTCTACTCCCCGAGCGCATAAAGAGCTCCTCCTCAAATTCTCTAAACACTCCCCACCTCCTCCCTCTCGGTCTTTCCGACTTTCGACTCCCAACCCTTTTCGCCTTTTGACTGTAACCTCACAGGAAGCGTAGCTCGTACACAGATCCGTCTACTCCTGGCGTCCTTTGACGCATTCCCACCCACGTAGCCAGTGGATGAGTAAGCCATTCTACCGTCCTCGTCAGTGTCCATCCGCTCATTTATGGAGGAAGTAAATAAAATCCCTGGGAGTTGATGTGTGCTTTTCATTCACTTTTTAGGACTCTGCGCCCGTCACTAATCCTGAAAAATGGAGCCGTTCATGAGGTGACGGTTTCAGGTGCTCGAATTCGTGAATATTTCTGCACACAGATTGGACAGCAGTCTTTCGAGTAACTGCGCGTGAGCCACTGTTAAAAATGCACTGACATCAGTAATACAGCGGGCACTCATTACGACATCTTTGATGATAAGATTTCTCCGAACTCCTATTACTTTGGCACCAGGCTAGGAGTAAAATTAGCGCTTCGGAAATAGTGCCTCCACGCACCCCCATGGTTTATTTGCTACTGGCAGTGTTTTGAAGTAAATTTTCAAGATAACCGTGTGAATTGCATGGGTTTTGACATTCAATAAAAAATTAAGATTTAAGCTTTTGCTAAAAATAATCGTGTGATGTTTCAAAAGAGTGAATTGAAGATTTCCATTTAAATTATTACATCCTTTCGTTGGTGTATGCATAGTTATTATATTGGGTAGACTTTGGTAATTTCCACTTCCGTTGAAACAATTTTATTCACACGCCCTTGTGTCAATAATAAAATATTATCCTGAGGTAACCAAATAGCTATCCGAGTTCAAATCCCTAATTAATCCAATCTATAACTAATCTTAATTTCTAATTGTACCTAATATTCGTAATTCGCACCTAATTATGGGCAAATATGTTCATTAAAAATCGGACGCTGTTGATAGATGCAATCACCGCCTCACAAGGATCACAACTGACTTCAGTCCTGCGTAGAAGACAGTTTAATTTAGGAAAATACATGCCACTAACGAGTAGAGGGTGAAAGCTTTCTTTGCGCGGAGTTAGGAAGGGTAGCCGAAAAGGAATGGCTTAAATATTGAGAAACCATGACTTCATCTAGACGTTTTTATGCGTCCACGTCACTTCCTGAAAATACATCTTCCACTCATTTTCGCTTAATACCTAAGAATAGATATGTATTCATGCATTTATTGTTTCGATTTTGATCAACTGCAATATTTTAATTGCCTCCGCAAACTCTCTCTAATTAAATCTAAGGGTTAGACCCGAGAGGTACTGATGCGCTTTTGCGAGTTCTTAAATAATGCTCATCTGTTTCTCTCACATTCGTTACTCTAGTTTAGACAGCCTTCATTTCACATGTCAAGATTTTCTGTTGTAAAAATATTGGTTGGATAACATTGTGCCTGGGGAAATCTATGTAAATGTGAAACCGACTGCTTAAGACATCATCCGTGTTTCGCAAATTCAATCCTCTCCTCCGTTCCGGTCTTGTGAATGAGTTCACAAAGCAGAGCAATAGCAACAGAAACGGAACAGGATTTCTTACATCACTGAAAGGAAATGAAACTTGAAAAAATTTGAATTTAAAGTTTAAGTGCTGAATTTTTTGCAATGGAATTGATGAATCTAGATTTTTTGTGCTAGAATTTAGATATTCGATAGAAAAATAAAATTTTTTAATGCGGTATTTAACGATGTGGCCTGCGATCAAGAAGTTTAAAGTGATTACTTGAATTTTTCAAAATGGGCCCTTTGGTGGTTCTAATTCTCACGGGAAATCAATAACAGAAACTTGAGGCTTTCATTTTCATTATTATTTGAAATTTTTTGGCCCGCAGATATTCTTTTTTATGGTATTCAGTCTTGAGTAATGGGTTGAATTGAGATGTGAATTGCATGTATTTCAGAGCATCGGAAAAGATAACACTTCGATGAATTTTGAGAGTCTTCCTTGAGAGGTTTGATTTAACTTCCGTAGCACGATCTCCGTTGGCTCTTCGACGAGTCCCGTAAAAAAATCACGTGATTTTCAAGGAGAGATCAAATGCTCCTTGCTCAATAGCCACTGTTGAAAAATACAAGCATCACTTTCACGCGTGCGACTCAATACCCAGTCAGTATACGTGAGAATGCAACTTCCCACTACTCCGGGGTGATTCATATCTGCGTTGTATACCGAGGGAACGGCATTACGTGGTTTCGTTATTGAAGGCAACAGCTGCATCATATGCGTGGAACTCTCGCTCCGGACCCCTTCGTACGTTCCCTGGAATCGCGTTTTTTTGGCTAGGCACTGTGGCTCGTAGCATTTAACTGTTTTTTTTTTTCGTTTTTCCCCACTCCTTCCACTAGGAGTATGGGAAAGGGCGAAGGATCGGCGGCCGGGCGGGGGGGGAGGGGACCGAGAGTGGGGGTTGGGGTGCTGTGCGCTCCACGCTCGGGAGAAGAAGAGTCGCCGATGGTAACGCAAGATCCCTCCACGCATGCCAAGACTGGGAAATCGTCGGGGTAGTGGAAGGGTGAGAGATAGTGACAGTCCCTTATCAACCACCATAATTGGATCCTTAAGGTGTGGCGTTGCGCTTGCATCAAAAGCACGTGGAGGAGCGATTCTATTTTTTCCACCTTAGGAATCACTTCCGGATGACGGAGAGATGGATCCTGATCCTTGATCCGTTACCTTGTCAACGCATGCGCTTCTAGCAAAAGGGTAGATTCATCATCCCCGTGTCCCCATAGTGTCTTACAGGGGTAATATGTGCGTAGATGAAGACCTAAGTTAAATTTTTCCCGTCGGTGTATTTCATTCCACGAGAACATTTGTATGTACCGCATATATTAACACATCGCGTCCGTTCACTCGAATCGTAACTTTGGAGAAGGTATGCACTGTCCGGATTTTAAGACTCCTTTGTGGTGGAACATTTTGGACTCACGTGATCGACGGCCAACTTTGGTAAGATGTCGACGTCTGCTAGCTCATACCTGACGACGTTTCCGTGAGCTAAAAATATTACAAGTATCTCGAACTTTACTTCTTATTCCCTAATTGATGACGCGTACCAACGGAAATTCATTACTTTATGTATATGAAATATGATGTTTCTAACGTGCGAATATGGAAGGAAAATTGTGAAAGTCCCAGAGGTGAAAAGATCAAATGATTGATTTACCTGAGTACTTTTTTGCTGTAATTGAAACTTTACTGTCAGAAGGGTGGAAATGTCATATATAGTATGTAGCGCCGGTGCGCAATGCTCATATCTTAAATCTATGAATTGTTTTGTTACAATCAATGAATGCAATAATGAAATTTCCCGTTAAATATCTCATAGGTTTAAAACATCCATCCGCTATTGGGTGCAGCTCTACGAAAGAATTAGTTATTTGAAATTGATCGAAAAGGATAATTTTGACCCATTTTTAGACTTAAAAACCGAGCATAAAGGGAGAATTAAAAAGGATAATTATTATAAAAATTACAAGTATGAGTATATTAATGAAACGATTTTTATCATGAACTTAATTAACAAAACTGCTTAATACACGTATGTGTTTTATGACCTTCCACATGCTTGAGTAAAAAGTTAAGCATGAATCCCGCTCACTGCATCACACACAACTCTTCCTTTCTTTGTGTATCTACGTACCTCGTATATACGAAGTTTTGTCTCATCTTTCCCTTGATCTTATTATTATTTTTATATATTATATTATATTATCTTATATTATTATTATTTTCATCATTCTAGCGCGTCAGCTTTTGACCACAGCAATCTGCTCTCTGAATATATATGCGTCATTTCTGTCTATGCTCATGTATGCATTTTCATTTTAATTTCTTTTTGTGCAGTAATGAAACAGCGTGTTTTGAGCAAATTGTGTCGTTCAAGACTAACAGCAACTGTGAATAAGCATATACAAATTCAGCTCCTTAATAGTTATAGTTCCTGTGTTTTTTATTTTTGAGTTTTTATGTAATTTCACGCGCAGTATTAACTCGAGGGTATCGTGAACGAGTATTTAATGTTTTGAAATTTTAAGATATTTCCCTAACCTAAAAGATCTAATATTCTAATATTTAGCTATGCCCAGCATTTACTTTCATTTATCCCATCGTTGATTTCTGCATTCGTCGGTAGCTCCTCCTCGTTGCCTTTGCAACTAAAGCATTCAACATAGACGCACCCCGTCGAGGAATGTTAAAATAATAACGGTGCAGATCCTCAAGATCTCTGCATAAATTTTCAACCTCGAAGCTCAGGCGATTTTCACACAAATTTTCTTCTTTGTACCCTTAGGTTTTTTTCTCAATTTTAGGTAAATTCAGGTATTTTTCATTAACTACTCAAATATTATGTGCAGATGGCTGAGAAAAATTAGATTTACTCTCTGTTTACGGAAAGAGTACAACTAGTTCTGGTGGCAGTGACCCGGCCGGCGAGAGTTGCCCGAACCAGCCGAATTCTAAAAAAATTGAGCATTCTAACAATGAACTTTTTTGTATCTTTAATTGTTGGTTTCAGCGCAAAATAATGGTTTTTCGCCATGTCGAGGACGGAATTGTTAAGGTAGGAACACGTAACGCCCAAACAAATATGCTCGCCGCAGGAGATAAGTTATCCATGAGTGATATTCACTCATAAGCCATAATTGCCGAAAATATATTATTATGTCATTATGCCGTCACTTGTCTGCGGCTTCCGGTCGAGGAAGGTTCGTGTACGATGTATTCCAGATGGAAAACACGGTGCTCGAAGGCGCCGTTGACAGGGACTGTTTAGATAAGACAAGGGTCTGTGTCATTTACTACCATCCACAAACAGTGTCCCCTTGCTTGTAGCATTATCTATTACACAGCTCGAGTAGTTTTCATTTTTTTATTTCTTCTTTCAAATATCATGTAAATAAAAAAGGGCGTGTGGTAATATTTAATAACATTGTAATAAATAGTAATGTTGGGTATTTATATTGGTCAAAATAATGAGGATATAAGAAGAAGAATTGCGTTTGACTGAGAAGCTTTCCCACGAAGGAGAGAATTGATGACAGGTACTTTGAGTAAGGCTGTTAAGAAAAGATTAGTGAAACATTTTATAGTGAGCTAGGCTTTGTACGACGCAGAGACATGGTCGTTGAAGCAAGATGAGAAGCGTAGATTGGAGGCGTTTGCAATGAGGGTGTTGAGAAGGTTGGAAAGGTGAAATTCACCGAAAGGAAAACAATCAAGAAAGTGCTAGGTATGCTGAAAGGGGAGGAAAGGGGATTGTTGGGAGAATACATGAGGAAACAGGAATAATAGATGAAGGACGTAATGATCAGCAGGGGGATGTTGGAGAATTTAATAGAGGGGAGAATGTTAGGCAAACGAGGAAAGAGCAGGAACAGGATGGGGATGTTGGACGAGATGAAGGGAGGAAGTAAGTACCCTGAGATGAAGAGGGATTTGACGTACAGGGTTCGTCCGGAAAATAAGTGTACTGAGCTCAGGAAAAAAATTTATTACACTTTTACATATCATAAGCTAATATTCCTCAAAATAGGACCCTTGTTAGTCGATACACTTGTTCCAGCGGCGTTCCCATTCCTGGAACGCTCCCGCGAAGGCATCATCGGGAACCTCTCGAAGACACGTCGTCACGGCCTCTTTGACGGCGTCCAAAGTCCCGTATCGCGTTCCTTTCAAACTCCTCTTTATCTTCGGGAACAGAAAGAAGTCCGGTGGTGCCAAGTCCGGGCTGTAGGGCATTTTTGCAGTGATCCGCAAGTT
The DNA here is from genome assembly GCF_022747635.1 of Hetaerina americana. Classification (NCBI taxonomy): domain Eukaryota; kingdom Metazoa; phylum Arthropoda; class Insecta; order Odonata; family Calopterygidae; genus Hetaerina; species Hetaerina americana. The sequence continues at coordinate 46,584,815 of NW_027287316.1, forward strand.
GTGTCGCGATTTCCAAACGATTGAGTCTTTGATCATCACTGAGCACTTTCGGCACCAACTTTGCACAAATTTTTCGCATCTGTAATTGCTCCTTAATAATCTCGTGCACTATTGTTTTTGGCACATTACACTGCTCTGCTATCATCCGAACACTAAGACGACGATCAGAGTTCAGTACATCGCGAACTTTTCGCACATTTTCGTCGGTGAGTGTCGTTGATGGGCGTCCAGGCCGTGGTTCGTCGTCGACCTCTTCTCTGCCCTCCACGAACATCTTGTGCCACCGAAAGATCATGTTTCTGGACATGGCTGACTCCCCGTAAGCCTGGTTAATCATACCGACAGTTTCGGTAGACGATTTCCCAAGCTTTACCGCAAATTTGATGGAATAACGCTGCTCCAAAAACTTCGGCATCGCGTTCCGTGACGTGGGTCGAAGCGTGGAGGTTCGCGTTAACAGAGCTCCTCACTACACCACAGCTCAGAGCCGACTGCCTTTTTCAGCGTCGCTTGCCAACATACCCCCCTCCAATCGCAGCCCGTCAGAGCGGTGCTGGGCGCGCCTGGAGCGGCGGGAAAAAATCAGTACACTTATTTTCCGGACGAACCCTGTAGGGTAGGTTACTGGATTGTGTTTTGTTTCGCGTAGAAGAGGCAAAGAATTTTATTGTTGAGTAGTCCGTTGTCCGTTCAAAACGTATCTTAACCGATAGATACCGGTAAAATACTACTAATAATAATTCTTGAATATTCACTCACACATTATCCTTGTCGACACATGGGAAGAAGTGGTTGATAGTAGGGTCGGAATTGGGGCTCTTTTTCTTGGGATGTCATGGTATTAGATTTTCACATTCGGATGATGGATATTATTTCAATCAAGCGTATCCACAAAAAGAGGTTCGGAATGCAAAGAATATCAGCACAGGAACAGAAACAACTAACCAATGTGCATGACCACTTTGATGTTTATCGTATTTGAGTTTCACTCTCCATGTAGTGTGAATTGGAATTGCACCGTGTAAATTTGTTATGAAGAGACTATCCGTGTAACTTTCAAATGGTACAATAGGAATTCACATTATTCCGTTCGAATTTCACATATTTCATATATTTAACAAAACTGCCACTATTGTTAGGGACCCTAAAAGGCTTCCTGTCAAAGGGCTTCTGAGAATCATTTAGACAATTTTACTTGAAATAGCATTTCTAATTATAAATCTAGCAATATTATATACTATACTTTTTTAATATTGCTTCGTCGTCGTCCTGCCGCGATTTTTAATTACCAATTATTTTATTGAAGACCTTGTAATATGTATTATATTTGTAAGAATTGATTTAATTAATATGAAACTTCAAATGAAAGTTCAATTTTCCCGAGTCTGTGTTCCATTTTTGATTGTTTTAATAAATTATTTCTCATCCGTGGCATAAGAAATTTCATGATATTAAAAGGAAACATTTAAAGTTTAGGGGTTTCAGTTGAGGTTTTCAAATTAAGTTGTGTTAGAGATACTTTTTGTTTGAATATTAAGGTTATATCATCTCAGTATTAAAATCCTGGTAATTAGAGCGTATTTGAGTGAGCCCGTGAATAAGAAGAAATCTGACATCAAAAGTTATCTTATTATCTTTTTTGAAGGAAATACTCTACAGATGTGATACTCTAGGTATTTATGATAAAACAGATTATGTTTATTAATGGGCTACAGAGTGGCAAAAGTCGCAACTACACTATTAAAAATCGAAGCCACACTTTTCACAAGTCACACCTGGCACTTTTTGTCATGGTTAATGGATTTCTGATTCATCTAAATTATCGGTAGGAACATCGGGGAAAAATTTTGTTCAATATTATACCAACGAACACCCAGTGTATTTGAGCATTTTAATGCTAGGTGTCAATTGCCGACGAATAGAAAATGACCCTTAGACGCATGATTCATTTAGAAATTATTCCTATTTCATAAATTATGTCTGACCACGTTCTTATTTTCTTTCCACAGGTCTACCCTAGAGTTACTGCCCTACTGCCGTTTCTTGTACGAGATTCAAGCAAACAGGAATCCGACCGAATCGATGGGGAAACGCTGTACAGGAGATGGGCATGAATCCTAGGGGAAAAAATAAAGCCCTACCTTATTGGATGCCCTCCGGCTTTGTGAACTCTCAAGTGTTGGATGAAAGATGAACAAAATTCGAAACGAAACTGTCGAATCGGTTACTTTCTCTTTTCATTTGGTTACGACTCAAGTGACGAAAGAATTCTTTACCTCTTCTCCCTAGGACTCGGTGTTTTGGTGAAGTGCGGTGCTGATATAGGAAAGACCAACGAAAACAATCTAATTTTTTGTCGCTTCGATTTGACATACAACTCCAATTTCCAGTGTCATTTTACATTTTCAGTGCATACATCGATAGAGAATAATCCCCCATGACGGCTGGGAGGATATATTTTTGTGCTCAAGGGCGATTTTACGCTGCATCCATTTATCCTTCACGAGGATACCTGGTATTAGCTATGCAAGGAAACGTCCAACGCTGATGATAAAATGAGCCGTGGTACTAAAAGAAGCAATTTTATTTTGTAAACGAATACCTCACATGTATTTTAAACATGATGTTGCGATACCCATGATTTATGTGAATATTTATTTAATAAAAATACTTCGGTAAATCTTCTCGATGTGTCTTATTTATTTATCCTCTTTCTGTATTAGATGAGCTCAAAGCTGATTTATTTGAATTTTTTCTCAAGTTAGAACCAACGAAGGCGTGCTGAAATCTAGCGTGTGGGGCGAAGTAGCATTAGTTCCTCCGTACTCCGTTAAGTGATATCACAGTTGTCACCCGAAGGTTTATTCCTTTACCAGGGCCACTTGAGGTTTCTCGGGTAGGTCCGGCTACCAAAAATCGCAGAGCATGGGTGAATTAGTAGGCCTGGATGCGTCACCTGAATTTAAACTGGGGCCCATGGGTTAGAGGCCAAAAGCTCTACCCACTAGGCTACCACTCTCCACTATCCTTGAACGAGGATGCCGTTTTCTTCCAGGACATATTCTGAGTAGTTTTAAATAGCTGGGGTTACAATATAAATAAATGTACCATGCATTTACCAGTCCACGACCATTCCTGTGGTGTTTACGATGAGGTTAGCTCAATTAAGATATCTGTCGAATAAGTGTGTGTCAGTCTGGCTAGCATTGTACGTTCCATGTTATTGTTCATGGTGAAAAGGGTTCCAAACAAAGATGAAAATCCGCAAGATCTTTAATTTCGGATTATTGTCCCGCCGGACATTAGTTTTCAAGGTTTGATGTCACGAGGTCTAGAGTATGTGTCCTCACCCTTGTGTTTCCGGTCCCCATTTTATTCTTAGGTTTGGTGGTAGAGGATGCATAGTTAAAATTTCCGGAGTGTGGACGTGCGTAATTGGAAAATTTCCGAGAAAAACACTTTCGAGAAAAGCGAAAAGTTATCCTGTTTGATAAAAACTCTTGAAATAGTACCAATTCCTAGAATTTCAGAGATGTGGCCTATTTGGTCATGCATCCTCCTGCAGTAAGGAGCGTGACTCAAGTTTAATTTCTTTCCTTAGATCCGTTTTCCAGGAAAACGACAAAGTTATCATCGTCATACAACTCTTAATTCCATTTTATCAACTGAGGAATTTACTTCATATTAGCTATAACAGCGGATTCAAGCTTTCCAACGCTTGAAATGAAACGTTTCGTTCCCTCAAAGTTGAAGAGAAATATCCCCCTATAGGCGAGAATTGAATTCCTGGTTGTTTTTTTTCTTCACAGTCGCTCACACCTCAGATATTTCTACTGTTACGTTGCACAATTAAGAGGAAGTTATAAGTTGCAAAGAATTGAAGTGAGGTGACGTTCCGCGAAGGATGCTGAATCATTCTAAACTTGAGGAATTTGGGTGATCAGTCGGATGCGAGCGAGAGGCGTGCATTCCAATGAGAGGTTGAAGGTGCCAAAAGCTGTGCATTTCCTCCAGAGGAAGTAACGGAATCCTTTGACCCATTCGCCGACTGTCAACTAAAGAAGTTTCCCGGCTTGCGTTCGAAATCTAAGAGTCGCTCACCTTCGGCTCTATTTCCGTTTCTTTTCCTATTTTCGACCAATACACGCACGAATGAATGAACGAGGAGATCATTCGTGTCTTGGGTACAGATTTAACTTCAGGGGATGCCAAAAATTGCGGGAGTCCCAGGTAAACTGACGTGACCGGGATTTTTTATTTGAAAAATAAAGATGTTTCTTATCGGAAACGAGTTTTTTTCGAAGTGGTGTTACTCTTGAGGCACCGTGAGAAGTTATGGCTATGTTGTGATCGCTAGTCTATCAGCGAGTTAGTTAAAACCGAGGAAGTAGAGCATTCTGTTGATCGCGGAATCTGATCTCGCGGCATGCATCGGTGCAAAAAGTGCTATGAAAAGGGGGCGGGGACTACTATCTAAGACCGTCTGGTGAGATGTATTTGTAAGTCGCTTCTCCGGAAGGGCATCACAACTTATCGGGAGGAATTAATGGCAGGAGAGTATTTAAGTAAATAATTCGGGCTGTATTTTTATCACATATGTACGAGTATTTTAGCTCAATTTCCCTACATCATACAGATATACTGGGTTTTATTATCTCTTAAGCTATTTCTTCTGTTGTATCAAAGGTATCTTCTTTAAGAATGTTTAACCAAACACTTGAGTTTGGTTAAACATTCTATATATATATATATATATATATATATATATACATATATATATATATATATATATATATATATATATTTATTTATATATACATAAGTCTGGTTAAACATTCTATATATAAAGATATATACATACATACATATGTAGGGCCGTAAACACAGTAATCAACCCGAAGGTCGGTTTGGTAGGTGACGTTAAAGTTCACCCAGTACTAAACCCAACGGCGTACGAAATTCGCGCATCAGGGTAGGGGGGCCAGTTCCTTTCCCTGTGACGGTTATGGTTTCCCAGGAAGATCTGGTGCCCAAAAAATCACATAGCTTGGGTGGAGCTAAGGGTGTATAGGTTTAATAAATGTATGTTATAAACATTTATTTATTATATATGTGTACATAAATATTTAATGCTGCATTCAAAATATATAGTAATTAAAGGCCTTGCCTAAATTTACCACGAAATCAAAAGCGTTGTGGCTCTGACTGATTTTCCATTAGTTTAACCATAATTATTATTAAGAGTGACTAAACCTTTGCGAGAAATGATTTTACATTGAGTTCTACGTCTGAAATTCCAAGGAAGAAGATTTTCTAATGGTGTGCAAATGACCAAATAAAACCCCATGCAGTGCTTTTGCCGAAAAAAGTCGAAATATTCGCATATCAAGGACAAAGTATGAAAAAGGAAAAACGGTTTGTTCTCTTAACTTCGGCTGTAGAGGATAAAAAATCTCTTTGAAGTGACATATGATATGTTTAATCATCGGTCAATTTCAGGTCATTTCATAGTTTTGACACTCTTGGTTATTCATCAATGAAACCCAATGTGCTGCTGGTCGGTCAAGTGATGAATGCTTATAAGAAAATGTTCAATTTTTAATTTCATACGAGTGGACGATGACATTAATATGACAGTATTTCAATCCTAGGATTGGTTTACTGCAGCCCTCCATTCTACTCTATTTAATGACAATTTCCTCAATCCTTGACACCTTCTCTGATTTACGTCCTTCCTAATTTGCCTTATTTACGTGTCTCTTGGTCTTCCTCGTGGAATCTTCCCTTCTATTTTTCCTTCTATTATATTCCTAATCCATCTATTGTGCCTCAATCAGTGGGTCCAATCCATTAATTTCTTCTTTGCCGTAGAGTTCTCCATATGGTCCTATCCTCTCCGGCTCTTCTATATACTTCCTCATTCCTTACTTTGCCTGTCCATTTAATCTTCAGCATTCTCCTCCAGCACCATGTTTCAAAGGCCTCTGTTCTTCGCTGGTTCACTTTTCCTATGTTCCAAGTCTCGGAACCAAAGAGAGCCATGCTCAACAAGAAAGTTTTGATGAATTGTTTCCTTAATTTCAGCCTTAGGTTCTTTGAACGTAGTAATTGCCTCTTCTTCATAAATGCTTTCCTAGCATAAAATATAATTATAGCTATATAAGTAAATAATGACTTCTTCCATTAGAGAATTCAGCGCTATTCAGAAAATCATCTGTAGGGAATTATATGATCTTTTAAGGAAACATTCTCAGCGGTCCTTGGCATAACGTCAATACTAAGCCACATTAATGTATCAAAATTAAATAGTACGCTCTTAACTGAGATTCAAGAGCTTTCGGGTTTGTAAATCAAGGAAAGAGTACTTCAAAATTGAAAAAAGATATATGTATTTTGACTTTCATGTAGCTTCTTTCTCTGTATTATTTTACAGCATATTTATGGAAAGATAAAATTTTATTTTTAACTGCAATTGGTTAAGGTAAAGAGCTAATTGTATATTAGCTTGTAATCGTTCCACAGAACATTGATATGATTAACATTCATTTGGGATAAAATCTCCCGCATTTTTTATTTTTCCTTCATTTCTTACGTTAAACGTTGACCTAGCGTTATGCTAAGGCAGACTGCCACCTCTGTGAACTTAATTTACAATTGTATTCTTATGACATCGACATCAAGTGGCATAAGATCCAAAAATGCTATAGGACAAGGCTAGTATTGGGATTACTCGAAATACAAATGAATGAATTGACATGCAAAAAGACTTTTTTCCAAGTTTTACGTATAATGCATAAAAAACATTAATGTACTTTAGCTTCATCTTTGATTATTTAAAAGTTTTTCAGGGCTTTACATTTTTTTTATGGGTCACGATTTTTACGATTAATGGATTTCAAATCAGAAATAATTAAAATAAGAAATCATGTATCGCAATGGAAGTTGTTTATTTAATTAAACATATATATAAATGTGTGTTTATTTATATAAATATTTTCGATTTATATACATATATGTATATATATATATATATATATATATATATATATATATATTTGTATATATAATTGTGTGTGTGTGTGTGGGGAGTGCTACTTACCCAAGGGCCCGGGTTCGATTCCCGGGAAAGCCTCTCTGGGCACCTGCAGCTCCACCCGACCTATGTAATTTTTCGGAAAGCAGATTTTCCTGGGAAACCATTACCTGCACAGGGAAAGGAACTTGCCCCCCTACCCTGATGTGTGAATTTCAGACGCCGTCGTGCTTAGTGCTGGGTGAACTCTGCCATCACCTACCAAACCGATCTTCGGGTTGATTAGTGTGTGTTATGTTCAAATTTTTTGTGTGACTCGATCCAATTAAAGATGGTCAACGAAATTTTAAAAAGCCTAACATAAAAATCTTCTAACATAAAATAAATGGCACGCCATAGCATGGCTAATTTATTTATCTACCTCTATTCTGTATCGCTCCTATCCCCAGAGGCGAATATGTATTCAACTAGCGGTGATTTATGTTGCTCCTATAATATAAATAATGGGAAAAAGCTATTTCAAGACCGTGACTTCAATTTTTATTGCACCATTTTTAGTCCCCCGCACAGGTGTTTAATTCTAGTTTCGTAACGGAATGAGCGAATCGGTATCTTGAAAATAAAACTTCGATTTGCGTACCCTCGAAACATCCTTGAATCAGTGTTCCGCATGGGCATAAGGTGAATGAAAGTAGGGAAATAAATGAAAATTCCAAGAAAGCTAATTGACGAATGTAAAAGAAGAGGAACGGCAACGAGCATATCGGAGTTATGGCGGGGAGCAAACGGGTTGGGCGGGGGGGGGGAAGGTCTAGGGGACCTGTCACTCGAGTGGCGGGGACGACGAAAGGAGGAACCGGAGTAGGGTTGTCACATCGAGACTCACCGCCGTCTCGCGGACATGAGAGACTAGGGCGACGGATGAAGGGGGAGTGAGGGTTGGGAGAAAAAAAACAGAAAGTGTAGATGCACACACACTTGCACGGGTGGTGACGCATAGAGACCCATCCAGGGTGCAGCAGACAGGAGAGAGGGCATTGCGAAAGGGCATCGCGTTCCAACGTTTTGAGGTGGAAGCGGAATAGAAGAAGTTGGTGGCGAGACAAATCGCCTCCTCGGGGAGTTCCCTTGTCCGCCGGTTTGACGACGAGCGTCTTATTTCGTCCCGCGAGAGATGAGAGGGAGGGAGAGGGAGAAATGCGGAGGGAATACGGGTGGTTTGGAGGAGGAAGTGAATCATAGCAATAAGTTCCCGCCATTCGCGACTGGGAGACTTCCAAAATGGTAGAGAAATAATGATCGACAATATAGTCCCGGATCGGATTCCATGTCTTAGATCCGTGAAATACTTAACCAGTCACAAAGCTGGCACGTTTAGATTCATCCCCTATCTGGATATATCTGTAGCTATATTAATGGAGTTCCACATTGATCAGACCGTAGTCGTAAAAAATTGTGCTAATATTCACCGTAGGTAAATTGAGAGCTGTGAGAGAGTCGTGAAAGTGTCTATTTCCTGAAAAAATATAGAAGGAAAAGTGACATGATTACTTTATTTCAAGAAAGTTAAAAAAATATTTAGTTTTCCAGTAACATCTTTGTTTCAACTCGTTGCATTTCGTGTATGCAATGATTTGGATTAGAAAATGCGACTTTTTCTCTTAAATGTCACGTCGTTATCAATGAATTCCGGTTACATGACTGTGTACTGCTTAATATAGCCAGTCTCCAGAAGCAGAAATATCTGTAAAAAATCTCCAACGTTTGTCTCCAGACATTATTCCTTCCTTAGAAAGCAATTTAATCTATTTAATCTTTTTTTGTGTATATTATCTTTTATTGAGTATATAATATGGGCAATATCATGCTCTTCCTTGGTTGTTTCAAAGTTTCATTAAGCTAGTATGTTAAAAATATTTTCTCTGAAATAATACATATACCGTGTATGTGGTGAAACATAAATTATTCATTATCAACATCTTCGAATGCGGCAAGTTAAAAAAAACATGCAGACGGGTCTTGAATCAAAAACGCTTCGAGTAGCACACGGTATCCTGTTGATCGCGATAAAATTTTTAATTGAGCGTATAACCACAATTTCCTTTACATGAAGTTCTTGAGTTTGAAGCAACTTGGCGTGCAAATATTGTATGCGCGACTTTAATGAGGGAAATACATATGAGTTTGATGCTAGTACTTAGATGATAAACTTCAAACCCACATAGCGTCGCGAAGGAAAGTTAAACTGGTTGCCGAACAAACCTGAGCACGGAATGTTTTTTCGACCATAAAAATTTGAAATCCTAACTGTACAAAACGAAAGGTATTGAAACATTGAATCCACTAGAAAATACAGTAATACTGTTTTGTTCGCAATTTTTCGATGCCCTTGAAATAACGACGGTTCCTTATGGCTTCATGGATACGAACTTTCGAAAATTGAGACGGTAATATTCTTAACCATTAGCTATTCGAATATCCACACTGATAACGTTTATTATTTTTTTCCGGACCAATATATCGCAATATCTTCATGGAGAAAGCAATTTTAATGCTTGAATTTAAATAAATATTTATCAATATCATTCCACTTAGGGCGAATGGTTTTCGGTTTATTATTACAGCTTAGTTTAAGGCTCAAAATGAATAATAAAATATATTCGACGGAGTTTGTTTTTATACCATAATATTTTATAAAATATTGTAACAGCCTTTCAATATTCAGCGAGCTGGTAAAACCAGTTAAGGTATTTTTTCCCGTCCAGAGTAAACATTTTAAAAATATGTTGTAAACCTCTGGAGATTGTTTCTTTAATGTGTGTGTTAGCCATACTCTTAGAAATATCAATTTTGGAATTGCTTTGCTAGGGATCTTATTCAAAAATGTTTTCATCATCCTTACTTAAATAGGAACTCAAAGGATAAATTATTTAAGCGACGAATCATACTAATGTTAATCATTTTCATTTGTTTACATTTCGTTTTAGCTTCACATTTAAGCAGACCTTCAACTCGTCCTAAGCCACTAAACTAACACAAGATTATAAAGGAAAATACTGGCGTAAAAATTTCTAAATCTCTTATGCTATTTTATAACATTTTCTTATCTTAGTCAGCGACTTTTTTCATTCCTATACTAATAGGATTCTATCAATAAAATGCCAAAATTCATAATTCAACCAAAATTGTAATTTTTATATTAATTTTTTTAAGTTTAATGGTCTAAATTCCAAAGAAACTGCGGGAGATGCCGCAACAGTAACTTTTAACGGAGTCATCCGCTAATGTGCATTTCAATGCAACAATTTAAGAGTGTAAAAATCATTCGCCTTGACTGGGATTCGAACCCAGATCCCTCAATATCCGCTCGAGTGCTTTAGCCACTTAAGCTACCGAGGCGTCCTCTTAAACTCTGAAATTTTGGGGCTTTTAAAGGAACTAGATGTGACGAAATACGGTACATACAATGTCACATGCATTCGTAGTCGTGCGCGAGGCGCCACAGTCCACGAGGTTAAAGCCAACTTTAAACACATATAGTGTTTTCACTTTGACAAATTCCAAAGAAACTGCGGGAGATGCCGCAACAGTAACTTTTAACGGAGTCATCCGCTAATGTGCATTTCAATGCAACAATTTCAGAGTGTAAAAATCATTCGCCTTGACTGGGACTCGAACCCAGATCCCTCAATATCCGGTCGAGTGCTTTAGCCACTTAAGCTACCGAGGCGTCCTCTTAAAGGGTTCGAGTCCCAGCCAAGGCGAATGATTTTTACTCTCTGAAATTGTTGCATTGAAATGCACATTAGCGGATGACTCCGTTAAAAGTTACTGTTGCGGCATCTCCCGCAGTTTCTTTGGAATTTGTCAAAGTGAAAACACCATATGTGTTTAAAGTTGGCTTTAACCTCGTGGACTGTGGCGCCTCGCGCACGACTACGAATGCATGTGACATTGTATGTACGGTATTTCGTCACATCTAGTTCCTTTAAAAGCCCCAAAATTTCACAGTTTAAGAGGACGCCTCGGTAGCTTTAGTGGCTAAAGCACTCGACCGGATATTGAGGGATCTGGGTTCGAGTCCCAGTGAAGGCGAATGATTTTTACACTCTGAAATTGTTGCATTTTAATGGTCTATTTATTCCATGCTACAGTTTATTTTACGTCGTCTTTCATGAAAATATTAATTACGAAGATTTTTACTTTTCATACGTTTACTTGATCTGTCCTCTGTAAGTTTCAATGGAAAGCAAACAATTACATTTAGAAGCGTAATTTTATTGATACGCAAAACTTTGGTAAGAAGGAATAAACAATATCGTATTCATTAGTTTGATAAAAGCAGCTATCGAGGGAAAAATTAGCGTGCATAACTGCCGAGGATAACTCCGAATTGTATGACATAGGTAATGACAAACGCTATAGAGAGGAAATTTGTAAGTAGGCATGTGGAAGTTACCTGATGAAAGAATCCAATGGAGGGCTGTGCTAAAACAGTCTTTGGATTCACGACCATGTACGTATACTGTCGATGAATGATGGATAAAATTTCTGGAAAAGCCATTGACCAATGTAATTGATAAAAAATACGAAGAATGAGCTGAAAAGTAATATATGAAAGTATTAGTTAAGAAACCCCATTAAAAGTCGTTGATGTACAAACGCTAATGGAAATACAGGAAACACTTATTGCTGACGCAATTATTGTGGTATGATTATATTACAGAGGCATTATATTGTAAAATTATAGTTTATTTTATCAATAACTATATAAACGTCCAATACTTTAATCCATCAAAAATTTCTCAAAAATGTGTGTTGTAAAGTAGGGTTTTGAGATATTATGAATCGTAAAACATCTGAATATGATTGCTGACGTTAATATATGTTACTAAATCTTGGTACAGATGTCATTGGATCTTGTAATTCTCCTCTGCAATCAGTTCACTTCAAACTGTCTTGTGTGTATTTGATTGCTGCCAAGCATCTACATCCCACAGGTAAAAAGATATCTCTAGTAAGAAAGCCTGACTCAGAGTTAAAAAGGGTGAGGAATACAACGCTTGAAGTTACAAAATGGCAGCTTTCCGTCCAGTCTTTCACACTAAAAATGACGTGAATTGTCTTTTTTTTAATCTTGGCAGAGCGCACTAAAGAGCCTTCACAACAGGACCTGCGGAATACTTGAACATATTTTCATTAGTGGCCATTAATAAAGCACTCACCTACTCTCGGAGAGAAGGAGACGGGAAAGACCGGGATATGACACGGATTTTACTCGCGACCAAAGAGTTATCGGAGTATATTTCAACTACCCAAAACGATTTCTTATCATGAACTGTTCCAGAAAACTCAGAAGGTGAAACTTTTTCAGCTAATACCTACGTTCCCGTATTGGTTCGAAAAAAATTAACCAGCTAAAATAAAGCAAGAACCAATATCGAAAAATAAATGTAGAGGAGAGATGAAATAGGTAATCAGATATGTTGGACTGGAAATTTGGAATGATAAATATGAGCACTCGCGGGTACGGAACGTTTTCTACTAAAAGGATGTTGGGTAATGTACTTTATCATTTTACAGCACTTTACGTCAGTTTTATAAAATCTTTCCACCAGAAATACACCCTAAACTAGGGTGAGAAAACTTCGCTTGCATTTGACGTATTGTGTTCACACACTTTTTTAACCTACCCCCACCCCTAATTTACGATATTCCGTTACGAGGACGCCAAACTAGTGATGGAATAAAGAGAAACAGACATTTGAAACACAAATACGTAATTGGAATAATCTACTCCCTTTGGAAGGGTTATCATCAGAATTTCATGGATCTCACATTTCGGCTTGACAGCTTTTCACTCTTTGTCCTAATACCCATTCATATCAACTAAATTTCACCCACTTGAATTTTTTAAATCTTCCCCGGTAAACCGTTAATAATCGAATAATTTGGACTGTGGTGGTGATATCGCATATTATTTGAATTAAAAACGGTTATATTTAAAGTGAGGAAAAGGAAATATTCACTTTTAAAAAATCATCCGTCCAAAGGGTTGTATACCTACAGAGATACTTTAAGCATTTTTTCGCTTTGAGAGGCATATTTTGTTCGCAGAGGTAAAAGTCGCTCTTTAGGTCAAAGTCGCCATATTTCTTAGCTGACAATGTAGAAGCGGTCGAGGACGTAACATTTTAATTATTAGAAATCATAATTTATAATAATTAATAAAATAAAATAAATAATCTGTGAAATATTCTAAAACATGCTAGATGTCTCCAACTCCGTTTATTATCTCATTGAACAGGGTATCAAAGTGGTACATTACTTGTTATCTTGAACATTCATACCTTTTTGAGGTGGTCTTGATTTAAAATGGAGGACAATTTTTGATTTATTTAAAGTTTATGTCGTTTTCCAATAATTTATCCTAGTTGATCACAAATATGAAAGTGATCCCTTGCGTGAATACCTCCAAAATCACTTTTCTTTATTTTTGAAATTATAATACTCATAGAGAGAGAAATAGGATATGAAAGACGATCCATCACTAAATTTCAATCTTCATACTTCCTTCAAAGGACATTGAAGCATGTCACACACCAATTACATACACAATGGGGCACGAGTATACGGGTAAGATGCTACGTACTCACGACTTCAAAACAAATAAATGAATTTCAAGTAGGAAATCGATTGAAAAGTGAAATCAATTACTCTCATTTTCAGCATAAAATATATCCACACTTTTAGTTCTCTATCCACCTTGGAACAACTAGGAACTGAGAACCAATTTGAATCAAAACATCGCTGTTTCCTACCAAATTGGCCCAGGTCTTATTTTAACATGTTCCCCTGAACGCAGCGCTATTCCGAAGCATAACTATTCGGACCGGGTACCCCGGGCCGGGTTCGGTGCACCGAACACTTTGAGGGGTCGCCAGGAAAGCGAGGGCGATAAATTAGCGATCCAGGTTTGAATGGAGGCAGTGGTGGGAATTAAAATATATATGTATTCCAGGCCGTGCGCGCGCGGAGATGGAAAAAAAAGAGCGAAGGCGATAGAATAAAAGCCTTGGGAGTGAGGAAAAATGAATAGCTCCCATGAGGAGGGTGAGAATGAAAATAAAATGGAAAAGTAGGGGAAGTAAGTGGTAGGAGGGCAGGGAGGGAAAGGGAGATGGAGACTAAGCCCTGGCCGTGATATTTGGTGCGGAGCAAAGGGAGAAGAGGGTCGGAGGGAGGAGGGACCGAGACTGACTGAGTGATATGTGCAGCGGGTGTTCCTGTGAAAGGGCCACGCGAAGTTGGGGGAGAAATAGAAGAAGAGCGCGTAATACGAGTGGCTCAAGGGGAATGGGAAGGGGACCAAGGGTGTGGGAAGGGTTTGGAAGGATGGGGGGATGGGAGAAAGGGAAGAAAATGGGAGGAGGGGAAGGAAGACTACGACCTCTCCCTCAGCGATGGGCCTGAGGAACGTAAAAAGAGTTTCTCCCATCCCCCATTTACTCCCCCCCTCTCTTTCCCCCCTCCTCCACCGGGAGGGGTTTACCATTACAGCGCCTGCCAGTCTAAACGTCCTCCCTTTCGAAAACGGAGAAGTGAAGAGTGGAGGAATTGGGGGGGGGGTTACCGAGATGAGGAGAGAGAGAGAGTATGGACGAAAGAAAGGAGAGGAAGAGTGTAGGCGAAAAAGCAATCCTGCCAACTTGTCATTATGTGTTTTTTTTAAATATATTTTACTCCGTTCGCCCACCCCCTCCCCCCCCTTTTTCACTTTTATTATAACCTACGATAACGGCCTCCCAACCTCTACGCCCCAGTGATAGTTTTTGTCGTGAAGAAGCTTGAAAGACGTCACCGCTCGATTGTATTTACGATGCGAGGTAGGCCATCTCTCCCCTAAAACTTTCCCTTTGATGCGCTTTTTCAAAAATATTACGACATCCGCTTATGATAAATAAAGTCCAATCGGAGAAATGTATACAGTTGCGCTCTTATAAAATAGAGCATATTTCTGCGTAATTTCAATTCTATTTGGTCGTTTGGTTGTCTTTTCTAAGGTATACGAAGTGCTGAAACTAAAAATAGTCCTTTGAAGCTGTGCGCGGCAGTAAACACTATCGATTTATTGTAAATAGGTTTATTTGAGTACGCAGCATAAATCAGATAAATTCTCTGAAAAAGTGTTTACCTATGATTAGGTCGCTTTCGAATTCAGTAGATATTGGTGGGAGGCAAGGAGGAAATGACCGAGGGAAAATTTAAATTTTGTCATTGGCACTTATTTAATGTGCTAACCTTTGATCTGAGCCGTCGCTTTAATGTTACATAAGTAATTGAGACGTACGTATTATCATTCAAAATGAAATTTAATTCCCTTAATTTTAGCTTCGGAAAGATGCCCTTTATTATGCGAAAACTAACACATGCAACCGTATTCTTCTCAGAGTTTTCGTGATGAATTGTTTTGAATTTATTTTTTCGCAAAATTGCGCAATGGGACCCCATGATACAATTAATTTTCGAGTGTAAAACACCAGTGGCACTTCATCTGACTGAAAGGGTGTAAAAATTACTCTAAATTGAGGGAAGATGAAGCATATGTACTTAACCTTGGCAAATGATTTCGACTATTGAAATTTCTCCAGGTGCGAAATTTCACTTCAGGGATCAAAGTGATCAATATGAATATTCATTTATCATAAGAGTAGTGTCTTTCTTGAACGAATCAAGAATTAATCTGTAACGCTCCTAATCTTTTTATGAAATCTCGATCGACTCTTTGTCAGCATAACGAGGGAAAACGAAGTGAAGAGTCCCTATAATCTCCTGTCAATCTGAAAAAGAGAGACTATTTTAATGTGAATAGGTTATGGAGAGAATATTTAAAATTACTACATAATACATTAAGAGGCTATGAAGAATAGGTGA
The DNA here is from genome assembly GCF_022747635.1 of Hetaerina americana. NCBI lineage: Eukaryota > Metazoa > Arthropoda > Insecta > Odonata > Calopterygidae > Hetaerina > Hetaerina americana. Next base: position 46,600,782 of record NW_027287316.1, read on the forward strand.
CCGCCGGTTTGCGGAGAAAAAGATTGGGCGAAATAGGGCTAGGAAGATCGGATAGGTTCTGTGTTTATATCCAAATTTATACGTCATTACGGAAATATGTTTAATAACTTAGCATCCATGAGGAGTTTTTGACAGCTGAAAATCCACCTATTTATTTCGCTTGTTTTGTCGCGGAATCTAATACACCACTAAGTTCTGATTTGAAAAAGAGCAAAATTCGCTCTGAATTTGGATTCCAAGGAAGGAAGCAGGATGAAATTTTCTTATTATTGAAGAAAAGTTGAATAGACTGACCTTTTTAATTTTATTTTTCCTTTTTTTAATTTTTAATCATATGAATAATCAGCCAAATATAAATGTAAACGTAAGTGGATTCAACATAAACCAGTTGGACAAGAATGCAACCTTTAGGAAACACTTCTCGACAAGAGGCAATTAAAGAAGCTTTGGTATGGGACCCATAATGCTAAGACAATAAGTATTTGATTCGTAAATGGCATCCATATCATTGTAGAGAATCTAGAAAACTTCAGACATATTTTAATACACAATGGAAGAAGTGCTTCAAAAATGTAATTTGAGAACCAATTGGAAGAAAACAAAAATTCCAGAATACGGAAGAGAGAGTAGCGGTAGAAATATGCGATACGAGGAGAAAATTTCGAGTATGCCAATCCTCCCTCCTTTGAAGCAGCATGGAGTGGGAAAGAAGTTCCTCAAACGCCAAGGAATATATAACTCGACCTGAGACGTCTATGGCAACAACTCTGACCAAAGAGTATGCGGTTGCAAACAAGGGAAGAGTACGTGAAAGAGTCCCTGTGGAAATTGAGCACTATGTACAAAATAAGAACCAGATGTATTTGGCATACATCGAGAGACAATGGGTTTGTTTGGAACAAGCAAGAGGAAATGGAAGCCCCGGGAAGGAAGTTCAAAAAACATTTCCTTATGATTTTTCTCTTTTGCCTTATATATGCATATATATTCATTTGTATGTATATATGTATGTGTGGGGGGATCGAGATGGTGCGGGGGCTAACGTACTGGCTTCCCACCATGAGGGCGCGGGTTCAAATCCCAGCGGTGTTGAATATTTTTCAGAGGTATCTCGATCCCTACTTGAGGTGCTTTGTGGAGGGCACTTTGAGTGAGTACGCCGTCCGTCGGATGGGACGTTAAACTGCGGACCCCTTGGCGCCTTTCGTAAAGAGTAGGCTAATGCCGACGCCGGGTTTCTCTCCACCCTTCATCCATTCCTATCCATCCCCTATGGCGCAAATGACCTTAGCTGTCGGTCGCCTCCCCTCAAAACTACTACTATGTATGTGTGTGTATATATATATATATATATATATATATATATATATATGTGTGTGTGTGTGTGTGTGTTTATATATATGATATGCCTTTCATAGAAATCTCTCCTCTTTTTTCCCTGAAAGTCTTCTTTATTAACGACTATCAGTTTTATTTCCGTCATCCTTCAATGTCACCACATTCTCATGTATGTTTTCTGTTTCTAATGTATTTTTATCCTTAGCTGCTATCATTCGAGTCTCGAAGGTGAGACATTCGTACGTGAAGTCCACGCAAATATTTTTATTATAGCGTTTCTTGAGTTGTTTTCGGTCGGTAGCTGTTTATTTTTTATGGAAAACGTTATTCTCTTGAGCTATTTGGCTGGGTATTTTCCTCTTGTACTTGCTAGTTTCAGACCAGTCCTTAGGTTGTGCAAAAGTACAATTTATCCCCCTCCCAACGTACAGCCAGTAATCTTTGGTTTTAGCATTGCCTAGTGTTGAATGCGGGCTGAGTATATGGTGAAATCAAAAGCAGTTTTCTTGCAAACGGCGTAAGGGACCGTACAGGCCTATCTCTGACCGATGTAGACTCACAGTCTAAGCTCCGAGTGGTATTCTGTAGTGCAACCTGCGTCGGCCGAAGTCAAGACTTGCGTTGTGGCAACAACCCGGTTCGAGTAATCGGTTCTCGTTCTCCTTTCGACGCACCCACCGGGAATGGTAGAGAAGCGAAACTTCACGTGGCCTGGCAACACAACCCTGAAAGCATAAACCCTTTTGCAGAAGGTAAGTACTCTTACCTACATATTCACCATTAACGTTCGATAGTAGAGCTCATTTGAAGAGGATTCCTCGTAAAAGGTTCGGCTAGCTGATGCTGAAAAACATCCTGACGAAGTAGAGCAAGTTTTCGTAGAAAATGAAGCAGACATTCAGGGAATTCCACGGAACGAGAGTGGAAGCAGGAGAATAATGCTTAAAACCTGCCTCATTCTTAGTATTACAATAATGGCTAGTGAAATCGATTATTGCCGGAGGCTATAAGCTCGAAATCCCGCCAATTCTTACCCTTAACCCATTCCCATAATTAATTGAACTTGGGGGTAGAGCTTTGTTAATGCTCGGAAGGCAAAGCTCCGTTTAAGAATTGTTGGTATTGGCTTAAACGATCTTATTTTCGATGGCGTAAACGACGTCACAACTTATACTGAGGATCGCTCGCCCCATTTGACAGGAAGATTTATACGCAAGAGAGAAAATCATGGAAAATAAGTTACATGTTTGGGTCGACAAAGTTTATGGCGGAGAAAATATTCGTAGGCACTTCATTAATCTAATTAATATTGTTTTTAAAGAATTTAAATTTAGGGTGAGGCGAATACGATTTCCCGAAAAATTTCTTTTTTGATTAACTATCCAGAGAAATTTCGTTTTAACTGCCAATCGTTAATAATCCACTCAGATGATTTTCTATGTCAAATTTCGATTCAAGTCTATGGCAGAATATGTCGGTTGGTGGAAACCCGAGATTCTCAATGCTACGGTTTACATTGCCGGATTACAACTGGAATAGTCTGGAAAGATTCGGTAAACTTCGTGGTGGTGTAGGATTGGGTACATATTTGTTAACTAATTCAAGGAAATGTTTCACTTATCACTGACAAACACACGACGGTATACACCAGAATCCAGCTTTGTTCAATTTTCGGGATTTAGCGCAGCAACTAAGCTTCCTACATTTTGTCATGCATATTCCCCCTTAATTGAGTTTATTTTGCTGATTTTGAAGGCAAATGATATTATCCTAACTTAAGTAAGTATTGTCATTATCAGCTGATGTATGTCGCTACGTTTACGAAATTTCTCACCTCAAGAACTTTATATACTGCATAAACCTTCAAGTAGGGCCATCTGAATCCTACCTCGATGCCAAAAGAAGCAATTCCCACATTAATAAATGTGTCGTTGAAAATCTTGTATACGTTTTAAATAAATCCCAGTACCCACTCTGTGAATTTAGTGTCGAATCAAGATCTACATTATGTTTTAATCCTTTTCATCTCTCCAAGCAACGCATCATTCCTCCAACCACTGAATATGCTCCTATTAAATTACCCACCTATCCCTTATGCCGCAAATGACCTTAGCTGTTGGTCCTCTCCCCTAATTACTAATACCTTGGCCCCGATTGAGGCGGGGTAACGTCCTCGTCTGCCAACCCGAGGGTGGCGGGTTCGATTCCCACCTGAGTTAGTTTTCCTCCACCTAGGACTTGGGTGTTCGTAATCGTGTCATTGTTATCACTATTAATAGTCATATGTAAAAGGCCAAAAAAGCTGCTTTCGGACTAAGAATAGGAATAAATAAAGAATAAACAAATAATTTCTAGTAACAATACACGTACCTTTCACTTCAAGTATAACACACAAGATATTGCATTAGATTTCTTCGCTACAAAAAAACAGATACTGTGGACATCAATCATTCCTCTAATTACTATTATTAAAGGCAAATATATCCTATTTTCGGTATTATATTCGGGATTATCTTCGCTAAACTTCCAGTCATAGTGTATATCTATCATCCATAATCATACCAATGTCAAAATTTTAAGAATCCTTGGTACATAACTGCCTCGCTACGTTTCCTCTCAGGTAGACAAAGTCAAAACAACAGCATTTTAGCTAATTCCAGAATGCTTAATCCATTTAGCTAATTTCTTCCATATTTCTGTCTTTTTATATTTCTTTTGCGTCCGTAAGCTTCATAAAATGTTTCATTAATGTCCTTGTGCTCCTGATACTTGCAATTCCTCGTCTTGAGAGGTTCTTCGATCACTAATACGTCTCTTTCTCGCTCTACCCCTTCCTCGCGAACTATTTACTCTTCTCTCAGGGATCTATTATTTAGTTCAAATCTCTTCTTTCTCTAAATGTGAGCTTAGTCTGCTTACTTCTTTTACTCTTGTCTATTACTGGTGAATCTGATCCATATTGTTTCATAACTCACTCATTCATTCTTCACTCCATCTCTCCTATTCTTATTTCAGCAAAGTATCTCATACCGAAAATAATTATTCGACATTCATGATTACGATATCTTAGCTACGAACCTTGTGGGAAGGATACACTTTTAAACACTGCCATCTTTGCTGTTTCAGACAAATATTAATTCCTTTATACATACACACCTACAACAGCTTTTGTTCCAGCATGCACATGCCTCTTAATCTCTTCAAGTATGTAACCCTGTTTCTCACATATTCTACCAATAGGCATAATTATCGGAATCAAGAAGCCCAACTATAAATTACATGCATGTGGCCAGTGTCACTCGTTCAAAAATAATACAATTGGAAACAAGTTTGACCTGTGAAGGAAATTGCAGGGCTTTCTTCCACAAAAAATTCTTCGTATTGACTGAAATTGAAGTGGTCAAGGGCAAAAAGCTATAAAATGGACATTTAATATCTACACTATGATCGGCATGTTTTGAAAGAGGATGTTGAAGTCATATAACTACTTCCAAAAACCTTCAATGACCTGGAAATGTTATTAAAAAGGATAAAAAAGAAACAAGAAGAGGAAAATGTTATTCAGACGTTCCAAATGAACTGAAAATTGAATAAATAAAAGAGAATCCATTCGAGAATGTTTTGACATTGGACCAAAATAAATCAATTTGTGATAAGAAGATATCATAAAGTCTGCAGGAACAATGGTGATGGCAACTTTGTAAACCAAGTTTGATGAAACAAAATCCGAACATTCTCGAAACAGCAGATAACCCGTTCAGTATTGCAATCTCAATAATAACGCTACGGAAGAAACCCCTCGCGGCGACAGTTATGGCCTTTAAAAAGCCATTCCAAAAAGATGCAAGAAGTCTCAGAACGGTAAAAATAAGGAAGAAGTCTCGTTAAAAGTGACACTCAATTATACCCTGAATATACGAGGGCTCAATAAATGATTATCAATATTTTATTTTAAATGGGATAGCATAAACATAATATTAAATATTCAATTGTTTCTGGCTCAACCTTGTGGAAATTCATGTTAATGAAATTAAGAATACAAAGTAACTTTCCACTGTTCTTCTGAAGAACAGTGGAAAGTTACTTTGTATTCTTAATTTCATTATAATATTAAATGTTTACGCAATAAATCCACTGGTTATCCACTGACATTGTCGACGTTGAAATTTTCCCAAAATCCTTTTCCATTTACAGTAATGACGGAACAAATAGAATCAGGGGTGGTGTCTTTATTGCAGTTAAAAACTCATGCGTCAGCAGGGCTGAGGTGATTCCGGGTAATGGTTTGGAAAGCGTTTGGTGCTCAATTAAAAGTCCTCAATCCAAAAGAGTTTATTTATTCGCATTTCACAGACCGCCATTCGACAGAGACAATTAAATACTAGAATTAGATAAGCAAATCAAAGGCTTTTTATCCCAACACAGTGATCGCGCCGTTATGGGAGGGCGATTCGAAAAGTAAGGTCTCCTATTTTTTTTCATGAAAAATCAAATGTACTATATTCTCAACTTTGCGTACATTGTTGGAAAGGTTGAGAATTTAGCTAGTTTTCTACATAGTCGCCTTGACGATAAATCACTTTTTGCATCCTTGTAACTAGCTTTTTAATACCGGCGTCGTACCTTTCTCCCGCCGCGTCGCGAAGCCTTTAAATACCCTTCCGCTTTCCTCTCCATTCTCCTAGATATTGTGACTTGTCGCGATCTTCACTTAATGGGTAGACCAAATACTTGTTCGAAATTTTGTCGCGTACCTAAGTCAACCCTTTTCTTTTTCGTTATTGATAAGCTTGCATTCTTCTGAAAGTAAATTGGAACGTATCGAAAGAGGCGAGTTATCAAGGAACTTGGTAAATAGCACTCAACACCAAAACTTAATTTGCTAAATGTTAATCGTTGTACATTTTTGAGAACTTAATTTATTATGCAAAATTTGAAATTGAAAGTATTCCATCGCAGTCAATTGAACTTGGTCTATTGTATTGGAGATTTACACCTGCTCCTAACTCATCCAGCATTCCACTTCTGAGCCATCGCATTACTCTCAGGCGTCAGGAAATGATTCACATTAGTTACTAGTATGACATACTAGTAACTAATAATTTTACTCATTACTCATTATTACTTTGGATGTTCAAGTGCCCTATTGGTTTGATATGATATATTGCATATGAGCTGCAGAATATTCTAACAAATAACATAGTACCGAGTTTCTTAATTTCCGTGTCGTGGAAAAGTCGTCTCTGCCATGAAGACTAATGTAGTTCTTAAAACGAGTGGCAACATCTGTATAAGAAATTCTGCTTTCATTTTAGAGCTTCTCTCTTCCTATTCCCAAATACATTCCTTAATGGATTTCCTGCGCGCGCCTGTCTTCATCATGGTTGCTATTCGTTATTTTGAAATGGCATGTACACAGAGAGTAATCAGAGTCACATGAGTGTATCCCTTAACTTCATGTACTGCAAGTATGAAGCACTTAAACTAGAAAACATCGTAAGGTGTCATATCAAAAAGCTTGGGAGTTAATGCATCTAGACTGAAATACGCATAAAAATACATTTATGCAGGTTAACATAATGAAACTCGTTGTTTGATTGAGCGTGTGTACATGGGAGGAGTTTTGGATAACTTCGTTTTGATAACGAAACCGGGGGGAAGAAATGTACCATTATTTCCCCATGTGAAATTGCCATAGATTTTTGGTTCGTAATTTGCACAAAGTCACCCTACTCTCGAAAAACATCTCTCTATAAACTAAGGGGAAGATGAGAAGATTTCTCCTCCTGGGAAAACGCTTGAAAAATTAGTCAGGCGCTTAGAGCTATCGAAATATTTAGAACGGAGAAATGGAAAATATTCTTGTAAAAAAAATTCATATCAATCAAAAATGAACTAGTTAATGAGTAAATACGGACAATATTTAACAATTCTCCCTTGTACACACGCTCAATCAAACAAATAGTACAATTATCTATTTGGTAATGTCATGAAGAATGAATTTCTTCACCTAAAGCATCGCGCCTTTTTGCAATCACGCTTCACCACCATATAAAAACACGTGGATAATCTCGATCTCTTCTCGTATAAAATTTGGTTGCTCTCTTACAATGCGTAACAAAATTCGGAAGTTTATGGTCATCTTCCATCAGGTTCTCTTATTTTAGGAGCGTGTCTTTCATTTCTTTGTTTTGAATGATTTTGTACAATTCCTTCGCGAGCATGCCAATCGGCAGTATAGGCGAGGTCAGCCGTATTTTCGTTTGTTTCTATAAACAGTGTAACAACACACAATTTCCGTGAGCAGCGCCACATCGCAATCATTCAAGAGGAAAGAGTTTCCAGTAGACAACACACGACTTCTTGAATTCGGACGTATACCCTCTTTTCAATGTAAAATGTTTCATATTCGTCAACCCAGTTTTCGGTGTCTCCGAAATAATTTCACGCTCCTTTTACTTGGATGAAACAGTTTAGGCCACAAGTAAATATTCTCAAAAGCAATCCTTCGCAACGGCAATAGAGACGGATAGGCTGAATTATCAGGAAACCTTAACATGCTATATCATATTCCTACCCTCGTAGTTTTTGCGTGCTCATCTAATTTTAAATCGACGTTGGTGATCTTTCTTTTAATCATTATAAAATATTATTGTAAATAATTGCCAGAAAATACAGCCTGTACATCAAATTTGATATGCCACACTTTGAAACCCGTTTCATTTTATATTGTCTTTATATATTCTGGGCGAAGTAAATATCTTATAAATAAATTAATAAGGGCACTGTATATTGGTAACACTAATTAATTGTAATTAAAAAAATTCAGGCCTTATCATTGTCATTTTAGTGTGTTAAAATCTGCTTTTTGTCACGATCGCGAAATGTGCAACATAAAAATGGGCATTTAAAGTTTGAAACTAAAGGTATTTCATCATTTTGCTAGTCGATTTAGGTTGTTTAAACTGAGTGGTCTGATCTTTCGACATAGAGGAGGGCTTCATTAATCCCTTCAGTAACAGAAGTAATTCGGCCATTAGACCTAGATTTCTTCAGGACAAACCAGCAGGAAAAGGTATCTTGCAAATCTATCAATAACGGGGACGCTGCGAGGTATTTTTCGACATCTCGAACTCTCATTGTTCGGACGCACACACGTGCACTAGAAGATTGCGGAAGCAAAACAGGGAGAAAAGGAAAGGAAGTGGACAAGTCTATTACCCGCGCATCCATCCCTCTGCCATCTACGGCCCCAACCCATTCGCGCGCCCACACCCACACACAAACGCCCAGGAACTCCTTCCCACTCACCACCCTTCGGACTTCCATTAAAACCCGAAGCACTCACTCTCGCCGCCAACACCCGCGACTTCCATTCCCCTGGGTAAACCCCCCTTCTCCCTCTCCGCTGAGGGACCCCCATCCCCTCTCTCCCAACTCATGGCCCTCCCGGTGTTTGTTGACGCCGTTAATGTCAGGACGGGGTTGATGGGAAGGCTTGGACGAGGACGCAGGATAGGGGGCCACTGGTGGGTGTAAGGGCGGTGAGATATGAAGATGACTCCTTCCCCGAGCCAGGAAGGGTTGTGTAGGGAAAATAGTCGGACGTGGAAGGAGGCAGCGGTTGACGGGTGGTGGGAGTGCATTTCCGAGACACCGACATGTTTATTATCTTTACGAGACGCGGGAGAAGCGAAGCGCATCCAAAATTCGTGGAAAAAACCGAATAAATATTGGAGTGGTATACAATTATTGGGTATAAGAAGGTAAGTAGAGGAGTTAATTTTTAGTCTTCATATAATTTAACTGCTACTAGGTAGATCAGACCACTATAATATAATATTAACCCTACTTAGATGAGTTTCGATGCAAAAGGGAAATCGTCTCGGAAATCCTAACTGTTGTAATAGACTTTGCCTATAAGCAACTGTTTAAATCTGCTCTTAAAAATTTTTCAAGAGTCCACATTCTAAGAACAGTTTGTGAGTTGATCGAACAGAAAAGATGAATTAAGATGAGGACCGTTCAGGCCCGACTTCAGTTGATCCAGCGAAAACCCGAAATTACGACGGGACTGAACAAATAAGCACGAATTTTGAAGGAATGAGTATTTTTTAAACGTGAAATAATTATCTGTTTTTTTCACTTTCTGTGATTAACAAATTTTCATTTCTTTTACGTAAGAATGGAAATTTAGGTAAATATGAGAAGGTTTTGTGGAAGTCTTATTTATGGTATTGTACCAAAACATGAGACAGCTTGCAACTTGGTCGTCAGGGCATTTTAAACTTCCATCATGTGTGATATTGCGGGCAATAAGCGACTGAGAATCATCAGTTGTAGGAATCGTTAATATCAATTATTCATCATTATTTGCTTGATCATCTAAGCAACCATGTGAAAGAAAGAGGGTGCTAAGGGAGAGCGGGAGAAATGACAACGATGCCGAATCATTTCAATGCCCGCCTAGAAATTAAAAACATTCGTTTTGTGTGCTTCCCGTAAAAAATATACTGCACAAGATTCGAGAGCTCAAATGTCCGTAATTAAAAACAGAAAGCTGAAATATAACATCATTTGAAAGAAACTATATTCATCTACGTCTACATGAAAGTAATCTCCCGGTATGTAACTACTCCGGGATCCACCAAAAAGGCATGTGGCAGGGGGTGCACCAGGTGGGGTGGGTAAGGGAGAGGAAGGGAAGAGTGAAAAAATATTCACTGAAAACCTAAAAAAAATGTGCAAAGTTATATACATGTTGGGGGAAAACCTAGTTAAAAATTCGTGTTAATATTCCCAGGTCTCAACTCGTAGGTTGCAGCAAAATACATGCTCGCGAGGTTTCAGAAATCTATTATTAACATTTGCAACTTCAGACTTTCGATAGCTCTCACAAGTCCCTAAATACGAGGTCACCTTGACAAATTCTGTAGTGGCGCACAAACTTTTCACCATCTGAGCAGTAAAATTTGGATTATGTTTAGCAAAATCATGGTGTACTTTTGGTTTTCATCCTCAACTATCAATATCCTATCAGCGAGGACGTTCGCTGACTGTCATTGAGTCTGCATGCGCAGTGCCCGGGTGAATTTATTTATCCTAGACCATTGGACTCAACATGGGAGCAACTTGAGATAGGTATAAAAGTTAGGGGGGAATACGTAAAATCAGTTGGGTTTGCTGATGACAAACTCTGATTTGTCAGTCAGCCAAGGGGTTGAAAGCATTGCTGATTGAATTGGAAATTCAGTGCGACAGGTATGGGATAAAAATCAACATTATTAAAACAAAGGTTATGGGAATTTCCAGAAAGAAAAAGGCTAAGCTGAACATTAAAATAGGAGGGCAGAAACTAGAGCAGGTAGAACAGTTTACATATCTCAGAAGTGTTTTGGACCAACACGATCAAAGTAGTAGGAACGTAAGGAGAAGAATTGCGCTAGGCAAAGAGGCTTTCACAAGGAGGAGGGAGTTAATGACAGGGACATTGAGTAAGGATATTAAGAAAAGACTCGTAAAAACTTTGATATGGAGCATAGTTATGTACAGCGTGGAAACGTGGTCATTGAAGCAGGAGGATAGACGTAGACTGAAGGCTTTTAAAATGTGGGTGTGGAGATGAATGGAAAAGGTGAAATGGACAGAGAAGAAAACAAACGAGGAAGTACTTGGTATGGTGGGCGAAGAGATGGGTTTGTTGGGAGAAATCCTATGGAGGCAGGAAAAGTGGATGAAGGGTGTATTGACCGGCAGCGGGATGTTGAGGACTGTAATTGAGGGGAGAATGTTAGGCAAATGAGGGAAGGGCAGGAACAGGATAGGGATGTTGGACAGGATGAAGGGAGGAAGGAAGTACACAGATTGAAGTGGGACTTGATGTAGAGTAGGTTGCTGGATTGTGTTTTGTTAGTAGTCACAAAATATTTATTTGGTAGTCGTGTCATCCAAAACCTACCTTAACGGGTAGATTACTTAATAATAATAATCTATATCTCCTGTAGGATTTAAACCAAGTGTCACTTATGAGCGATGTATTTCCCCTGCAAAACTGTAGTTTCCTCCCCATGACCATTCTTTTCTTCTAAAACCGTACTCTCTGCATTTAACAGTTCTAGGCGAGATGTAGTGGAAGTTTGTCATTATGAGAAAAATCAATTTTGTACTTTTCCACAGGTTTGCAAAATCTAACAGAATGTATACATTATCTAAATTGTTCTTCCCCATGACTTCTTGGATTACCACTGGATTGACTGGGTCTGCTCTTATTTATGCCAATAATATTCCATGTTCACTACCTTTCTCCCCAGTGTTCCACTCTTCAGTACTAAGACTACCACACATTGACTTTCCACCCCTTTACTATATATTACTCCACTATTACTCCTATAATCCCTAATCTTTCCACCTCATCTTGCGCAGGCCTAACATTTTTGTATTTCTTCTCTTTATCTCTTCTATCTCCAGCATTGTCCTAACATTCCATGTCCCTATTTTTATGGAGGCATTCCACTAGTGCCTTCCTTTCTGCTGCCATCTACATGGCTGCACAAGGATTTCATGCGATGATGACTGCATGGACCTTAAATCTCACAGTATCACTAACTTATCCACCACTCCAATTACTTCTCCATTGCTGGGTGAACGTGGCTGATTTGGAGGCCACCATCCTCCATCATGAGGATGGTGGCCTCCAACTCAGCCTCATGCGGAGTACAATTTCAACAACAAAATTTTCAAACCACCTTCCCTTCCCCAAAGCTGCTAGTTTTGTGTTTCCTTCCTACGGAAATGTTCTTGGCAACAGTCATTAAGTTCCCTTTGGTAAATCATGCACAGCACTGTTGTCTTGAAACACTTGGTTTCATTCCACACCATATAGAAAACCCAAAAAAAAGCTACATTATATCATTATGAGCTGCAAGAATTTCAGCAACAGATTATTCACCTTGGTTTTAATTCGATGACTGAAGTAATAACATTTCAAAACCTTGATCAAAGTGCCTTAGATGGATTACTTCAGTATATTAGATGCGGAATAAGGGTTAATGGATGGCTATCATAATCTACAATGTAATAATGGATTTGTAGATGAGTTCATAAAAATTTATTCACATCAAATGACATTAAAACCAAGTGCTGCTTCATAAAAATAGCCATCTCATAATTTTCTCTGACAAAATATAATGTGGCAACACAAAAAAAAACCTTAAATGCAAGATATAAAATACTGAATGTATTGTGAACTTGTCCAACAAAGTAAAACCCAGAAACAATTCCACAAGGACAGAGTTCACAGAGTAATCCAAAAGGACAAATTGTATTGAAGCAAACAATTCTTTTGAATTGTATCCAAATTTATCATCTTCAACCAGCATTGCTTTGACATTTAAAGCAACATATAATTGTTCAGTATCTACATAATACTTTTTACTTCTGCTACACAAGGATCATTAGCATAGAAAAGTGACCACTCTGTTGTGTGTATGTATAGAGTGATTATATTTTTCAATAGAATTGACCATTTATCTCCACCATTGTTGCAAAAAGCATTTCATGAATTTTGAAAGCATCACCAATTACAATTTTACAAAATAGCCAAGCACAAAATAGCACACAAGTTGGTTAGCAGCTCTCATGTATCATATTGTTTGGACGCATATCATAATATAATGCCAACAATTTCAACTTGGTTGAAATCGATATATATATATATATCTATTAATAAAAATATTATATTTAAGGTTTCAGGTAAAGCTCTCACAAAAATAAATTTTCAAGTATTAAAGTATACAGGTATAAAGTCTTTAAAATTTGCAATTATCAAACAAAGTTTAAAAATCACTAAGCATTAATAATCAACTAACAGTTAAATAAATGTTGTGGACAATACATCAGTAAATATGCTGGGCTGCAATTGATAGCAATTGACGCCCAGGAAATCCACTGAATTATGTATTTTCACACTGACTTCTCAGCTAATCCTAATCATTCTAGATGTATATCTACATTTAACTCGAAAAGAATATCATTTTTATTCTCTTTGACAATAACACGAATATCTCTATTACAATGGGCATCTTGCACATTGCAAATCTTTGGCTCCAATAAGACTATCATTTCTGGTAACAACTATTAATATTATAGTAACCCAACAGGGCCAATATTTATTTTTTTTTAAACCAAGAATTGGCAAAAATCAGTTGTTGCATGGTCATGACTACCACACTGGGATAGCCTATAAAAAAGGTAAATTTCACAAGTGGACATTGTTTACTATGAGAAAATTTACCATTAACATGAAAAGATACACAACAAAATAGAGCGAGCATCTCTTGTGTACTCCCTGACTGTGGGCACTGACAGCTTGGACTAGCATCAAATATTAGCATTCAATGTTTGAACGAGCAATTATGTATGCACTCTCAAAATGATTGGAGAAATTTGGCATAAGGGGGCATTTTTATAGAAATGTTCAATCAGTAACTAGATTCTTTTCAAGAATTATTATTCTCATAAGTACAAGATGTTCCATCCAGTAATGAACCCAGAAAATTAGAAGATCTGTAAAAATGTTAAAGAGGATCGAGGACAAGTATGGACTTTATAATATGTAACATGCTCCTCTGCTAGGGAGAATGAAAATCATCACAGTCAATGCACATCAATGTCATTTTAGTGCAAACTAAAAGTTCAATCCATTGGGCAAATAGATGGCAAACATTTAAGAGCTGCACCAATAAAGTACATGGTGTTATTACAGTTTAAAGGAGTAATAATAAATAAAATTGCACAATTTCAGAACGACACCACCATGAGGTATTTTAAAATCTATTGGTACATTAATGAAATGTCTCTTATGACTTCATATTTTTCCAATAGCAACAATGAACAAGTTACAGTAGTCTTATTTTCTGATTTAAAAACCACAGAAGTGCTGATTTTCAACACACAAGTTGTGCAACCGTCCAACACAAGTAAAACCTTCAGTAAACATCATAATACTTTGATGACACACACTTCAAATAAACATACTTCACAATTTCACCATGACTGATTTGCCCACCATTCGAGCAGTTTGGACGGGCCTTAAACGATTTATTTACAACACAAACAAACCCTCATGTATATAATACATACATATGTGCATATTATATATATATATATAAGATGAAAGACAATTAGCTTGTTCATCGAGGTCTTCCTCTCTCACTTGGTCCTGCCGTTTCTAAGGCTGATAACTCGCTACCTGTCCCTCGAGACTTACCACCTCGACCCTTTCCCCTACGTGAACTATGTGGGGGAATCACAGGCCGAGTCAGATCTTCGTGATCATCTTCAGAATCTAGGGGAGAGGCACGGACTGCTTGGTACCAGCGATCCGTAAGATCTCGCATTTGACTATGGCAGTCTCTCAGTTCCTGATTGAAACACGAAATTGAACAGTTAAAAAATATGGTTATAACAACAAGACAATTTAAATCAGTCATAATGTCTCTCTATTGTTGTGAATCCATTTAAAGCAGTAAAGATTATTACTTTCCTCATAGCTAAAATGAGTAAGATCATGCTGTGAATGGCACTCATATATGTGACACATTAATAGATTTACATTGGTAACTCCACAGATGTTTCCAAAGACAAAATTCGAATATTATTTGGAAGATATATTTTTGAAAAACTGTTAAATCACATTCATCTACAGATCAATGGCATTAGTAAATTTTGTGAACCATTAATGGATCAAAGACATAAACCTTTGATCATTTGTGTGATAGTGAAGCATTGTGCACTTGATAATAAAGTGTATATATAACTGCATTAAATTTTAGAGGAACACATATTCTAACAGAACTAGTCACTGTAATATACGTAAACCATTCAATAATTCCTTAGAAAATCCAAGAGATCGTCCTCATAGTATCAGAAAAGGTTTACTTTAAGTAAGCCATCTCTCAGTAGACTACCGTTAAAGTTTCAGCTATATCCATCATGTGGTTTCCTTTTCTAGTCAATTGAAGCAACAAACTTCTGTTCATTTAGAAAAATGGAAAAAATTAATTTCATCTGGTGATTAAACAAATCTATTTTAAAGGCTCGGCACCAAAAGAGATCAAAGCAGAATTGGATGAAGTTAATAACACATCTTCAGTGTTTGCAATTGTTTATAATTAAGTAAATGAGTTTAAACATGGCCTTACATCCACAAACAATGAATATCATTCGGGATGTCCAGTGGAAGTGACTTCCTACAGAATGATAGACAAAATCCATAATTTGTTTTTGAGTTATTGTCTACTCAAACTTGGTGAAATAGTTGAGGCCACAGGCTTAACACAATGTACCTTAATTGAAAGCTATGAAAAACCATTTTCAAAGTTTGAACATAGGGCAATCTTGGTGATGCCCTATGTCTAACACTTGACAATGAATACCAGCCATTAGGAAGTAAAATTATCAGACAGAATTGTGATGTTTCTCTTTGGGATAGTTCACTAACACAGTAAGGAGATAAAACTTTTGGCATACAGTCTGTTAGTACAAACAAAATGAATAGTCACTAATTATAGTTAAATATATGGTTTTGCTCACCTGCTGAGTAAATCTCCTGGTGAAGAATGGCATGAAATACTTAAGGTCCCACTTAGCAAACCCACCTGGACCTCCAGAGCGAGAAAAAGATACTTCTAGTTCTTCTTCTGTCAACTCAGACAAATGTTCAGAATCAATGGCCCGGCCCTATTGGAATAATTATTCCACAAAACATATAGCATAAACCGTACACTTCTAATGATAAAGATAGAAGTTAGCAATGATCAAATCAAGTTAGTTCGACTCTCACCATTTTTCGAGTCTTGCTGAGGGATATTTCTCGATCCTGATGTCTCCTCCTCCTGGTTGTTTCTCTTCTATTTGCCTGGAGGAACTGCAAAGTAGTAACAGTTTTCAAAACAATTAAAAAAAATTTAAGCATGCACTAATGTGACAAAGTAATGCTCTACTATATAAGTATAAGATAAAATGCCTCTACAATATATGTATAAACATGTAATGTTGGTACTCCATAGATAAAAATTTTTAAATAAAATTTTGTTAGCAGTTTCATGCTATTTTACTACAGTAGCATTGGCTATACATATTAAAAATATGCACAGTCACAGGACTGTGCTCACCAGTATCATGCAAGTAATTTACTGATAGTGTAGGAGTGTTTATGACCTGGAGAGTTTTTACATAGACCATAAATTTTGCTGGTTGATCACAGCCAGACTGTTTACTTAAGTCCTATAATCTAGTCCTAGTCTATAAGCTACCAGAAATTTGACTTATTTTACAATTATATCATGAACTATTATAGTCACCTCATTAAAAGTATTTTAATATTATTTGTGATTAGGGGTGCTTTAACTTTATTCTTATGGCTGTAATTTGCACCATACAAAGGCAATCACTAATACTTAAAAGAGGTTTTCATTTACTTAATGTATGATATTGATTTGGTGAGGTATTTAGTCATAAAAAAGTGTACGAACAGTGAGTAATCTATTCCATAAATACTAAAAAACAAATATGAAGTTTTCTATATTCAAAGAAACTGCAGGAGATTTCGTGACAGTAATTTTGACAGAGTCATTCATTAATGTGCATTATAGTGCAGCAATTTCAAAATGTAAATGTAGAAATGAATAAAATTGAGATTCTCCAAACACATACCACCATTTTCATTGTTTTTATCATTACAGAATTTCACGTGACGTATTGCAAATGGTTTTGGAATCTGGAATTTTGCCATTTCTGGGAGGAAATCTGTGACAATCTTCATCAGCCCTATTCCAGAAAGATGGTATGCTAACAAGAATTTTTATAATTATGAGGGCCTCAAAATTTAGATCTTAAAATAGTGCCATTTCTTCACATATCATCCTGTATGTTTCCCCAGGTTATGTTACTTTAGCAAAGAATGCATTCCATATTTGAAGACTTGACAAAAATATTAATGGCAAGTTATTGTATCAATGTTTACAATTTTCAAGGATAGCTTTACATGAATTTGAAAGACCTATTAGTTTTATACTAGATACCTTCATGAGCGGCATCGTTGACCCTCCTAGTAAAAGGGTTGTAGAGAGAACTATGACTAAAGTGGTGGTAACAATTACACGACGTGTCTCATCAGCAAACTCCAAATGAAGTGAGAGAGCATAAGCAATGGCTCCTCTTAAACCTGAAAAGAGAAGGTTAATTCAATACAATTTCAACTGATCTGATACATCCAAATAAATATCACTAAATAATATGAATGTTCAAGAAAAATAACAACACTAATGCTCATCTATTTTGACTACAGAAAATCATCTAATGAATGATATTTCATTTTTTTAATAATCGGTCTCCATTAGAAGTAGAAGCATAATTGTTATTACCATGCATTTTCTCTTAGCCTACTGAAGTTAATGCTCTCATGATGTCATTTCCACCATCGCAATTCAAGATTACATTAACATGTCACGAAACACTTCTACTGCTAAAAATGATAAATACATACCACTAAACCACATGATGAAGGCCATACGAGGTGTTATGTGGTGCTCCCTGAAGCGATTGACTATGGCAGCAAGAGGGAAAATGTTCAAGGCACGGCCAATGAGACAAAGCAGGAGAGACCACACAATTAGTGCCACTTCAACACGGTGGCCACCCCATGAAGTAGCTAAACCCAAGTACGCAAAAACACATGACTCGGCTGCAAAAGCCAGAGTACGCATGGTTTGTTGCATTGTTACCTGGGTCACAGGTGACACATTATAGTGTGTGTAGTGGGACATGACTATGCCACATGATAAAATTCCCATAATACCTGGAAAAGAAATAGCAATAATTACATAAGAATTGCAGAGAGGAAAGGAATACTATTTTGCTGGTTTATGAGGATTATGTATTCATTTTTTGGCTCCTTAATATATTGCAAAATAAATATGCTTTTGATGAACGCCATTTTGTATGAAGTGATACAGATAGAATGAAGTCAAGATTTCTGTCATAACCTTATTCTCATAGTGCGTTGATAGTTAATGCAAATTACACGGATGTGTCATGTAAAGTATGTAAAATAGTTTTCTTTCCCATATCAAGAGTCTGAAAAAAGCTGTCCATGATTACAGATAATGTTACAAGAATGCATCTTTGTACAAAATGGACTCCAAGGGCAATCTACATAGTTACACTCACACTCTAAATATAGGGTGTTTTTGTAGATTAATTTTCTCACCTGGAAAAAACAGGAAGTTAATCAAATGTCCTATGGTTAGATGTGATGTCCCTAATCATGACAGAATTAAATTTCAGGGTGCATCAGTATATCCATATGTAAATCAACATTTTTATCGCTGTAAATCAACATTTTTATTGCATTTTGAGATTCCACCAGGCTCCCTGTAGGGGCAGGGGTTCACATTGATTGACAATAATGCCCCTTATTTTCACTTCAGTACATGACAACCCTGGGTCTTAGTTTACACATGGGATGGATGATGTAATAAACTGATGTCATATGATAATATACAGAGAGCGTTAACATACCAGAGAGATGAAGCCCTTCTGCAAGCACATATGGAGCATAGGTAAACACCAACATAAGGGCAAATTCCAATGAAGGATGTCGTCTCAAATCTGCATGCTTGAGCAAGAGTGCACTAGCAAGTGCAAATGCAACACCAATTGCAGCAGATGCGAAGAAGGTCTTGCAGAACAGGCCAATGCCAGATGAGAGAGTTTCCCATGGTGACATTGCAGCTGTTTGTGGGTCATTATATTGAAGAACCTGTTAACATTAGAAGGTGCAAGAGAAATACCATTCTAAGAAAATAGCATGCCAGCATTTAGTCCTCTCAATCAGGCTTTCTAATAAAAGACATTTTTACCATGATAATACAAGTGCCAAAACCAGAAATCTGTCAATGACGGGGATGAATAAGATAGGCAGATATAAAAAAGTCTTTTAAGGATATGAAATAATGTTTACATTTGTTCATGCCCTTGATCATTACTACTAACACCTGCCAGACAGTTTCATTTTCCAACATACACCTCCACTAGATATTAACTACAAAGTGCAAAAACCATGGATAATTTTAATGTTATGCTGAAATGAGTGTAAATGAACCATTGCACCAATACACATAGCTGAGGTATTTTCATTCATAGAATTAAAGACACAATACATCACATTCACATATTAGGATCATATGAACATGTATAACTTCTGCTTTAAGGTCCTAAAGAGTCCAATTTTCCCCACCAACATCATAAAAGAACAAAATTAAATCTACAATTTACTGTGGTAAGTATTTTGCCTCTATTGCTTCTTCTTTTCTGATACTATTGATTCAATTAAGCAAGGATTTCATGTGATGATGACCATGGAGGCTCTATGGTTGTCACCAAATGAAAGTTGGTGGCTGATTAATCACATAAGTTTAAGGGCATAAACTGGAGCAGGTACCACAGGTCACGTATTTATTAAGTATTTTAGATGGAAATGGGTGAAGTAATAATTGGAAGAATTTCATTATGTAAAGAATCTATTAAAGAGGAGGATATTCATGAAAGGGAGCTTAAGTTAATATTGAGTTAAGAAAATATCAGTGAAAAGTTGTAATTGTAGAAATTACTGATAACATTAAATGCAGAGTATTTTTATAAGGCTATGAAACTAGGTCGTTGAGGCAAGCGTATAACCGTTGGAGGCATCTGAGATATGGGTGTGGAGGAGAAAGAAAAAATAAAATGGACAGAAAAAACATTTCATTCCAACAACACAATTGGTAAAAAGTTGTCTATCATTAAATAGCATTAGGTTTGGGAAAAAGAATATCAATGACTAGCCCCTTGAGATATAAGCGTCATAATTATTTGAATTAAATACCTTTTCAATACACAAATATTAGCAAACTTCGTCCCATTATTTGAATAATGCTAAAGAAATATTATTTGCAATAAATCTTACAACATTTCTAACTCACAGTTGTGGTAAGAACAATTGCAACAGCATCATTCAGGATACTTTCTCCAAAGACAAGCATGTTAAGTACAGGGTCCACATCTAGAGCTTGGAATATAGCTACTGTTGCCACTGGATCAACTGCAGATACCAAAGATCCAAAGGCAAAACTTTCAACAAAGCTCAAACGATAAGCTACCTGTGGGATAAAACACAATATTTCATTGAAACAAAGAGGGTTGAACTATTGGCAGTGAGTTTCTAAGGTGGCAATCCTACAGCCAATATTGATTCTTTGGGGCACTCTATAGTGATATTTCAGTCACCTAGTTATCTAGTATAGAACTCCACAAAAAACAATTATGGCTATGGGATGTCCCCTTACAAACAATATATTTTATAACCTAGAGTATTTTGGTTAAAAGTTAATTCACAAATATCTTCAGGTTTGACATGGGGCATTAAAATGTCAAAACAAGGTTATCCCACAGGATTTTTTGTGATTCAAATAATTTCATTAGTAAACCTAAAAGAATATTTGTAAAAATTTGCTGTTCATTCTAACAAACATGCTTTATTATAACAATTTATTAACAATTAATATATGGAAACATCGCACTTGTCCAAATATACTGAGCTAATAACTTTCTCATGTGCCCTCAATAGAAGAGACATTTAAGTCCAGGCCATTATTTACTTTCTCAATTAATCAAATTTACCCGAATATGATTAAATTTTTGTACTTGTACTCGATTTTATTCCCAGATTACATTTCTGCTTTGGTGTCCATAGCCTCTCGGTAGAAAGGTTATAATAATTAATCAAAATATGGGTTCATAGCTCACCTCGGCTACGCCTAAAAGATAAACTCCTCCACCAATAATTAGGGCTGATATGACGGTTCCAAACACGGCAAAAACGAGAATAGAACCAATATTCTGAAAATAAATAGAACATCTAATAACCAATGTGAAGCGATGATGATACTCATAAAAATATCATCATATCAATTTTAATAATATAAAAATGTCCAAAGTTAAAGGTACGCATATATATTTCCCCTGATAGTTATTGTATTTCTGAGTAAACCTTTTCCTACCTGAAAAAAGTTTCCTTTGTGCAAGTTATAGCCAGACTCAAATATGATTGGGGGAAGGAGGACTAAAAAGAATGCGGTTGGAGAAAATGCTTCCTCTCTCTTCCAGTTTGCAATGTTACGATCAGACATTAGGTTGATGATCATACCAATCAAGGCTCCTAAGAACACGATGACCACACTTTCTGGAAGATACTAAAAAATTCAATGTCAGTAACATAAGTGATAATATTTTTCAATGGGATACACGATAGTTAATACGTACGTGGAAGTTAGCTTGGAGCATGAGGTGAACCAAGAGGATACATAGAGCAAGTACGCATAAGACGAAGAATATTGACATTGAACTGTCATGTTCTTCCTCAGCCGCTCCTTTCTCAGGAAGAACTGCTTCGTCAACCGGTATCGCCGAGGATATTGTTGAGTTTGGTAGAGGTGGAACGGGAACAGAAATAATGCTTGAACTCTCTGTCGAGTTTTTCGTAACATTGGCCACATCACCAATTCCATTCACGTCTTTTCCATTTTCTTTAACACCGTCAACAGAATGTAAATTTTTGCTCGTTTCTTTATCCTGTACTGACTGTTTATCCTGTCCTGTTTGTTTAACCTGGTCAGATTGGTAAACATCTCTCTTGTATATTTTTACCTCGTCGTTACTTAACGATTTGTCGTCTTCGATCGAAATAATGTTCTCGTCAGATAATGGGATATCAACGGGAAGGACTTCTCTCCGGGCTATTCTTCCAATGCCCGTATTACTTTCGGAAAACCAAATACTTGATTTGTCCACCTTTACCGATGTGGCACATACTGCATAAAGTACAAATGACAAAAACACTGGGCGATATTTTTGCATTATATTGCACATTTCCATCATTATGGAACGAGTATGGACAAATTTAAAAAGTTTTATTTAACAAAAAAAGGATGGTCTATATAATAAATTTTCCCAGCAGACTGAGACTTGTCAGTAACATTCCGAATAATATACTGCGCAACGACAATTGAGTACCGAAAAGTCAGAGAAAATGGCAAGGAACGTGTGGAACTCATGGAACTGAACCACAGGAACTACAAAACGTTGTTAGCGTGGGACGTTTAAAAAACGTGAGGTAAGCGTTAATATTTGATTTCTTATTTTTATTATTACGCTCTTACTGATTTGTTATTATATTGTTTTTCAATTATGTAAATGAAATATTATTCTAATGTATTGAGTGATTACAAATATATTTCATAAAATATAGCAAAAACAATTATAATTCAAATGTGCGTAAACTCAAATTCGTGAGGAAGGTCAAACATTTTCAAACTCGTGAGTAAATTTTCAGAACACGGGTTTATTTCAGTGTCAGTTATCAGGTAGAAATTTTGTTAGGGGCGGCAAAGAAATGTATGATTTTACCGTTATATAGTCTGTGCTCATTCCAAACTTACCTCAACTGGCACTAGACTACCAATACAAATAATAGCAAAAATATCGACAAATGGGTATGATGGGATCAATTATGTAACTTTTTTCCGAAGAAAGCATTTTTTATAATGAGAATTTAAAATAATTGTGGGTATCAATTAGAGCACTAATGATGCACACGGAACTACTATGCTTTTTACAATCATGTATACTTATGTTTGATCTCACAAAAAAGGATCACCTGATTCTTACAATTGTCACATCAATGTAAACCTTATTTCGTTCAACGTTTCTGTAAATAAAGGCAGACATTTAAAAAAATTAAGGGGACAATGTTTTGAGAATGAAAAATACCATTTTTTAGGGCAGCAGATTTGTAGGAATAAATTTCTGCTCTGCTATTTCAGAACTTTTTATCATAATGGGCTGCACTTCTGAACAAATATAAAAAATAAGGGTGAAGCTGATCTCAATATAACCATGGCATGGGAATGAAAATCGAGCACAGTCATTGTAATATCAGTACACTTATTTTAGGTTACCCAACATCATATGAAAGTTTGGCATACAGACCTGAATCATGCTAGTTATTAATTATTTTCATGTTGACACACAGTCTTTGAATTACTCTCAAGGCTGTGACCCTTCAAGCAAATAAAATTATGGAAATAAATAATGTGAGCCAGACATAAGAGCAATTCCAAATTGATTTTTCAGAGAACAGTGGCCACCAGGAATCCCACTCCCACATATACACAGGGTTAGTGAGTGGGACTCCCATTAGTCACTCTCCAGCATAAACCTAGGTGCCAATAATGAATGCTTTCTCACCCAGATAGGTGGGGAAGCATTCTTATCTTTATTGCATTTTTAATTTATTTGAAGAATAAGGTGGGTATCTTATCTAAAGAGTGATTCAATGGTATCAGGCTAAACCTTTCAATTATATCTCAAGAAATTAGAAAACTTTTTAGATCTCACCAAACTTTATGGTAGAATGACTACTTTTTTTGAATATTTAACATCTTTATGTACCATATACATGATGAAACCAGTCATATTGTAATAAAGTTTGCTGAAATCTACAATTTTTTTATAATTCCTCAAGATGTAATTTCGCAAAGTTGAGCCTGAATATGATTGAATTAATCTAATTTTCTTTTTGTACTGATCCATAATAAAAACATTTTTAATTTAATGAAACCAGGTAAAGAAAATATGGTGGAAAAAGCAACACAAGGATATGGAGAGTTTACAGGGGTATTGCAAAACAGTCACTCTATAGAGAATGGTGAAGTAATGGTCAGGATTTAAGAAAAGAAAATCTATTTACACTGTTTGATATGCAAAGGGTGAAATATTTACTGAAAAAGAATAGAAAATATGTTCCTGGCCCCAAATATTGCTTGGAGATGATTTGTCAAGCCATTTGTCTGAGAAACTTTTTGATTTTGTGATGAGCTTAATATTTAGTTTGTACTATTTCCCCAAATTTGATTTGTCTTCAGATGTGGCCATTAGATATGGCATTTTTGAGGCCTCTTTTGGCAGCTTGGAGAAAATGCCTTGACACCTGGAAAAAATGTAATACTTGCATTGTACCAAAATGTGAATTCCCAAAAATACTGAAATCAGCACTAAAGGACCTTTGAGAATGAAATTTGCTCCGGGTTTAGAGCGTCAGTAATCTGATCTATCTTGGATGAACGTATTTGTTCAAATTCTGAGATACATTATGAATTATATTTCCTTGAATATATTTTTCATGTGATTTATAATTCTACCATTTATTCATTTCTAAGTATACCATACTTTTATTTATTGGAATTATATTTCTATTAGGAAAATAATTCTATTTCGATTCTTTATAATATACTATATTATATATATTCTATATAATTCTATATATTCTATTACATTTTTCCTATTAGGGTCTCCCTTCTGCTGCGGAGGAAGAGAGAGGCAGCTGTCTGGAGACAGGGTTACATCCTACCTACCCTTGGAGCAGACAATGCCTGCAAGGGAGCTAAGACATTTGCTTCCATGGATCATAGAAATTCCATCTTCTATTTATTCCAAATACACTTTAGCTAATTAAGCTTTGGTGCAAGCCCATTATGGCTTTTAATTAGACACCATGAAAATATCGCTCGATTAGCCATTCATATGACAACTTTCTAATAAAGGATGCTCATAATTTTATATTCACAAAATTTATTGTGCAAAATTTACATTTTATCTTAAATTGTGACCTTGATGTGTAATTATACACCGTACAATTATCATTGGTACTGCACCCTGCAATCCACTGAATGGGTGCCCGGAAGGGGCAACCTTACTTCATTCATGGAATATCCATGTAGATATCATTGAAAGATGTATTTTAGATGCCAAAAAGACCATTTTAAAAAATTTCCTTGACTAAAACTCATGATTTGCACTATAAAAAGCCCTAATAAGATTAAGGCATATCCCCTGGGATTCATACTAATTGTCCATAGCATAAAGTACATTTGTAATGAATTCATAGAGTGCTGTAGATGTTAATTTACCTTTCCTAAAACCAAGTTGTTGATTTGGAAAAACTTTTTCTAGGAAATTTACTACACATTTTAAAATGGTGTTTTAAAAATTTTTTGAAAACCTGAGATGCATTTGAAGAAAAGGAATCAGTCTCAGTGACACTATGTGATCTTAGTAAGGCCTTCGACTGTGTTAATCATTCAATATTACTAACAAAGCTAGAATATTATGGTATTAAGGGAGTTGCACTGAAACTAATGAAGTCATATTTGGATGATCGCCACCAATTGGTTGAACTTGATGGCTGTCGGTCTGCAGCTCTTAAAGTAAAATGTGGTGTACCACAGGGCTCTGTGCTTGGCCCAGTACTTTTCATTATCATGATTAATGATTTGCCCTGTAATATGAAACCTAGATCTGTTTTATATGCTGATGACACTACTTTTGTGCAAAAGTGTCAACATCTAGAAGATGCAAAGTTACGATCTAGCGCTACCCAAAAACAGGCTAAGGAATGGTTTGATGTTAATCATTTACAATTAAATACTAACAAAACTCAGCATATTGTGTGCAGTCTTAAATCAAAAAGAACTGATATTGAAACTGCTAAAATACTAGGAATTTATATTGATACAAAACTTAATTGGGAGACTCACATCAGTCAGACCTGTAATAAACTTAGTAAAGCTGTTTATATGTTAAGAAAGCTCAACTTTATCATTTCAAATGAGTATCGTTTAACACTTTACCATGCCTTCTTTCAATGTCATTTGAATTATGGTGTTGAGTTATGGGGTCATTCCCCTCATGTTAAACAAATTTTGCTACTGCAAAAGAGAGCTATTCGCTCTCTTGCTAATATACCACCATGTGATTCCTGCAAACCTTTTTTTATTAGGTATAGAATCATGACTGTATTTTGTTTGTATATCTTTAAGGCTCTGATTCATGTGAAAACAATCTAGAAACTTACTAATTAAATTCTAACATCCATAACTACTCCACAAGAGGTAAATAAAATCTAAATACTACTTATTTTAGATTGTCATCAACCTACAACACATTTCATAATATGAACATAGGACTGTATAACTATCTGCCTACTCAGTTGAAATCAGATGGTATCCAGAGTTTCAAGAATAGGATATATACCTGGTTACTTGCTCACCCACTATACTCATTGGATGAATTCTTTTGTGACAATTTTCATCACATTTAAGAAAGTATGTTTATATGTTAAATAATACTTATATTGACGACATTTAATATGGTTGTACCATTTTTAAAATGAATAAAGTATTATTATTATTATTATCAAACTTATTGGTCTGTAGTGTCTAGATTGGTCATATCACCCTTTTTATGACTTCGTATAACTTAACTCAACTTCATGCATGATGGAAAAATAACTTCAGGCTGGCAGTTTGCAGAGATACATATGGTGTTTACCAATTTGAGGGGCACAAAACTATTAATTTGTAAAGTAAATCATCTCTCCCTGAAAAAGATTATTATTAAGAGAATGGCCTTAAGGCCAAAGGTCTATTAATAGTGGACCATTTACTAAAACACTATCTTTAAGACAATTTCCTATATAAATTGGTGATTTTTACAAATGTGATGCATATTCTAAATTCTTTTAAGAATGAATTTGACTTTTTATGTGATAAAATTTTTGTGTCTAGCCTCTTCATAATTGGTATAATTGTGGTTATATATGTGTAATGTTATCTGTGAAACTAAAACTGTACACTTTCTTAAATAACTCTTAGCCTAATGACCAGAGCATTCCCAAAAGGTGAGAATCACATTCTTTAAATGTTTGGAGTAGTTAAATACAAACTAGGTTAAAACAAGCATTTTAACTGTCATTCTTCTAGAATAAGTAGTGGCAGTGGAAATATCAACTTTAAACTTTCTAATTGGTCCATGATAAATAATCCCAATGCAAATTTATTGTTTTTTCAATTAAGGCTAGAATAAAAAAGAATATGTTGTCCCTGTTATACAATCTGATCATACTGTTATAGTATTTCAAAATTAATTTGCCCTTGTAATTCATACATTTACTCTATTTCCTTTAAAAAAATAACAGATTTAAGTTATTTCATGAAAAATATAATGTGCTTTTGCCTTTTCCAGGTTACCTGTGAAATGCAAGAAGAAAGAAATCCATGGCTGATGGTAGCTTGCTGATTGATTTGCTGCCTGTGAAATGTGCCAGCACAATAAACACAATTGCCTTAAATGGATTTCTGAGGTAATCTTTGCCCGTCGGTGCTGAGTGGAAACATTTCCAAGGAGGGAGATTGTCTCTAAATTGTGGAGGGAACATTAAATTGTGATTCCAAAAACACATCTATTTCAGGCTGGATGGCATGCATATCAGGTTGTAAATAATTAGTCTTATAATTCCAAAAATTCATATTTACCTATATTTAACCTACCTAACTTGATGGCCTCAACAGTCATTATCAATTTCTCAAATGTATGTCCACCAGGAAGTGCAATATAACTTGGTCACTCAAAGCGTGACATTATTATAGATGCAGGAACATTGCATTCTTTTAGAACCCTAAAAAAATTCACATTTAAAGTGTTTTCCTTGGTAGCTTAACTAATGAGAGCACTTTGCCTGTTGATGAATCTGATATGAAATCCGGTCAATACAAATTATTTTTACATTGTGAAATTTCTCTATCAGGGCACATCATCAGAAATCACTATTTAATAAATTCATAGTGTACCCCACAGCTCTTTAAATTCTTTGTGGGTGGACATAAATAATTCCATCTTATGAAAACATAATTATTCATCATGAAAACAAAGTTTTCAGGTAATCATTGGCTTTGTATTTAGGCTTTCAAAATCAGTATGGATGTTATCTGGGAGAAATTCAATGTGGGTGATTGAAGAGATTGTTTTAAAAAAGGCATATGTATAGGTTTTTAAGTCATGCGTGGAGAAGATTCGAAAGAATGCATATATGAAGAGGATTCCAAAGAAGGCATATATGAAGAGGATTCCAAAGAAGGCATATATGAAGAGGATTCCAAAGAAGGCATATATGAAGAGGATTCCAAAGAAGGCTTATATGAAGAGGATTCCAAAGAAGGCATATATGAAGAGGATTCCAAAGAAGGCATATATGAAGAGGATTCCAAAGAAGTCAAATATGAAGAGGATTCTAAAGAAGGCAAATATGAAGAGGAATTCAAGGAAGACTTGTATGAAGAAGATTTCAAAGAAAGAATAAAGAAGTCTATTGAAGCTTATATCATGAGGGCATCATATGGAAAAAATTAAGATAACATTATAGAAGACACAGTTCTAAAGTATCTCTATATGAATGGATTTTAAAAGAAGGTATGTTTGAAGAGTAATTAAATGATTAACGTCTAAAATGTCATATTAATAAAATGTTCCTAAGACGTTGATGATTTGAGAAGTAAATTGAAGTTGTTGATTTGAGCTGTAAATTTTAATAGAGACATAATTCAATGTCCATATGATTCCTTTGCTCAGCCCGGTAATGGTCTTGCATGAATACTTGCTTTACATTGAAAATTTTTTGTATCATTCATATTTGGAAAGACATAAGTTAAACTAATGACATGTTTCTTGAAGAAGAAATTTTTCTGCGTATTATTTCAAATTCTTTTAGTTGTCGAGAAATCATCCCCGCTACCCTTCCAACTCACCTTGCATAGACCTAAAATGATAAAGATGACGGCAGTAGAAGCCTTGCCCATTGCCAGGCACGACACATGGCCAATTGGACTGAGTCCCGTAGTTTCCAGGACTGATTTTCCCTAAACTGTCCATCATAAAAGTCTAGGGAATAATAATTGAGGTTGTTTCCCATTGTCTTCAATAGTGTTTTTAACATGACACCATCACTTAAGGGCCGTCCTATTGGTGTCAGATGCTTTTTCAGCCACCTGACTGTGGAATAGATGCTCCATCTATAGTGTGCTCCTAACCGTCAACATATGCGGCATGGGTGACCCTATCAGGAGTGATTCCATAAGTTAATCTGTGCTAGTTTTATCAATTATATGTTTAAATGGTGCTTCTTAAAATTTGAATACAGATAAAAATCTGATTTATTAATGCTTTTCAGCCTTTATATTTGCTTTTCTAAAATATTAAAATGGGATTGTGATAGTCCAGGGCTCGAGCATTGGACTACTGACTGGACGGTGCTGTTTTGATATCCGGGCAAGCCTCTCTGGGCATCCTCAGCTCCACCCAAGCTGTGTGTTTTTTGGTACCAGATCTTCCAGGGAAACCATAACCAACACAGATAAAGAAACTGGCCCCTGTACTCTGATGTGTGAATTTCACACACCATCGGGCTTAGCACTGGGGGAACTCTACCATCACTTACCAAACCAACCTTAGGGTTGATTACTGTGTTTATGGCTTTTTTTAAATGTTAAGATATGAGGTGACCTGTTATTTTAATGAAAAGTTGATTTTTTGTTCATTTAT
The DNA here is from genome assembly GCF_022747635.1 of Hetaerina americana. NCBI lineage: Eukaryota > Metazoa > Arthropoda > Insecta > Odonata > Calopterygidae > Hetaerina > Hetaerina americana. The sequence continues at coordinate 46,630,650 of NW_027287316.1, forward strand.
TGCAAAATTCGTTCTGATTTGAATAAGTTGAGAAAAAAGTGATTTAATGCATACCTACACACATGCCTAAAACTTTACATTGTGCTTAATGGAATGCCATAATGCTTAAGTGCTCTAAAATGGCATTTTTTAAATAAGTTTTAAATGTACTGGCATTGTAATATCTGTAGTGTACTGCTTGCTTACTGTAAAACCTGCAGTAATGTGGAGAAAATTAATTATATCTATATAATAAACTATGAACTTCAAGGGTATATGGTGGGCATCAGAAATCTAAAAAACTTGAATTTATCTGTCTGATATTTTGGTGAGCACATTATACTATGGCTCACAATGTCCACAATGATCTGGGACATTTCCTCGAAGGTTAAACGTTTATTACCAACCTCTGTAATAATTCAATCTTTTATTCATCCATACCAATTACCATACCACCAAGAAATAGTATGTAAATTATATAAGTTTGATTCAGTGATGAGTTTTACAGTCTTCCATGCCAGATTATTTAGTAGCTGAGAAGTGAATGCTGTCGTGTATTTTCTTGGCAATTTTCATGAACTGGCCAACTTTGCCCTGTATTTTGTTCAAATGTCATATCATTGCTCTCAGGGATGAGTTATAAATACAACAATTCATTGTGAGATGAATTTAATGAGAAATAGCATATATCTTCCATTCTCTTGTCACTATATTTTCCAATTAAGTGCCTCAAAAGTGTATACTAGCTCCTTCATAGCAGCACAACATGTATTGCATATATTCTGCCAGGTAAGCCTGATATGACTGCAGCCATCGGAACACCAAATAAACCCATTCCCAATCATTGTAAGTATTTCATTGTAATTTCAATTATGTTACTCTCTCACTTTGTTAATTTCATTGCATCAATTGGTACCATTTTTGATATTTTTCAAAAATAATGGTCTTGTGACATTTACTATCAAAGATCTATTGAAATGAGACCTGTGTTTTTTTATTTGACTAATTGAATTAAAAACAAATGAGACCATATCATTCCAGATAAATAAGAAGAATAATAAACATTACTTAGGGTATTCTGAAGTGGCATGGATTTGAATAACTTTTAGGAAGCATATTATCTAGGATAATGTGAATAGCTGTCTAAATAGATATTATCATCTTTGTGAACATCTTCATTTCAGCATGAAGTACATTTTCCTGATTGCATTAGTTAATACTTAATCAATATTGAAGTAAACTTTTCTTGCAAGCATATCAATACTACAGTGTTGCTCATATTACTCTCATTTCTCGATTTTCATGTTCCCCAATCCCTTTACAGATAATCAAAGTCTAATAAGTCTCCTCATTAGACTGTCTCTCAAGTGTTTATACTGTTGTGAGCAGTGCGCTACTATACTACTTAATCCAGATGGTCTGTTCTACATAGTTTGACGTCAATATATTTTGGTCATTATATTTGCATGTATATAATATATATTATTCAATTGAGAAATGTTGTTGTGATTGTTATTATTAAGCTCATTGTTGCAGATTACACTAAGAAGAATAGAAACAAATAATTTTTGTAATTACATCAATGTTGGTGCCATGTATTTAGCTTTTCTGAAACGAAAGTTCTAAAAGGAACTATAACTTAAGTTGGTGTGGTGTTGTACTTTATTGCAAACTGTAAAAATGTTTCTCTTATGTTTACCTTTCTGAAATGAAGGAGCATCTTGTATGGCATTCACTCAAGGGCTAACTGATAAATTCACAAATCTTATAATTAACCAAAAAAAAAAACCTCTCATTGCATTGAAGGTCTGATCTCTTTTATGTAATGGCTTGGGAATGTAATTTATATTGAGGAGATGAGGTGCTGTATACTAAGAACTAGAGGGGATATGGTTGAGACCACTAGATCTCGCTAAGAAATTGGTGGTAGGAGAGCTTGACTTGGAGGCTCTTTGCAGATGTGAAATGCTATCAATGACTCCTCTGGTCATGCATGAGATTTTTCCAGTTTTTTTTGCATTTTCCTGTCCCTCCCATATTCTGAAAAGCCAAGAGGATTTCGTTGCATAGGATCGCGGTTCAACCTTCCTGAGCAGGAATGCAGGTGGACTATTACACAGAGGTCCAGTTATTCCTATTCAAATTATGCAGATGAATTTACCCATGGGATATGCTGTCATTATCTACTTATTATTTAATACCATCCCATTGTCTGATGGAAAGGTTCACTACTACCTCTAGTTTAGCCTGTTCAACCTAACCCAAAACATCCCGTAGAAAGGCAAAATCCTTCCTGAACAGGTGATGGGAATTGGGAGTTACTTGATATTATATTACTTGATATTAGCTTTTTATTACGTGTGGTTTGTTTAACTTCATGCACTTTCCCTCAACTTTTCACTTATGTGCATTATTCATTAACTTTAATGTTGTGGCCCAGCATGAGGGAAGCCAAATATCCAACATTCAGCCCAGCCAAAGGGACCCTTAAAGAGTTGTTTCTTCTTATTAATGTGGTAATCAAGAGGCATTAAATCGATTCATATTTTAAAATGGAGGATTGGCGAATTTTTTCTTCATCCATTACACATGTGGGGTGTCATTGACAGCTGCTATGTGGCAGCGATTCATAGCTGATGAAATTATTGTTTACCGCCATTGCATTTTCAGGAAAGGAGACATCTGTGAGAGGACCTGGATAATTGTTTCATCCGCACATAAGTACACCAATTTAGCATACATTTATGCTGAATAAGGCTTTTTTTTCGTTTTAATGATCTCTTTCTCCTTTGCTACATGTCAACAAGAGTTAGATGAAGTAATAACTTTGGTTAAATTTTGGGGAATATGTATATAATTGGGAGTTAATTCCACCTAACATTGTTTCATAAAATTCCTATAAATAGGCAAAATTCCAGGGATTATGAAGGACACATTCTCAAAAAGCAACACCCTCCAATTTTGAAAGTCCTGATTTTCTTCTTCCATGTATCATTCACGAATGTGGATATGGTGACCCTATCTTTTGGATGTCTCATAACATCAACCTTGTCTCCTCCTTAATTTTTTCTCCAAGGACAACTTCCAGTATTTATTCAACTTCAAATTGGTAGGCCATATACAGCATCCTCGTGAAGTATTTGGACATGATGGAATTCTGCAAGAAACTGGCACTAAATGTAATTGAAGAATGATGGTAAAAATGTAAGTTTTGCCCCAGTTTGTATGCAACTGCTACAAAATTTTGCAGAATCAATTCCTACCCAAAAGGATTAGCAAGTAAATAGGCTAGAAATTCATCAAGAATGTGTGCAGATTCTGGTTTTACAGAAATCATTGTAAGAATATACAATTGAAAATCATGAATATACATATTAAGAAGAGGATAAGTATGCATAAGTGTTCTTACTTGGAAAGTCAAAGGAATTCATTATTATACCGATTAAGAAAATGCATAAGATTAGCTAAATATGTAGACAAGAATTATACTTTAAAATAAAGATACTGGGCAGCAACAACAATTGTTTCTTTTTGTCTGATTCATGATGTATTGCTTCCTTATAAAATGTGTTCATGGACTTATCTTTATTTAAATACCACTATTGCATGCAAAAGTTAAATGGTTGCTGAATCTTGTATAAGTGTAAGTAATGAAAAAATTCTTCACTATGACAATACTTCTGCATGTATTTTATCTGGAACAAAATAACTTCCTATATTTTCTGAATTTTAAGTAAAACAAAACTGCAAAGCGTGTAAAGTCAAGAGTCACATAGATTGGACCATTGAAAATGCATAAGCAATCCCAGGGTAAGTGTCCAGGTACTTTTGTCAGGAGTTTAGATTTGCGCAGCCGTACTGTGGTGTACAATCTACAAATATTAAATAACAATAATCAAAAAAAAGAGGAAGATCCATTTCAAAAGATGTATGCACATAAGAAAAACCATGGCAAACCCTTAACAGTAGAAAGAAGTTATTACTTCAAACTCAATCATATCCTGAAATGGGATTTTAAAAGTTCTAAGAATCACTTAACGTGAATCACAACAATAGTTATAAGCATAAAGTTAACATCATAATGGCAGTCCACGCAGCAGAGTTAACAAAATGCTGGGCACTTTTTTGCCTTTGAAATCTGCTGAATGCGAATTCAAAAAGTAAATAACGAACAACTGACATTTAAAAATAAGTTTATCTGGCCCTCATCGTTGTTGTATACCTTGTCATTGGGAAATGTCATGTTTTAAAAGTACCACGAACTCTAGTAGCTACCAAATGGCATTTAGGTGAGCGAATGAAAATCAATCATGATCAACATTCATATGAAATATTAATTAGATAAAATTGTGTAAATAATCTATTACTATATGTTGTTGCAACTCAATCTCTGTAAATTAAATAGAACTTTTTATCACTTTGGTCATCTAGTGCACCCATTATCCAAACCACAGAGTATTATTTATTTGGCAACGACAATCAATCTCACAATTACTTTCGAAATAATTTGAAATTACCATTATTAAAAAACCCTAGGCTGATCAATGTAATGCACAAATTATATATAAGTATCATAAATGCAACTGATCTGATCAGGTTGTAGGTGTTTGGGAGATATTTCAGAGAAGAAATAGATGGACGACTTCTATTATCGCATTGTAATAAATACATTGTTTTGTAGCCTTTTTATTTCATGAAATATTATTATTACGTATGCCTGGGATATATAAATATTAAGAAGAATGCTCTGTCCGTAGTTTAATGAACATCTGGCGGAAAAGGCTGATCCAGTGTTTCAGAAACTTGGTATCCGGCTAACATAGCATGCTAGGAGGTGTCCTGGTAGAAGGTACCACTTCAATCTTACTCCTTCCACCGAAAGAAAATTCTTCCCACTCGCTCACGCCCAGTAGTACACCATTGGCAGTAGAACCTGGAAGGGGGAGTTGACAGAAAATATAAAATGGCATCAGCCAATCCGGTGATATCTCCCACCCCCTCCCATTCGGGAGAGAGGAAAAAATTATGATTGGCCAGTTTTCCCTGAGGAGTTTCGAGGATCCACCCACCTGGCTGAAGAACCAATAGATCACCTGCGACTGGTGGAGTGGTGTGAGGCAATTTCCAAAGGAGCGGGAGTCAAGTGGAACCTTCTACGAGGATACCTCCTAGGGTATTATGTTCGCCGGTTACAAATCTCAGAAATGTCATGTTTTTAGCAGCGCTTACGGGAGGCGCAGTATCCTCCTCCAGTACTCATTTAGCGGATTCCTTCGTATTTATCGCCAAATATTTATATATATATTCATCTGAGCTTTTCGATATTACTTTCCTTTTCTTTTTTATACGTAATATTTCGTGAATTGCAATGCCAGAACTATAGTTTTTATACAGAGTTTATAAAATGTTGCCTTATTTTTACAGAGTGTATGAGCTTTGCCTTTTTTATTTTTGGAATATCTTTTCAAATTGCAATATCCTCTCATTTATGAAAATATTAACTATGATAAACATCTTTAATAATTATTATTAAAGTCACAATTATTTCATGCATTTTTTGTGAAATGTTTTGACGATATCGCGAAAGAAAATATTTCACTTGGACGCGACCAAAAGCAACAAAAGTTAAACTTAAGACCATTTTTTCTTAACGAATACGTAAAATTAAATGAAACAATGGAAACATACATATTCTTATTTTATGGCGACTTTTAAAGGAGAGTTTATTTACAAAATCTCCATAAAACAAATGATTTAAAATGAATAAGAAGTTTTAAAAATGATCACACTACACATTCAATCCTAAATTTAAACTAAAACGTCCAAAAAATGATTTATTTTCGCATGATATTTTGTGCTCTGCAAACAACCATCGCTATGTTGTAAATACATTGTTTTGTAACCTTTTTATTTCGTGAAACATTACGTATAACTAGGATAAATATTAAGAAGAATGTAATGTAGTGTAAAGAAATAATTTCAGGTGGCACGCACGCACAAAAAGGCAACCAGAAGCAGCGGAGAAGGCTGAAAATCCGGCGTTTTAATAACTTGGTATCCGGCGAACATAACATGCTAGGAGGTATCCTCGTAGGAGGTTCCACTTAACTCATTCTACTCTCCTTCTACCGAAGAAAAATTCTCCCCCTCGCTCACGCCCGGTATTACCCCATTGGCAGTAATAACTGGAAGGGGAGGTTCACAGAAAATATATAACGGCATCAGCCAATCCGATGATATCTCCCACTCCCCTTTCTGGAGAGAGGAAAAAATTATGATTGGCCAGTTTTCCCTGAGGATGGTCGAGGAACCACCCACTTGAATGAAGAGTCAATAGGCCGCCTGCGACAGGTGGAGTGGGGTGAGGCAATTTCCGCTGGAGTCAAGTGGAACCATCTATGAGGATACCTCCTAGTGTATTATGTTCGCTGGATACAAATCTCGATTTTCCATTGGTTCCAGGTGGACATTTCGCGTTTTCATTCCTGTTTATCACATAATTTAAATTACTCAATAGATTTAGATTTACAATGTTAATACGATGAAAAATTTGATGAAATACGTGGAAATATTATAAGTTTAAGTATAACAAAATATTTTCCTCAACTCTTAAAATTTAGGGACCGAGGTACTTTTTCTTTTTTCATCGAATAATTGTTTCTGAGACCCTACTCAAATCACATTTGCTAAATATTTGACTCTGAATTTAGCTACTTCTTACAGTAGTTCTTTAGGTATCCTTTTACTTTAAAACGTACAAAAGTGCTCAAATTGAGCAGTTTCCCAATGTTTAAAGATGTGAAGATATATTTATTATTTTTTTCACAATTATGTGAATTCCATTTTTAATTTTGCCATGGCAGATGCTCGCCAGAATCATCAAGCTCAACATGCAAACAAGCAAATGAAGTCAATATTCTAAAACCATAAAGAATCCCATCGCCAAGGTTCGGAAAATTAATAAAGTCTGTTTGATGAGAAAAGTTTATTTGCAAAATCCATGCACAGAAAATTCATAAAACTATAATTGAGAGAAAAATTCTGAGGATCCCAAAAAAATAATTCCTGCAATCGCCTCGAGAAGTCACTTTATTGTATATAGTACAGAGCATATAGGCAAATCAAATGTCTTGAATACATGAATTTTCACTCCAGTGCTGCAGTTTAAATTCTTCCACCATAGATGACCCGTTTTAATCCAATATGGTGAGCATCGACAGCATTGATTATTATTTGGAATAATCCAATATGGTGAGAGGTTAAAGAGCGACCAAACCACAGTCGACTAGAACCAGCAGCATAAGGGGTCATTGTTGTGACAACACATCAGGAAGAATGATGCTATGCAGGCCTGTTTTAAAATTAAGAATTCATCAGCTTTTGTTAATTAAAGGTTGCACTTAATTGAATTTTTGATGGAAATACATATAAAATAAATGATTATTTGCTATATAAGATGTGTCTTCAGTGTAATTCCAGAATTTATATTAACTATTGCTACATTTTTTGAAAATCCCGTCTTTAAAACAATTTAATTCATCTAAGATAAATTTACCCACTAAAGTGAAATGTAGTGTAAAAATATAATACTGTTTATTTAATTTAGAAACTCCCAATGGCAATTTGTGTAAATTTCATTCTTTGTACTGCCAATTGATTTTCTATGGCCAATCACTCAATTTTCGGGTTATAAAATGATGGGCAATACCCCTGATGATTTGAACAATGCCAATGAGTTTGTAATTAGCACAATTACTAGGTAGTAGATGGTTAAAGTGTCTTTAAGCAGCACTTAAAAAAGTGTTATATTCACATTTCGAAAGTGCAACTGATTGCTATTTCCGTAGATGATATATTATCTTTCCTGAAGAGATTGCAAAAAGTGATCTGGAAGTGATGAAACTAGAAGCTAAGGGTTCCTCCTATGTTTTCACCCCAGATTCTTATAAATGCGAGTCAATGAGTGAATCCTTCTGGCCTGAGAATGTGGCCGTCAGGCCATTTTTTTTCCCTCATAATAGCTCCTCCCTCAGGAAAGTCTTTACGATCCGCAACATCCAAGTTGACCTTGGATGGCTCAAATACCAATGCATAAATTGACTCTTGTCTGTCTGTGCATATTCCCTGATTGAAATTTCAATTTGAAATGGAGAATATTTATCACACTACCACTCGCATTGAGTTATGTGATGACTTCCATGTAAATTTCTTAAAATATACAGTGAAAAAGTCAAGCAAATGCAGTCGGTTATGGACTCCTTTAACATTCATGCAATAGTAACTGAAGAAACTTGGTTAACAACTACCTGAAGAATTACTTAATATATCAGGTCATGATTAACTTAGATAATTATTATCTTAATACCATGGACTCTGCCTTCTCAGAGCACATTGGGATTTTGCTTGATGTTAGAGCCGACCAATTTAAAAATGTAATAAATTTTAAGTTTAGTTGAGAGCTTTTCTTGACGACCAACAGCAGCTTCAAAGTTTTGATTTTAAAAGTGAAGATTGGAATGAGATTTATACAAAAAATACTTTTGAAGACAAAATGGATGCATTTCTTTGCAAACTCAACTTTAACTTTGAAACAAATTTTACAGTTCAGAAATGCAAAGGCACAAATATAGGTAACAAAATGCATACCAGGCTAATAAGTAAAATAATCAACCTTAGCAAGAAACAAGGAGATTTACATCAGCTAGCCAAAAAATCTTAAAATGAAATGCTCAAACAAAAATATAAACAATGCAGTAAATTTCTTGATGAAATTGTTGCAAAAGCAAAATCATCTCATAATGATCTTATTTGATCATAATTTCAAAAAATAAAATCAAGACTTCTTGGCAAAGTATAGATAGGGAAACAAATGAAATTAGTCCTCACAGAAACTGTGAACTCATGATTGTTGGTGTCCAATCAAATCCTGTCATTGCAAATACTTATAATAATATTTTCACTGAGACTCCAGGAAAAATTGTTTCCAATTTCATGAATCTAACTTCTATTTCTGAATTTGTCACCCATCCATCAACAGTTCCACATTTCATACATTTATATCCTGTGACCAGATATGAAATTATCAGCATAGGCCATACTCTTAGCAATAAGCTTTGTTCAGGGAGAGATGATATAGCAGACAAAGTAATTAAGTTGCTCTCTCAAATTGCTAAGCCCATTGTGTATTTGTGCAACCTGTCTCAGTCTGAAGGTATTTTACCATCACGCCTGAAGTTGAGCAAAGTTATACCAATTCACAAAAAGGGTGATGTGAACAATATAGGAAACTACCGACCAATAAGTTTGATCCCTGGTTTTCCTAAAATTTTTGAAAAGGTTATGTTAAAATCTATTATAAAATTCCTAGAAAAAGTTTTTCCTAATCAACAACATGGTTTTAGGAAAGGAAAATCAACATCCACAGCACTATATGAATTAGTAACAAATGTACTCAATGCCATGGACAATCCCAGAGGATATGCTTTAACCTTAATAGGCCTTTTGAAAGTTTAAATCATGAGCTTTAGTTAAGGAAATTTAAAAAAATGGTATTTTTGGCATCTCAAATGCATGTTTCAATCATATCTTCAGGGAAAGACATCAAGGAGTTGAAATATCCCATCTTAATGAATCTACAAATCACAAAGTAAACTACTAATCAGTCGAAAAAGAGATTAAAGCAGGTGTTACTCAGGGGTCCATCCTGGGTTGACTCAAGCTGTAGCCAAAACATTTTTTAAGTGCAGAAACAGGCCATTAGAGCTATCTTAAACTTACCTTGCAGATACTCCTACAGGCCTCATTTTCATGAGCTGCAAATCATGCCACTGGCTGCTCTTTATACATACTATCTAATCATATTGTTAAGGATGACATGCTTATATACGAACAAAACCTAAATATCCATCAACATGATACACATATTAAACTGGAAATACACAAGAAGGCAAGATTGTCTAATTTGAGTGTTGAAGGACCATGCCATCAAGGAGCCAAATTTTTTAACATGCTTCCTCCAGATTTGAAAGTATCTCCATCAGATACTTTTTAGCATAATCTTTAAGTATACCTGCTTATTAGACCTTTGTACTGTGTACATAAATTCTGGGCACCATGGAAAGAAAAGTCTCAGTATTTTTTTGTTAAATTCCCCTATGTAATGTAAATAACTTTCTTTTTCCAAGTAATGTATACTAACAAAATTGATGCACATTTTTTTGTTAATGAGAAACCCATGCTGAAACAATTTATAATGAATAAAGCAATAAATAAATAAATAAACACCAAAATAATTTCCAAGCCTTGCTATTTCATTATACGGACATGTTTACTGTCGAGGGAGATGAAAGATCTAATTGGCATGCATGAATACTATAATGTTATTTACTTCAAAAGACAGTTATAACTTACATTAGGTCAGTTTAATACCAAACCAATGGGGACTTCTAAGAGGAGAGAGATTGATGAGCAAATTTTTCGTTTCATTGCAAAAAACTACCAATCCTTAAGAGCAATTGAAAGAAAATAGTTTTGAAATATTACTTAGATACTCAATCCCAATTATATTTAACCTGATAGAAAGTTACTCTCAGGGAATTTTTTTACCACAAATTCTTGAAAGAGAGAAAAATTTCATAATAAAATATTTTGAGTGATTAAGGAGGAGTGTGCTGATGGTTGGCCTTCTCACACTATTGTAAAATATCTGGCACTGACAGCACATTTCATTAATTAAGAATGTAGCAGTCAGAAACATGAACATACATGTTATGGATGCTACCTATCACTCCAATCTACTCCTATTTTATGAAATACATAAATTAATTCTACCTATTTATTTCATACAATGCCTTTTTAAAGTCTATGAAAGGGAAGAATACATCCTGATGGTATTTTATGCTCCTTTCAGTTAATAATCTCATTTCTATAACAGCATCACACATACCTCTCCCCTTTCTGAACCATAAGTACGTAGGTGAGTCAAAATGAAAACGGTAAATATTTTTTTGTGTGTGATTTATAAAACAAAAGTGGAATACAAGTGCATCATTTTTCAACATAGTACATGCCATATGCTCAGCGCACTTCCTCGAGCTTACAGGCTGTGCACAGATTCATCTGGAAAAAAATTCTTGCGGCCGTGTACGCTGGCACTCGGCACTACCTGGTGCATCTCTTCATCAGAATAAAATTTCTCTCCCCCCTATTGCCTATGTGAGTGGTCCAAACATATGGTAATCACTAGATTGAGGTCTAGTGAGTATGGTGGATGTGGAAGAGTATCAACGTGAAGATCAGTGATGGTTGCAACTGTAGCACGGGGAGTATTAGGTCCAGCATTATCACGTCGCAAAATGACACTTGCAGTCAGATGTTAGGGTACCTTTGATCTGATTGATTTCTGAAGATTATTTTTCAAAAGATCAGAATATGAGACACTGGTGATAGTAGTTCCCCAAGGCATGTAACAGTTATTGCCGGAATATGTTTATAAAATCCATGGGTATATTAAATACGTTTAGAACTAATCTTTTAAAAATTTGCAACTAATAGCTGGTTGTTTGTCATAGATAACATATGCACTTTCTTTACCCAGATTCTCAATATCCGATATATGTCAACATAATTTACATTGCATTACTTATATCACCGATCAAATTGACCTCGAGGATAAATACGTTAAGGAGTCCCACCAATAAGGAATTGATTGAGTTTACTGATGCAACCCATTTCATGGGTTACATCACTATACCATTGAATATCATCACTTTATTCAAAGCACAGATGCAGGTGTCATTATTTGAACAGAAACCTGGTTATTGAAATGTAATCATTGACTTTGTATTTCACACACTTTATTTAGAACATGACCCAGGTTTTGACATCATTCTGCCATCTGATGATGACGTTCAACGTCAAAACCTGGGTCACCTTCCAAATAAAGTGTGTGGAATTACAAAGTCAGTAATTTCATTTCATTTTGTTATGTTTTTTCCATAAAGTAATGCCAGAGACCACAAATTTTAAAAAGCTAGTTATCTACTGATATTGCAGATGGTGAAATTTTTCCAAAATCCTTCTCGGCTTACAGAAATGACAGGGTAAATAGAATTGAAGGTGGTGCCTTTAATGTGGTTAAGAATTCTTGCCTCAGCAGGGCTTCCAGGTAACAGCTTGGACAGTGTTTGGTGCTTAAAAGTCCTGAATTCAAAAGAATCTATGTATACACATTTTACAGACTGCCAGATGACAAAGATAATTCTATAATAATCTAGATCAGAAAATCAAAAATTTCTCATCCCAAAACAATGATTGCAGCATTATAATCGGTGGAGATTTCAATGTCCCATCTGTTGATTGGAGCACATAGAGTTTTAAAATAGGGGTAAAGACAGAGATGCCTCCGAGTCGCTATTACATTTCTTTATGTTGAACTCCGGGCAACAACTCGTCACTTTTACGTCAATGACATTAAGTTACATTAAGGGGATCACAGGAATTAATTTGAATGGAAAAGAAATTAGAATACCTTGGTTCATAAATTGTAAAGCAGTCATAGGAGAGACTCGAGAAGACTGCAGGAATCTAGGTAATTCAATGGTTGTAAAGGTACTTCAACGATAGCCAATGAAAATTAAGGGAAAGAAAACTAAAATTTTGTGCATAAATAATGTGGGGTGGGGCAGAGAAGATGCAGGTAAAAATTGTGATGTTAGGAGAGACCTTAGAGCTAGTGGCAACTTAAACTTACCAATTAAGCAGCATACTATAAATTGGGATAAAAGGAGCTTGGCAGGTACAAATAAGAGAATAATTCAAGAAAAGGGACAATTAATATGCTTAAAGAAGATAGCATTACAAATAAGGAGGCAGTATATGACAATATTTGTGAGGAAAGTGGCATTCTATGGATCAGAGACAATGACCATTTGAAGAATGGCCCAGAAGTGGATAATATGTTCTGGACATTGATGACAAAATCAACAGATAGGGGAGAAACTAGAAAATGTGGGAAGGGCTGAAGTTGAGTGGTTCAGATTGAAATACTAAGCAATTTCAGATATGGTTTTAAGAATGAATGATGCCTATGCTTACTGTGACCCATATATGCATGCAAGTATTATTTTGAAATGAAACTATGATTAGGGATTATCTTTAAACCTTCAACTTGAATAAAACAAATACATCTCTCCCAAAGGTTTATTTGAACCAACAGGAACCACATTCTGAAGTCGTTTACAAATCTGATTCTTACGTTAGGATGCCAGTGTTAACACATTACATCTTCCTATCAGTGTCCATCATCTCTTACCTATCGATGAAAATTTAATTACATTATCACAGTCATAATTATACCTCATTTGTGCCATCTACAGGCACAGCTAGAAATTTTTCAATTGCTGCTTCTGCATCTGGTCTCTTCTTCAAATTGGATACTTTGGCTTGAAATCTTTGTCCTTTTCCAGCACCTTTACCACCCAAAATTTCACAGACACTGAAAATAAAGCACATATTATGCAAAGATGCTCAATTAATAACAAAAACAATCTTTTGAGTGCTCAGCAAAATATGCAATTCTCAGAATAGCTGACTGAAAATAATCATAGGAGGTAGTTATTCCAAACTTTCAAAGGATACTTATGAAAGCTACAAAATCTTACTTATTAATTTACATTTTTAGACTGAAATTATTTTAGATCACTAAGTTCATGAAAATTGTAGAAGGGGTGCTATTTGGTGCACATAAAATAGTTTCCCAACCCTTTCAAGAATATCCTGCAAATGCATTTAAGCTCCAAAATGTAGGAATTAAGAGCAATTAGCAGACTCTAGTGGTCTTAGCAGATTTTTCACTGGTTAAGGTTTTCAGCTGTCGATATTTTGATGGCTAACTCTGGCATCATCCTCAGCGCATTGACACCAGTTGATCAGTTCAGTTAAAAGGCTTTTATTTCTACTGTGCCATATAGATACAGAAAAGGAAGAACAGTAAACTTTGTAAACATAGCACACAACAAAAACCCTGTCTTGCTGTGTGTTATGTTTACAAGGTCATCATTTTTGCCATTCTAAAATATCCTCCACTTAAGCTCAGGTAATTTCTGATTGGCTATAGCTCATGCCCACATGACCTATATGGCTTCCACTATTGGCTGAGGGTATATTTCAGTTGAAGTTTCTTTCTTCAAGTTGGTTTCCAACGGCCTCCTTTCTGAGATGGTCCCAGTATTCATTTACTCTGCTAATCAGTTTGTTTGTTATTGAAGAAGACACAACAAACAATGGATAGCTTCTCAGGATAGCTGTCTCATCAAACTGTCTCACATATAAATGGTAATACCTATCAGGTTTTGGATTACCAAGCACTCAACTTCAAGAGTTAGTAATCCTTAGGCTTCCGCGCCGTCTATCTGATGAATCCATGCTGATTTCTGGGAATTACCATCCCGTAGTTTAGTTGGTGGACAACTGTTTCGCCCCCAGTCCTGGAGGCGTCTTCAGGTCGAAGTGGAGTGGAGAAGTATTTCTTAATTTAGCAAAACATTCTGGATTAGAAATTTGGTCACCATTTTCATTTTTCAGCATTAAATTTTCTATACTTTCCACGCTGTTTCTTTTAGTTTCCCAGTTTACAATATCTCACATAGCTCTAATCCTATTTTCAGTATTTACAAGAAAATAATTATAATTAGCTTTTTAAGGATGTTTTAGAATGATAGCATATTCTTCTTTGGCCTTCTTGTAATCAACATCAAGGATAGGAACACCCCTTAGTCTCTTTATCATACCTAACTCTTCGAGTTTTTGGCCAGCTTCTTTAACTTCATTTGTTACCCTAGCCTTTTTTGTAACAGTAAGTTTTTTTGGAAAACATCTCTAAAATAATAGTTTCATCATTCCAAATGAGAGTTTTTATTTTTCGTGAACACATATTATAAATTAAATCGACCCAAAACCTAAAATGTATGGTTATTCATATCACCACTCCATAATAAATACCTGCATTAGGAATTTCACAAAGAAACCAAAAAAAATGGCAGGTTGACTCTTAGAGTGAGGAATTATTAAAAGGAAAAGGTTTAACTGAGCATGTTTAAAGAACTATTCACTTCATTGGATCCTAAGGATATAATTCTAGAGCTAATTAATATTTGCAATATATTATGAGTGATTAGTAATGTTAATAACCATTAGCAATTATTGACAGCCTGACTAAATAAATTATGATCTAGTTACAAATTATTCTGAAAGCATCAAATCTTCGGAGAATATGACTGCACTAATTTATATTCAGCATAAAAAATAATTTTATGAATTGTTTCAGACATAAACCCTTCAATATCTGTATGGTCGCAGAAGTTAACAATATTCTTGGCTATGCATAAACTATGTATAATGACTCACATTGGTCCTAGCTTCTCCACAAGTTTGGGCTCCCCATACAATATCATATTACCACTCCCTGTTGGGTCTCCTGTCGTCAGGAAAAATAGAACATCCTGAAAAATAATCATCCCATTAATGACAAGTTTGAAAAGAAAATGAGTTTCAGAGCACACTAATTTTTCCTATATTAATATTGCAACAAAAAATATGCTTTCATTTTTCATGAAATCCTTCAAAAATGCTGTCTTGCAAACATTTTAGAACGGAGCCAGAATCAGAGAATTACTGTTAAGATATCTAGTAAAACAATATTTCTTTGTTTTCATATAATAAAATTTCCCCATTTGTACCAGATAAATCATATCAATGGTGTTTTTCAGGAATTGTCGTAAATATCTAAAAGAAAAATCATTATCATCAGAGATTCCTGATTCTCATATCGCAACCACATTTTGCCTTTAAAATTCTCATCCTTTTTCAAATCTCTAATTATTTAAAATTTGAGATGCAAATTTTTGTTCCCCATATTTTTCAATTTTTTTAAGAAATTAAGTAATTGTCAGAATTCCCAAGTTTTCCAGCTGAGTTGACATCTTGTACAAACATTAGTACAAACAAATATGCCTCATTCCGTCACTCACTGAATCAAGTGCCTCTCCTCCTACAAATGACTGACTCAGATGCATACACCCCTTAGGTATTGGTACCAGTTGCCAATTTGAAATGTTCAGGATATGACCTCTGTCAGTGACCTCAGCAGAAAGTAAAAATTTCAAGAAGGGAATCAAGAGTCGCATTTGATAACAATGTTGGGTCTCAATAAGAACAGCATGGGAATCAATGTGAAATTAAAAGTATGACATTTAATTTTACTCTTTTGAAAGACAAAAAAAATATAATCAACAGCTGTGATACTTGGCTGAAACTTGGCAACAAAATGGCCTTCAAACATGATTTTTGAATCATTTTGACCACATTAATGATTTTTTAGCTACATACAACAAATCGTAATTACCATCCCACATATTGCAATTCTTTGAAAACTTTTGGTTAGATTTTCAGACATGCAGGTGCCGCACAGATGTAATTGTGCAAATGTGCCTAAATAGTTTGAGAATGGTTTCACTAAATGGTTGAGCAATGGTACAAATACCTTCCCCTGATTGTTCAAACAACCACCATACCACAGTGTCTATATATGTATATGTAAGCACACTTGAATGTCATTTATAATAAACACAATTATTTACTGATTATGGTGAGTTATGGATGGATGCAAGCTACCAAATGGTGCAGAGACCTCTTCCCTTGCCACTCCTAACAAACACAAACTGAAATCCAAAAACTATAATTAACACCTCTTCCATTCTGCATACTTCCTTCCATTCAACATCGTTATCCTATTCCAACCCTTAACTTATAAGCCTAAGATTCTATGTCTTCAACAACCCATCACCAATCAGAATGCTTTGCATCCATCTTTCTTTCCTCCTTTGGATTTCTCCAACAATCCTCTCTCCTTCCCAACCATTTCTAGCACTTTCTTGTTTTTTTTCCTTTTAGTCCATTTCACCTTCTCCATCCGCCTCCACACTCATATTTCAAAAGACTCCAATATACGCCTATCATCATCCGTCAATGACTATGTTTCTCCACTGTACAAAATCACGCTCTGTATCAAATTTTTGATGAGCCTTTTCTTAGCATCCCCACACAACGTCCCTGCTATCAATTTCCTCCTCCTTTTGAAAGCTTCTTTGCCTAATTCAATTCTCCATCTCATTGAGTAGCTTCAGGTGTGATGTGGTAGAAGTTGAACATAATGAATAACTGATCAAAGCACTTTTCCACTTGATAATTTTTTTTTTAATTTTACGACTGGGTTTCCATGTATTACATCATCATCAGATGATATAATACATCGAAACCCAGTCGTAAAATAAAAAACTTTTTCTATCAATTGGAAAAGTGTTTCGATCAATTATTCATCTCCATCTTATGTCCCTACTACTTTGAACATTTTGGTCCAGAACACTTCGGAGATAGGTAAACTGTTCCACCTGCTCTAGTTTATGAACTCCTATTTTAATATTTCACTTAGCCTTTCTCTTTCTTCAAAACCTCATAACTCTCATTTTATTTGCATTCGCCGGGTCCACAATAAAATTAATATGCATTCTCTGGGAAATGTTGTTCAAAACACTCTCCCCCAGCATTAATACACTTGCGGAGACATGTCTGTCTTGCCTGGAAGGAACCCCGAAACTCCTTGATGGGAATGTCTCGCAGGAATGTTGTGACATGCTTTTAAATGTTTTTCACGGTCTCTAAATGCTTTCCTTTCACCTCTCTCTTCAGCCAGAGGAACAATAAAAAGTCGCACAGAGCCAAGTTGGGACTGTAATGGGGCTGTGGGACCACCTGAGTGGTGCTGCGGCCAGAAAGTTGGTAATGATGAAGGAGGTGTGGCTGGGCCCTCCCTCCTGCCATGTTACAAAGTCGAAAAACACACTTCACGCAAAGGCACTTCTTTCCACTCAGACTGCTGGGAGCAAACTGGCAACCAACTGCATTGAAAGGGAAGACCACACACCGCATTTCCTGACTGATTTTACCATGCTACCATGGATAGTCGCATCACAATAAAATCATGCCCATTACTTTCATAATGGACCATGTATTTTAATCCCATATCTCTCACATTGACTTTCCATTGCACTCATCAATGGTTGCAATCCTTTATGCACATGTTATATGATAATGACTCTTTGCTAAAAATTCATTACTTCAAATGTTGAGGGTTATTTTATTTTACTGAGTTGTTATTTTTAAAAGAGACATGCTGCTAAATGATTCCAACACATGATTTTGAATTTTCATAATTGAATGGAGTTAAAAGTTAACATATTGTTTCTCATTCTTAAATAACTTATATATATACAGGGTCAATTCCAGAAATAAGTAGTCTTTTTCTCATTGTCTTTTTAGACTCAAAAGGAATTATTCACCAAGAGTTTTCGCCTCAGGAACAGACAGTGAACAGAAAGTTTTACACGAAGTCCTTGAAAGCCTGTGGAAAAGAGTGCAATGTGTCAGGAAGGAGATCTTTGCCAACTGGAGGCTGCACCATGACATCACGCCATCCCACATCGTCTTCCTAGTAGCCAAGTACCTGGCAAGCACAAGGTGGAAACACTGCCTCAACTGCCCTGATGTTGCACCAATGCACTTCTTTTTATTCTCAAAAATTTAAAGGAGCAGCAAAGGCAACCATTTAGGAATGCTGGATAACATAAAAGAGGCTTTGATAAGATGCCTGAACAATATTCCTTCCAACACCTTCCAGGAAGCATGCTTTATGCTATTTATTTGTGGGACAGACCATGTATTTTTAAATTGTGATATTTTTTAAATTAACATTAAATTAGGAATTTGAGTACTTTCATTAGCATAATTTAATACTTATAAATTCCAAATTAAATTCACACATCGCTCATCATTGGTTTGGTGACCAGGGTGTTAGGGAAATAGACATAAAGTGGGTATTCTGCTTGCCAAATGCCTTGTGCAGCATGTAAATAAGTGCCCCCTTGGTGAATGTTGTCGAGAGATCTAGTGTCTTGTTAGACTGTGCGGCCATGGTTTGCAGTAACAATGTAGCAGTAAATAAATGTTTCTGAAAGTTTGTTCTATTGAAGGTTCAACCCCAAAAATATCATTGACAAAATCCAGCACTTCGTGTTTCAGAGTTTGTGACCAGAAATGGTTCACGAGTCTTCTATATTAATAATACCCTAGCAGTACTGAAAAGTGTAATACATGCACATTGCTGTGAGTTGCAGCTATGACAATTCAATTATTCTCCATCATTAACTTAAGAAAATACTGAAATAAGTGATGCTAATTCTCAATGCTGTACATAATATAATCAATAAATGCATGTGTAAATAAATAAACCCTATTACCTGTTTCCCCACCTCGCTGAGGAACACACTCATGAAGTCTGGTTCTGCCTCCTTCCTATAAAAATAAATGGTGGTCATAAATAAATACAGAAAAATTTTTCCACAGCATATTATTGAGTAATTTAAATTTTTTTCTCATTTAAATGTTTAGATGTTTACAAAACTAATATGTTAAACAATCATTAATATTTAAGATGAATGACTTTCAATAGATTTATTGTAAATATTGGAAACAATAGTAATATATTAAATAGTAAGCCGACACACCATTTTGATTTTATGAACTTATTTTGTGAGCATGAAAATGGGAAGAACAGCATTTAGAGATTTACCTGTGTAAAGAGTAAAACTTAGGCTTAGGATCCAACATTTTAAACTTCTCAGCCTCCATAACAGCAACATTTCTCAGGACTGTCTGAAGATTCTGGAAACACAAAGTAACAATGTTTGATCTTATTTTAGAACTACAAGTTCTTCTTAGGTTCATTGTCTCATGATGTTGGCCTACTTTGAAACTTCATACCAACAAATGCACATTTTTCACATCCATAATACCATCACCATACGTCTCATTCAATCGACAATGAATTTTAATGGGTGTTTAACTACACAAGTGGGAATAGTGCATGGTTACAGTCATTATTGTACACTAAGAAATGAAAAAACTTCTCACTCTATTGGCAGCTACGCAAACCTATGCATTCTATCATTCAGCCATCTCTTTTTTGTTTTCATAATGATAGCCAAAATCTGTTGAGATCAACCAAAATATTCTATTTACTTCGAGTTTCAAGAAAAATATTGGTAAAATTTAGAACATGAACAAACCTTGTGGAATCAAAGAATGTCAACCAATCCATAATTGAAATATAGTTTAAGAGAATTCGCCGAAAAGTCTGCATGCACATCATATCACATAAACATATACTGCCCATAAGGATGGACATTTTGAATATAAAATAAGGCAGCTGATACATCACATTTCATCCCATTGAAGATGAATTACTATTACCATAAGTAATTACATTGTAAAATTTAGTTTCTCAACTTGATAAATTTTGGTCTTTTCAAAAATAATTTCCTAGAGAATAGTATTATACTACGAGGGTCATCCGGAAAGTAGTACCCGTTCGTGCCGCATGAAGTGCTGACGACGCGAGTAGCCGCTGGATGAGGTCAGATAGCTTCAGTGGCTTGTCTGCCTTCTCTGAGCCAAGTTGCGTGACGCTAGCATTGCCTGTGTTGTTTCTGTGATTGTTTACAATGTTTAAAAAAATTGAGAACGCCGCCAGTTGTGAAGTGAGGGCAGTGATTAAATTCCTCAATGCAAGAAACGTTCGCCCATGTGATATTCATCGCCAATTAAAGGAGGTGTATGGAGACAATGTAATGGACGAGTCGTCTGTTCGGCGGTGGTGTCGCAACTTCAACATGGGGAGGGGGAACACACACGACGATGAGCGTTCGGGGAGACCGTCTGTCATTACAGACCAACTGGTGAGCTCAGTTGACGAATTCGTGAGGAACGATCGGCGCGTCACAATTGATGACATCTGTGAGCATTTTCCCAATGTTTCTCGAACAATTGTTCATGAAATTGTTAAACACCATCTGCATTATGCAAAAATTTGTGCAAGATGGGTCCCTCGCGTATCTCAATGAGCTGGCGGCGAAGGACTATGCAGCAGGAATACAGAAACTTGTCACACGTTATGACAAATGCCTTAATTTGCTTGGAGATTATGTTGAGAAGTAGTTTAAAGTATCCTCTTTCAAATAAAATTTTTTATGTTTGTTAATATTTACTTTTGTGTCTTTATTTCACGAACGGGTACTACTTTCCGGATGACCCTCGTATAAAATATACTTTCCCAACATTCATGATTTTTGGTCTTATGATAAGTACTTTCCTATAGGATAAGAGTAAGTAAAAGTGTCTCTACTAGTTCTGAAGATTATATACATATATACAATGCATGACTGATTTTGAAATGTCTTACTCTGTGTGCACTTCCATTTCCATGCTAACCTCTATTGCAACAGTACAGATAATAACAGTTTGGGGTGAAACTGTTTGTAGAGGGTTGGAAAACAATCATATTGCAGTGCTCTTTGGTTAAGGCTAATACTTGGATAGGGACAAACAACAATGCTTGATCAATTTTGGCAACATTAAAATCAAGATAAAATGTTAGAAATAGCCATAAACACCGTAATCAACCCAAAGGTCGGTTTGGTAGGTGATGATAGAGTTCACCCAGTACTAACCCAATGGTATGTGAAATTTGCACATCAGGGTAGGGGGCCAGTTCCTTTCCCTGTGCCGGTTAGGGTTTTCCAGGATCTGGTACCCAAAAAATTACACAGCTTGAGTTGAGCTGATGGTGCCCAGAGAGGCTTGCTCAAGAATCGAAACCGGGCCCTCCGGTTAGTAGTTCAACGCTCTACCCCCAGGACAATCACAACCCATGATAAAATATTGAATTGCCAAAGTTTAACAGATCCTCACAAGTGATAAATACCTAAAGAATCTAAAAATGAACAAATTACTGCACTCAAGTAAATTCTCCCGAAATCCGTAAATCAATGGTTCTTAAGAGTTTTCCCAGTGATCTGATTTAATTTGTAGTCTATAAAGCAATTACTTGTTATCATGACTAAAAGAAATGATTCAATAGTAAAAAAAATAATTCATTTTTTGTGCTAATAATACTTATAAGAAATCAATCGTGCAAGTTGTTGACTGAACATTGGAATAGGACATTAACAACTTTTATGCTGATAGATGCACATCATTTTTGACAATATCGATGGCATTTGGTTCCACAGAGGTTTTTCAAATAACATCCAACTTCCGACTCCTTTTGTAAAAGAAAGGGACCCTCGGACATTGTTATGACATCCAAGGATATCCATTGGTGAAGTTGACTTCATCTGTTTCTATGGGAGTGAACAAATTGAAAATTTCAGTCTAATTAGCTTGTAAAATTGAGTTCGGACAATTAGAATCCATTTTCCAGATAACCTGTCATTAGATTTTGAGTTACGTATGAAAAATTCATAATGGACAAGCAGTAATGTCAAAGCATGATAATTGAAAGGGATATTTGGAAAAAAATATTTACCTTGCTGCACTGCTTGAATGATTTCTGGAGTTTATCCACCAAGTCAACATGATCAGCAGGAGCATTCCTAAGAAAACAAGGAAGAGATAAGTACACAATTGAAACCATAACATTGAGCACTTTAGGCATACCCTACATCCTTAAGGGTGAAATAGTGTCTAGAGATGTATTACACATCACTTCTGTTAAAATGAATTCACGTATGAAGATTTTTGCTGCAATACTGAGTAAAATGTATTTCCCCATATGTTCCATATGTAGCGACACTCAAAAGCTACCTTTGCATTATCAAATTGTTACAAAAACCTATGACTTTAGGTGCAAATGCAATGTTCAAGGCTGTGCTACAGTACAAGTACATATTCGTGCTTGCAATGCCATTTCTGACACAAACGTTTCTGACGTTAATTTTGTTTGGTTGTACAAGGTAGCAGCATGATCAGTAGGAAATAATCTTGCTAATATGAGTTTACATACATGGTGCACTAAGATAAAAAAACAGCAGATCCAATATTTACAATTTAAAACACCTGAAATTTTCTGCTGAGAAGAAACCACACCGTGTATTGATAAGAATAGCAGATTGTAGTCAACCAACATTGTAAATGAATGGCTAATAATGGAGAATAAATTATAAACTGGTAACTCTTTCAGTTGAAAATTTCATAATTCAGTGACTAATTGCCAAGTTTTTCTTTATCACACATAACCAACTTTTAAAAGTTTGATATTTTCTATGGGTACAAAAAACTAATCCTGAGAATGAGAAAAATCTTTTCAAACTGCAACCATAACAACATTATACATATCCACCAAGAAATTTCACCAAATGCAGCTGGATTTTTCTCATTGGCTTTTGCCAATTTAGATTACATTAGCAAAATATGGATCAAAAGTCTGAATTGTACTCTGGCTCTTTTTAGCAGACTTGTGAGTGCCAAGAAGTAGTAGTTCTTCTAACTCACTTTAATAAAGATGTCAGCTGTGATTCTCTCAGAAGTGATTCCTCCAGACGAGATAGGACCCGTTCACCAGCAAGGAAGTACAGAAAAAAGGACCGGTTTGGTTTCCCACCTCGTGCTTTCCCCCTCTCCAACGAGAGAAGTTTAATGGCTTGCAGCTGCCCAAGGTGTGAAAGGTGTGTTCCACAGCACATGTTATCCTCAACTCCTGTTATTGTAACCACTCTCACTGGACCTTTAAAGCCTTCTGGGAGACCTCTGGTCCTCACCTGCAGAGACAAATATATGATCATAAAAATGACTCATGACGAATTACTGACATTTTTTTTATCCAGGTTGTGAGATGCAGAGAGAATTTTAATGCATGCCCAGAGTGTCCATAGAAAGGTGTCCATCATGCCAATGCAATAGGAAAGTGGGGTGAATAAGTTACAGAGAGGAGATGAGGCAATAATAGAGGTACCAAAGCCACCCTATCCAAGCTATCAGGGCATCTATCACTGGTGACCATCGACTTAGCTGTGGACACAATGCTTCTGCAGTGACCATCTCCTATTTAATAGATACATCTTTAGGAATGACAATTTAATTCCTTCAGATTCCAATCATTTTCCAGTATCAAAACAAGTTGATATTGCAAACCACTTCAACAATCAATTCTACCAAATTGGGAAAAGCACTAGTCTAGCAATTTACAATATAAAAATCTGTCCAAACTCAATATTTCCTGCACCATCACTCATAAAGAAGTTGAAAATATCATAATAACTTCTGAAAAAAATGGTGTACAGGGCACGATGGGGTATCTATGCCAATCATTAAAATGGCAACCAAGGTTATCTCTGATATTTTTAACCAGACTCTCTCTAATGGTCATTTTTACACTGCACTCAAAACCTTACTGATAGTTTCAATTCATAAAAAAGGATCATACAGAGAAGCAGGAAATTATAGACACATTACAATCATTTCTGCAATCTCTTGGATTTTTTAAAAGCTGCATTACAATCAAGTTGTTAATTATTTAATCCACTTCAATCTTTTTCATTTTTTCCAACATAGCTTCATAAAGGGAAAGTCAACCATAACTGCAACCTTTCAACTTGATAAAACAATCATTTGTGGGCTTCCTAATCAAAAAGTGATAATTGAGATCTTTCTTGACCTATCTTAAACATTTGATAATAAAGATCACATCATACTCAACACCAAATTTATGAATATTGGGATTTATGGCATTGCTTTATCATTATGATCTTCAAATTGTATGATTGTTGCAATTGTTTTAGGGGAAGCAACCTACAGCTAAGGTCATTTCCACCATTAAGGATGGACAGGAAAGGATGACGGTTGGAGAGAAACCCGGAATTGGCATTAGCCTACTCTTAACAAAAGGCACAAAGGGATCCACAGTTTAAGATATTAACACTTCTGCTTGTCATACTCTGACAAACATGTCAAACTGATGTAAGTCTAAAAACTTCTTATTGAATGAGAATAAACAATTACTTCTTTATTATTATCAATTTCTATAATTTCATAATAAAATAAATCCATCTAATTTACGTCATCATCTCA
The DNA here is from genome assembly GCF_022747635.1 of Hetaerina americana. Classification (NCBI taxonomy): domain Eukaryota; kingdom Metazoa; phylum Arthropoda; class Insecta; order Odonata; family Calopterygidae; genus Hetaerina; species Hetaerina americana. The sequence continues at coordinate 46,655,646 of NW_027287316.1, forward strand.
GAAAGATTCACATAAATCCATTCAATGGTCCAGTTCCACAAAATTTTTGGAATTATCTCCAAGTGAAAATCTTGATTGCTATTCTCAGGTTGATGTAATAATGAATAAATTGACCACTGGGACATACATGATGAGGAAACTAGCCATAACTACATCACCTGAGACTTTGAAACTAGTATACAATGTCAAAATTCATTCCTATCTGGCCTATGGAGTTGTCCTCTGGGTGAGCTCTAGATCAGAGATGAAGGCATTTTCTATGAAAAAAACTTCTATAAAAGCAATGGTGAATGCTCCCATCAGTACCCAAGGAAAGTCACTATTTAAGGCACTGAAATTAATGGCTCTGCCATGCATAAACATCTTTCACTGCTCTTTGCTTGTAAAAAAGAATCAGTGCTTGATTTCCACCATGCATGATCACTTGGCACGTCAAAGGGAGAATGTGCACCTGAAAAATCAACCACTCCCTATCTCTAAGAAAGGCCCCCACCACATAGCCTCACTTATTTATAATAAACTGCCAATGGACCTGAAAAATAATTCCATTGTGACTCTTTTTAAAATTGAACTTAGGAAGTTATTAATCCTAAAATGTTTTTACAGTATAGATGAATACTCGGTCAAAAAATTGAATTCTACTTGCCATCCCATGGAAGTAAAATTTCTTTATCAATAGAGTATCAATCCTTTGAAAACAAAATTATATTCACTCAAGCAAATAGTGAGAAGGGAAAGAAAAAGAATCTGGGTATTTAACAAGTAATTAGTACAATTAATATAATTTTAATATTAGAAAGTACCTCCATTCTTTCTTTTACAGGATTAAAAAAAAATATGAAGTAAAGAGTATTTGGCATCTGGTTACTATAACTACAGAACTACAGCCGATTACTGAGTGGAATCGCCATTTTTTCCGGCAACCCTTACAATTCCTTGTGAAATAATGAATCTTAGATAGAGGTGACAGACTAAGTTTACACAAAGGCAATGCATTTATGGATTAAATGCAAGCCTTTATAAAAGGAGTTCTTCTGGAATCACTTATATTTGCTGATGAATATCAAAAAAGACCCAATCCTAGCAAAAATTAAGTTATTTCATATTTTTCTTTAATATGTCTTTTCCTTGTAGCAGTATTTCAAATATAAAAAATTTTGCTCATTAAACCTTGGGAAAGGCAAGAGGTAGATTACATTTTTAGTTTATGAATGGTTAAGAGAATTAGAAACCATAGTTAAGAATGTGATGCTAAAATCTACCAATTCTCCAATCCTAGGTAACAATTGCAATTCAAGGAAAAATAAATACTTATGCATGTAAATGCTATGTGCATAATTATTTTTGGAAATGGAGTCCGTAAAATTCTGGGATAGGTAATTCCTATTAAAGAAAAGTGCAAAAATTGCGGTCTAGTATGGCAAATAGTCTACATACCATGCAATTTCATGTTTCATACTTTCTATTTCTTCTCTAAATGGAAAAAACGTTAATAACACAAATATATGTTATTCTAGTTGCTGCAGAATATCATGAATTGACGTTATCAGACATCAGATTGTTGCTTTATACATTCAAATGCAGCAATAAAATACCTAAAAATAATTGCAGTGTATTTAACCTAATGGAAAACATGCATTCCTATTAAGGAGGAATCTGGATGAAGTTCAAACATTAAAACGAAAGTGCTCACCTATGTTCAACAAAAATTAAATACATAATAAAAACCACTCTTTTAGCATTTGTATAATACATCAATACTTACAATTGACTACTAAACTGTTTCCCATTGCTCTCAGTAGACCACCAACTCAAATGAATTCAAGAGCTCTACAATTAGATTAAGTCTTCTTGGATGTCAATGGCAAGTGAGGGGTAGTTGATAGCTGTTGTTTCAATGACAACGCAGCCATCATCTCCAGGCCAAACTTAGTCCTGTTTGGCTTGTTCTGAAGATGGTGACCAAGTGGCTCATTGAAATTGTAGACATACAAACGGAGACCGCTTGAGGGCATGGAATAAAACAAACAGTAAAACCTTTCCAAGATTTACTTACAGTTGTTAGGTGAGGATCCCCTTCCTCGTAAACATTGACAGATATAGGGGTAGCTTCTCTGATTTTTGCATTCACCATATTCTCTAAATCTTTCATTTCTGCATCCGTCATTACATTTCCATTGGCTGACTCTGATTATCAGAAAATGAATTGACCATCAATCAATAATCATTTAATGAAGTTCACTAAAATACACATATATTAAACCCATTGTACTAAACTATTGAGTGGTATTAAAAGTTTGAAATCCTATTCCTCTCCTAAGTTCAATGTTGGAACTAAAACTAAACTCTAAAACTTTAAGAAGTTACTATCTAATTCAGTCATAAACAATAAATCAGGTACAGTTATAACTCACAGACTAGAACCTAAAATTAAGCCAGTGGATGGTCTCAGACAGCTTGACGTGAAATTTGGCTAGGGTGATAAGAGATACATACATAGATAAACAATGTTACCGGGATGCATTTGAGAAGTACTGATTTTTATGAACTGCAAACCCATTATGTACTATGTTTGCTGTTGGTTTGCATTGAACACTAATGAAATTCAATGCTTGATAGTTATCAATACACAATACTACATATGATTATCATATATTTAGGATAATATTCTAAATAAACTATCAATAAATCTTATATACTAATTAATGCCAAATTTAAGGAGGTACATAAAAAATATGGGTTTTCTACACACGTATTACCAGTAGTAGTAGTAGTAGTGTTTAGGGGAGGCGACCGACAGCTGAGGTCATTTGCGCCATTAGGGATGGACAGAAAAGGATGAAGGGTGGAGAGAAACCTGGTGTCAGCATTGGCCTGCTCTTTACAAAAGGCGCCAAGGGGTCTGCAGCTTAACGTCCCATCCAACGGACGGTGTACTCACTCAAAGTGCCCTCCACAAAGCACCTCAAGTAGGGATTGAGATACCACTGAAAAATATTCAACACTGCTGGGATTTGAACCCGGGCCTTCTGGGTGGGAAGCCAGTACGATAGCCATCTCACCATCTTGATCCCCTCGTATTGACAGAAAATTACATAATTGGGTTAGCTGAATTTTACTTGCATTGTGTAATACACTATATCTGGACCATGATCCTCCTTGATAGTGAGGCAAGGGCAATCAAAGCAACAGAAATTCGGAAGACTAGAAGCACTACCAGAGACTGATAAACAGTTAATTGACAAAAAGTTTCTACAAAGAGTGGTAGAAGAACGAAGTCTAATAAAAAGAAGAGATAATTTAATTGGACATACTTTGAGAGAAAATGGCCTAATGAACAAATATGGAGAGGGATAAGTGAGTGGGAAAGGTTATCGAGGAAGAATATCCGGGATGAAATACATGGAACATACAATAACAGATGCCAAAGAGAAGAAAGCTGTAGAAATTACGAGATTTACAGGCAGAAAAATTCATGAGAGGAGCATTAAATCAATTTTAGGATGGATAACCAGAGATGATTATGACACTCTAATTATCTGTTAAGATTCATGTTGAATAGGAATTCATTCAAGAGGCACAGAGATGTGGCTGTAACACTTACCAAGTTCTATATGACAAACTTTATCTCCTAACCACCATGATGTTGTACTATAGCCAAAGTGTTTGTCAGCAATAGCGGTGATTAGATGCTGTCCTGCAATACAATTAAAATGTATTCTATTAAATAAGTTAAAAATATAACCTTCAACAATATCTGACAGTTATGATTATCCAGAATAATGTCTTGTTTGGCTGAGAATTTTTGAGCTGAAATTTTTTAAATACCAATTTTATGGGCGAAAAAACAGCATTTTCAACAGCTGCATTTAATTATATTTAACCAATGTGTTTTCTATTGCCTATAGGTCACTTCTTACAGGCTAAATATTTTTGAATGATTTTTATCTCTGATTCCGCAACTCATTTCTTTGGTTGACTGAAACAGAAAACTTTTATTAAACGTTTAAAGACAATTATAATAACAGTTTATAAATTATGTACTTTGCAGATACAATGATTAAATGCACAGATGCTCTTCCTATATATGCTTTTTTAAATTTTTATTTAAGATCATTAAAAAAATCTTATATTTGATACAAGTATTATTTGGATTTGAAAGAAATCAGAATGCTGGGATTCAATGGACAACCATTTTATTTGAGATTTTTTTAATATCTATTTGAGTCATAAAAATCTGAATCGAAGGCAAGTATGTCCTCCTCTGGGTGAGTAATATGCCATGTGGCCTATTGGTCCAGCAAAATTGCTTAGAAAGAAATGAATTTGTCAATTCTTGTAAGGGAAAGTTTGAATTTATCCTCACAACCATTGATAGTACGGGCAGCTCTATATGGAGGTCTCTCAATGGAATATATCTTCTGGAAATTTGCATTTTAAATATCAGGTCTACTTGCCTTCTATGAATATGCCAGATTTTACAATTTCACATGAAAATTACTTGTTTAATCACAGCTACTTCATAACTGCAACAAGTGCCCTAAATTTATGTTTTTGTATCTCCTCAGCCCCCAAGTCAAGTTTCTGGATCAGCCCGTTTGAGATTATAATTAAAATTCTCAAAAGTTTGAAAAACCACGTGAATGTTGGAAAAATTATCATATTTATCAGCATATAAAACCCTTTTTCCATATGCATTTTAAGAAAAAAATTTCTACGTTTTTCATGAATTTCCACTATGACTTATACTTCTAATTTTTTAGTTTTTTATGCCTATAAAATTAACCAGTAGCTATATTAGTTAGGTGCCTTTTCATCATCAATCTCAAAACCAATAAGTCCATTTCAGGCACTAAATGAATCCATTGACGCCTCTTCTTCAGAAATTGAGTCTTCGCATGACAAATCATCATCTGTGCCAACATGTACCTTTATAATTCCACATTAATTGATTGATTTTACAACTGTCTCACATTTCACACCATTCCATTAAGTTTTGACCCAATCACAAATCTGTGAAATGCTAGGCTCTCTCCCCCTCCTTAAGGTGTCACTTCAAAATCATTTCCTTCTTCATTAATTCTATAAATGGATTAATAATGCAAACATTTAAGGATTGAAACTGGCTCGTCATATCACCTGGAATTACAGCTACACAAGCTTTTTAATTGGTTAATATAATTTTTCACATTATTTCACAATATTCACAGCATTCTGTAACCCCCGAAACTGGGCCCATACTAGCAAGGGAGGTTTCAGGATGCCAATATCACACCTTTTATAGCCAAAACTGCATCCCCCTTTCAACCATCCAGCACTTACAAACGTGAGCAAAAAGCACCTGTAAGCAGTTTTTCATTAGGCAGGGTTTTACTTTTACAAATAAAAAGAAGCAGCAATTTTGTTCCATTAGCACAGCAAGACAAAATGACTGTGTAATGAATTTTCTTGAGTTCATACGTTTTAACAAATATACTTTCTGCACCTTACGAATTTATGTTTTATTTGAGGGTATATCGAACATCAGTAGGACCTATTTCCTATTTATGAAAGTTCAAATTGTTTTCTTATTCTTTTCAAACCCAAGTTTTTAATTCTTCCTCTACTACCGGCCATGTTGCAATTCCATATCGCAGCTTGTATAAACTGCAAATAGCTTTTCGTAGTCCCTCTTCCTGTCTTTGCCAAGGTTGTCATTCAGCGGTGATTCAAAAATCCTTTCTGCTGCTGTTTCCGTGTTCTTTGGCATACGTAAATTAATACATGAATGCAATACCATAGCGGAATCTGCATTCTTTTTTAGCCATGCTCTGCCATGGAATCTCAACATAAAATAATGTCGATGATTTAAAAAAATGTTTCATTTAAAAGTGCATTCCAGTTTTGGAAAACAAAGTAACACCCTGCTGTTCACATGTTTTCGCCGATGCGATTGAAATTATCCATGATTGCGCATATGAAACAGACTCCTGTCATCAATGGTTATTCTGGATACTTCCTAATCAACCCCATTTTGAACCATATATTCGCTTATAAGAGTCAAGAGTGCTTGACTAAAACTCATACAATTATGAATAATGCGGACATAATTGCCAAAGTACGTAGAATTGGCTTTAAGTAGGGAGTTGCACCCATTACACCATTTACAACTGAGTGGAATACATAATTTTTAATATATTTTCGCATAATTGAAGTAGTAGTAGTATTTAGGGGAGGCGACCGACAGCTGAGGTCATTTGCGCCATAGGGGATGGGCAGGAAAGGATGAAGGGCGGAGAGAAACCCGGCGTCGGCATTAGCCTCCTCTTTACGAAAGGCGCCAAGGGGTCAACAGCTTAACGTCACATCCGACGGACGGCGTACTTAGTCAAAGTGCCCTCCACAAAGCACCTCAAGTAGGGATCGAGATACCTCTGAAAAATATTCAACACTGCCGGGATATACCTCTGGGTGGGAAGCCAGTACGTTAGCCCCCGCACCATCTTGATCCCGCATCATTGAATAAAACATGCACACACACATTGGAGAAATTCTAATTTTAGATTTCAGTGGATATGATCTAATTTTACTTTATGCTGTCTCTTTCAGAATTAATCGAAAGGTATATCCCGGAACTTATCATTTTTATGGAACAGATAAAAATATGGACAGATTAATTCGAAATCACTCTTCTGCAAAAACAATGCAATTGATTACTTAAAACAATATATTAATAGAAACCAGTTTTGACACACATAATTTTGATTATCAGCTTTAAAGATGCACCCTATATTTTAGGAGCATTTTTAGGGAGGAAAAAGTGTTCTATTCGCTGTCAAATACAGCAATTATTTGCGTACCAGTGTGCTGTTGCATTCTGTCAAACCGCAATTTCCAATCAACTGTTTGCTTCACTGCTTGGCCAACTGTAAATGGTTGTCTGGTTATGTGCACAACATCATCTCCTCTTCTTTCTAACTGCAATACTTCCTCACCATCAAGCCAACCATGATCACTTGGCTGCAGTCGGAAAAAACGAATGAAGAAAAGTTAAAGAAACATTCAATGACAGTTAAAAAAATATACATTTCATTTAAATAACATAATAGATATACTGTCTATCTTTCATCATTCAAGGCTTTCTGTTTAAACGGCTAGGTCTGATGACATATTTACGAGGAAAAATTTCTGAAATGAAAAACTGCTGCCCTCGTTGGGAATCTAGACCAAGTCATTGAAGGAACAGAACTAAAAGCATAATCTTCAGCAGTAAATAATAGTGAAGATCGCGTGAATGTTTCCTAAACTGATTCCTCAATTATAAATGCTTATCGTTGGATGGTAAATTCAAGAAAGTAAAGCATGAAGGGAAAATCACAAGGGTTTTACATTTCCACAGGAAAGAATTAATTACTGTTGACTGGCCTCACCAAATTATGGCATCATCTGAAATAGATTAGAGAGAAATGTAGGAATCCAGATGATGCTACAGTGTAACTAAACTAGTCATCAGCAATACATTCTTTCCTGTGGAAACTCAAAGTCATTTTGATTCTCCCTTCATGCTTTACAAATGAATTTCCACAAAGTATCAGCCTCAACTATTTCCCAAATTTAAGAAAGGTTGGGGTGACTAGAAACTTCAAATATTAGCGATTTTTCAGAGAAAAACTGTGAAAATAAACTGATGCTGTTCTTTGGATATATAATTCTCCCATGATTTGCGGTATCATTTTTTTATTCTAAACAAAATGATACAGATGAAAAGCTTTCTTTGGTTGTCAAATGGGTCAGATTTTCCAGTGCCATTACTTTGATGCCCAATTTCATGTACATGCACTTGGCGAACTTATGATTTGAGGGAGATGGATGAGTTAGACTTCAAAATGTCAGTAATATAAAACCTGATTTAGTGGAGAGCTCTGGGAAAATTACATTCATTTCATTCTGGGATTATAAGGGTGAGGAAGGGGGGGAAGGAATAGAAACTAAAGGGTTAGGGTTTTCTCACAGTCGGCCATTTCCAAGGAAGCATTATTAACCCTGGGTGGAAGTGGAAGCTGAGCATGTGGATGGTATGAAAACTGAAAATAAACTTTGCAAATAAAATGAGGGAACTTTGCGGATAATCATTGTACAATGTTGTTGATTATCAGCGGACCAAGAGTAATCAATCAACAATGCTTAGTTCCTGACTAAGCATTGTTGATTGACAAATCCCTGACAATAACCACAACCATCTCCTCAACTCGTGCCCATAGAATCCCTATAAGAAAATCAACTCAATGAAATGCTCACATCACCTCAAATCTACACTCAAATTATACTCCAATTAGATTAATCAAAAAGATTGAAACTCCAACATCAGTATTTCATTTCATATAGGTCACCATTTGCAAGGATACTGTTTTGACCCAAGAAGATATCATTTCAGGTAATAACTTGATAAATTACTGAATACCACTAGGATAACAATTGAATTATTTAGTTCGGATTTTAGCGTGTTAGTATGAACGAATTTTAGTTCTAACATACCAGACTTAATAGTTATAAGTATCAACACCATTCTAATCATACTGAATGATGGTTTGATAGGTGAAGATATAATTCAACTGTATGCTCAACAGCATGCAAAATTTACACATCAGAGTAGGGGAGCCATTTTTTTCCATGTGCTGCCTATTGTTTCCAATGAAGAAGGTAAGAAAAAAATCACATAACTTGACTCATTTCAAAACAAACCCATAAATTCACCACTTCTAATTAGCAAATATAAACATAAATGGATTTTCCTTAGAAAGTGCTAAGTAAAGAGTTGTGTTTTACATGAAGAGAGACAAAAGATAAAACTGTAAATTTGTTTAGCTTTAACTGAAGTTTATCCTAAATAGTGTTCTATTCCCCATTCTCTCTGGAGTTATCCTGTAGCAACTAAAGGATACATCCTGAACCGCTTAAAAATCAATACTTTTTATTTTCAAGTTTTAGTAAGTTCACCATAAAACGATGACAGTATTGTCATAACAAGGACATTGTCCAAATATTTTGGCTCAGATCAGATAGTAAAAATACAGCCTTTAAAATGACAGAATTAGAACTTTAAAATGGTCAAGTTTTCGATACCTGTCCTCCACCTTCAGGGAAAAGAATTGTGTCCTCTAGCAGCACTTCATACGTTCTGATTAATTCCTTCTTGCCGTTAGCTTGTATGGTGGCTGTGGATTCATTACATGACTTCACAACGGAGGTGAACTAAGAGTAAAGAATTTGAATCACATTACTTGTGTCAAAAGATGAAACAAGAAATTAAAAATATCAGATATTTAACCACGATGAATGATTAATATTGAGTAGCAAATAACTCTAAAATAATACATTTACATACGCAAGACAGCGTAATAAAATGGGGATTTATTGTAATCCAATATAGTGGTGCAAATAGTAATTAATTTTGTCAATGAATATTAAGCACACACAGCGGTCCTAAAAATACCACAAAGATCTGCATACCTCTGTTTTGAAACTGTCTTTCTGACAATATAAAATCATTTTTCAAGCACTTATTGTAACAGGATTGAGTAGAAAAATTTGTGCCGAAATCAGCTCACTTGTTTCAATCGAGTGTGACCGACAATATTGTGATCTGGAAGTTTGAAAATTATTTTCACTGGTCCTTTTTACAGTGCTACTCATTAATATTATTTTTATGTGGAGTGAAGTACTTTCAAAACCCCCACAAGCAGACCAGTATGACACTCCAATCGGAGGGAGCCTAGCGTACGACTTACGCTACGTCGATGTTTGCGTGTTTGCAAATTTTTGTTTACAAATTTTGAAAGAGTGTTCTGTCTCCGGACATTTTTATTGTCATTTGGGACAGGTATTCACTAAATCGGGGATAAACTGATAAAATGACCGTCTCTAACCAGTAGTATTAGGTGATAAGTTGCGATAGCGAATTATGGATTATCTTGGAATATAAGATACTTCTTGGAAGTTGACACATTAAACACATAAGAAAACATTAGATATGGAATCAACGTGCTATGCGTATTTGATTCAGGTTGGTCCAGAAGGTGAATCGATACGGAAAAAAATAAATTCGTCAGAGGTATGCATTGCATAACAATATTCTGATATGTTGCAAACCCCGTATAGCAAATAATAATGTTTATGTTTCATATTCTCAGCAATTCAGGATCGGTCGATCGAAGAAAGCAAACTTGTGCCTTACCAAGGTCTCCGTCTCTCGAAACCATTGCGTTATTTTTTCTTCGAACAATGAGTGGATCCTTAAGAATGAGGCGAGTTATTTTTACCCCTAACTACTTTCGTGAGCTTTCACGCTTGGGAACAATATTACAATACATTCGCTGGAAACCCATTGTTTGGATTATAGATGTGACAGTATCGTTATAATTTTGCCTCATGTAGACCCCAAGTCAATAGTTTCATTTTTTGTGCATTCCATGGTTTCAACTTAAATGCAGTTACTGTATTAATAATCAAATGGTGATGTTATTCTGCACGTCAATTGTATTTAAAGTGTTGCGTTGTTACTTCACTGATTTTCCTTATAATCTCCACAGAGTCAATTTGGAACCATCGTTGGTGGACAAACTTTAGCCGTGGATGAATCATGTAAGATTAGGGATAATGATGTGATTCAGTTAGGCCCTCAAAGTGAATTTTCCTACAAATTCTGCATATTTCCAAGTCATGACAACCTTGTGTCTAAACGTGCAAGAATTGACGAAAGTTCGAACAGGTAGGTTTATCATTAGCTGCTGATGATTTCATTCATTAAAATTTGTTCAGTCCACTTAACAACACTTTTTTTTGCAAATCTTATCATTTAGTGAGACAAGAAACCTCTCAGCTGATACTTATGATGACTGCATTGTTAGTCAAAACATTGAAAGAGAAGAAGTTCAGCTGAAAAAAGAGAATGATGATTTGAATACACAATTACAGAAAGTTATGCAGGAAAAAGAGGAAGTTAAGCTCCAGTATGAAGATGAAAAGAAAAGAATCGAGAGTGAATTACAGTGTGTAAGTATACATTTACATATTAATAACATAATTTAAAGAGAGCGAGGTTGATAGTCTGGGGAACAGATATTAGTTTTCCCAATGTTCATTGTTTTCATCCAACAACATTAAAAAAAAGATAATTTTAACTATTGCAACTATGCCATTAAATCTTCGTGTTGAAGAAAACTTTCCCTATTATCTCCTTCAGTTATTCATATGTTCCTTCATGTGTTCCCCAAAATGTGATTCTCTTTCATTTTCACCAAAATTCTTCCTTTTATTTTGGCCTTCGTCATACCACTTTCTCATTTTTCCTCAGCCCAGTTGTTCTGCCTTTTTCAAATTTCATCCTCTCTTCTCCCTCCATGTAGTAATTATTCTTCCTCTATGTCCATCTTATTTTCTGCTTATCCAACTGTGAAAGATGAAGTTTCATAACCCTGTACCTCTAGAATATACCACTCGGATAACGTAATAGTAGAAATTATTTAATGACCTTGTTTCCCTGTAAAGTTTTCATGGCTTAACAGACTTAAATCCCTGGAGATTGGCCTTTTCAAAAGTACATATGGAACGAATAAAATGAAAGATTCACTGTAAGGAAGTGGTATACACCTTACACTATCAAATTAATCTTTGAAAACTTTTCCCGGTAATGAATTTATTTATTTTACCAGCTAATGGTCTTAAATAGTGAAGAGAGATTCCCTATTCAAAAGATTGGTGGTATAATCAAGAGGCCATAAGATTAACGATATTTGCTGTAAAATGGATAAAATGTCCAGGAATTCCTAGAAAAGATATTGATGATACAGCAGTTGATGGATGCAATAAATTGTGTATAGGTACTTCATATCATGTAAACCTGTTCGTTGATGACACCAAAGTGGTAATGACTCATGACTTACTTTCCAACTCACCTTAAATGAAAAAAGAAAAGAGTAACTTAAGAAGAGGTAATTTACAGAAAATGTGATGTCACATAGAGAGCAGCCAACTATTGTATGATAATGTTTCAAACAGTAGTATGAGATGTCATTATGATAAAAAATTACGAAACATGTTTTCATCATCTGGGAAGTCAATCACATCAAAACTTGATATCATATTTAATAATGATTTATTTTTCCTCTTCTTTGTGTGGGATCATCATTATTCTAATATGTCATGAAATATTTTTTATTGTATTTTATTATAAGTTTGCTGTCTAAGTATGGTATGGTGTAGAAGAGGCTATAAGAAATGTGTGATGCAATGAGCAAGTGCCCTTTATACCATGTTTTCGCATTCTCTTCAGCAAATCAATTTTTGATCAGGATATCACTTGCTATGGTCACAATGTAAAAACTCCTTGGCTTCACCTCTGAATTGGCTAGTCTCTTCTGAAATTGTAAAACCCTTGGTCGACTTTCGTGACATACATTATTTAGAAATATACCGTCACTTTCTTCACATTCATAATTAGCCATATTCTTCTGGATTATCAAATAAAGTTCTTTCATTTATGTTTTATGAAAGGAAATAGCCTGTCTACCTGTATATTAAAAGCTGGTTAACTGAGGAAATCACGTTAAAATACTTCCTGGTGCTTTTATGATCATTTCAAAAGTTCAACAATATTGTGAAATCAATATGGAAAATTTCTGTGCCCCTAAAAGTCAAGAAAAAATTAGGCATCTAATGCCCGTAAGCTATTAAAAGCTAAATGTTGATAGTTACAAATTTAAAGCTTTATTATGATTATCATTGCTGTTAAATTGCCTGATGAAGACTCCGAAGAGGATATGTCTTGAGATAGTCATGCTCAAAACCATTGGAGGTGAGGTTACCTGCAGCATGGTTGTAAATGTTAAGGGGATGGAAGAATGTAAGCATCCTGGATGTGGCAAAGGGACAGAATACTTGTGGCTTGTATGTTGCAAGTCTGCTCTGTTTTCATTCTGCAATTCTTCTCTGCTTTCAGACTGCAGGCAGGGATTATTTTGATGTTTGCAATAATTTGATTTTCACAACAATTATTATTTCACTTATTCTGTAGGAGAAAAATGCTCTTGAGCAGAAACTGAAGGAAATGGAGAACTTACTATCGTCAAAGGAGAAGGAACAGCAAGCACTCAATGAAAAACTAAAGCTGATCGACGAGGAGAATAAAAAATTGGTAATGTTCACCTATAAATATCTCAGTTTATTGTTTTATGAATTGCCATCAGGAAACAATGTTGATAAAGTGTTATCAGCGATGTAAATTATTAATAAGTATTTATTCTTATTAAGATTTAATGCTTTTGAAAACTCATACTTAAATCTTGAAGGTGAGCTAGAATTATAAAGAAATCAGTGGTAAGAAATGCTATATTTAAAAAAATGCTGAACTACTGGGAAGAATTAAAAAACATTTCAAAAATGAAATAGCTTCTCGTATTGTAAAAAAATACAAGCGTGAATGTTTTTTCTGGCAGTACTCTGATGCTAAATAAATTCTTAAACCACAGTTTAATGGCTGATATCATAAGAGTTTTATTATGATATGCTTCCTTTAATGACTAGTACTATCATCAGTAGATATTTCTGTGCTTTTTATGAAAATAGTTCCATATTATTTATATGTAACTTTTCAGGAGCTATTAAGACAGGAGCAAGCCGTTGCAGCCCAAAAAATGATTGCAGAACTCAAAAATGAAGTTTTAGAAAAAGAATTAAGTATGAGAGAGACTCTCGAGTTAGAATTGCAAAGTTTGTTGGAAAGTAGAAAAAAAATTGAGAGTGACATTAGGCGTGAGTATGCACTAATAAATATTCATTTATCATAACATTACATTTCATCAACCAATTTACTCTTTGATGATCCCCTGCTCGATAACCACGAAGTAGGCCTCTTATATTAAGCCAATTTAAATGACCAATATAAATACTTATCATATGTGCTATCTCTCAGAAGCCAAGTGGCCATGGGCTGGTCAATATTCTGTTGTTTTATTTAAAGAGCTCTGTAGATCCTTGATGGAACAAAGATACTTGGTTTTATGAGTAAATGCCTATCAACCATTCTGTTACTCGGATGCAAAACCTTGCTTTGAGATCTCATATGAGAGAAGAACGATAGGCTGTTATTCAAGCTTTTAGAAATTTAAAACTACCTTTTACACTCAATCAAATAGTCTTACCCTGTTCCTCAAGGAAGTAGTCCATTTTTTGTCTCCTTTGATTTTGTGTGACTGTCCGGAAAAAAAAGACAAGAATGCTCACAAATTTTCCTCTTGCATTTTGTACCCTCATGTAAATCAGGTGAAAAAGAGCAAACTGAAGGTGCTTGTGCGGAGAAACTGAAATCTCTTGAGGATGAGTTGTGTCGTGTGAAGTGTGATTTAACAAATGCTGAAGGGAAAAGGTGTCTCCTGGAGAAAGAATTAGAAGAAGCAGAGAAGGCCAAAATGAAGGAGACTGAGAGTACATTGAAGGCAAAACGAGAGGCTCTTGCTGAATTTTCCAACTTAATTGAAATGGAACTTCAGTGTAGTATCTGCAATGAACTCTTTGTTAAGGTTAGTGATTGCCTATACTTATGGAAGAATGCACACATGAAAAATTTAAGATTGTATGACATTTTCCAAGGGCACAGCTCTCTTCCAGTTGTTCAGAATGTGGAACCATGTAGTGTGTCCAGCCTTTGCATCCATGATACTATGTTAAATTGCTATCATTCTATATTTTTTGTGCGCATTTCCCTACATAGTTTCCCGTCAATTTGAAGTTAGTTTTTTCCTAGAGTATTTAATTTATTCATAAAGATTCAAGTTGGTGACAGAATTTAGGGCTTTTTACTAAAATATGTGCTAAGACCAAAATCAACTATCAATATAATTCATAGTAAGTAAAGCAGTGGTGGATTCTCATGGTAAGAGACGTGGACATTATAATGAACCACTTGATCGCCCCCAAGCAGTGTCTGAGGGGTTAAAAATGTCAGATGACCAATGTCAGTAGGTTGGCCAGATACTTTCAAGTCTCTAAAACTATCCAGATACTGTGTGGTTCTAACAACAATCCATTTATTGGCTCCACTATTATCAGCCATCATGCATGTTACTAATTATAGGAGGGTCATAGCTTCTGCATATTAAATACTCTTTCACCCATTTTGATTCTCCCACTATTTATATCATATTTGAAAAGAGGTCCCTCTTAAACTACCATTTGTAAATTTTCATGACAATCAGTTCAAAATTTTCGGCCAACTTTTTTGGAGTATAATGACCGTGGAACCCTCATGGAAAAGATGCTAAAATAAATTAATTAAATGCTTCACGAGGGGTCTACCACTTTTTTATATTTATTTATAAAAGTAAATTACATATATTTGTCCCCTGCTTTCATTTCATAATAAATATAGCAGCAATAAAACGCAAAGAATTCACCAAACTAGATAGTTGCTTGAATTCCCTGTTTGTACTCTAGCACCTGAAATCTCCCAATGTTTGCATAGTATCAAAAATACAATAGTCAAAGAAAGCCAGACCTTATTTTCAAATATTTATTACCTAAAAACTAATGCCGAATCAAAAATGAAACTACAAAATTTAAAAGAAAAAACTTTAGTTTCATGGAAGCTTTAAAGTAACAACTTGTTAGAAAACCAATCCAACAATAATTTTTAATGTTTTTTCGGATCACATACTTAATAATTATGCTTGTCCACCAGCTATCTTGAAATATATTCTGGTTTTTGTTCAAAAAATTAATTAAGTATATTAGACTACATTTTCTATAATGCTAATAGTTTGTCTCGTTCCTAAACTGAGCTAACTAATATGCACCACAATTGCAGTAATTGTGCACAGAATTGCTCAAAATATTTCCCCCAATATCATGTCAATGATTTCCTATAAACTCAGTAACAGAATAAAATGCACATGGTTTTGCATTTTCAAAATAGTCAATAGTTTGTGCCTCACTCCTAAAACAAAGCCACATCATCCAGATTGTGGGCAATAAAATATTGTCCAGAATTTCAGAGATAGTTTTGCCAGGAATGGTTTACGAAACATTTTCTGGAAAACAACTCAAAAGATTTTCAACAACTTTGAGATTATGGTGTTCAAAAAAATCTGTACTTCAATGCCCATTGATTGATTGTCTGTGCCAACTTTCCAGTTCTGTCAAAATGACTTCTCATACTGTCTTGCGAATGTGGATGACATAAGTTCCATCTCATAAGTATAGGTATTTGAAATTGTGCAAACTTTGCATCTTGCAATAATTTTCTTAGAAGCAACACTCAGTAGAAGACTTAAACTATGAAATGTTTTTTTTTTAATAACCAGTTATCAATTACAATTTTTTTAATGTTATGAAATTACTCACCTATCCCTAACTGTACAAATTACCTCTGTTGTAGATCACTCCCCAATTAACAACTACTATGCTTTACCTAAATTGGACATCATGTGATGGTATATGTGTACATATATTTCAGGCAACAACGTTGAACTGTACTCATACAGCTTGCCACTATTGCCTCCAAGAATGGAAGAAAAAGAAGAACATTTGCCCTATTTGCCGAACACCCATAATTACAGAAAATCGCTCAATTGTTTTAGATAGCTTCATTGACAGAATAGTGAACAATTTGTCAGATGAAATGAAACATCGTAGATCGGAGCTGGTGGAGGAACGGAAAGGTAAGATGAGGAAGTAGTCATTTTTAATTCTTATTGGTGCGAATATTTTTCTACTACAGATGTTTTGTTTATTATCAATAGCATAGAAATACATATGATTAGTTTCATGCTTCCCCATTGATTGCAGAGGATTTCAAGATGAAAATTTACCCTACCAAACCGCTTGTATGGAATAAACCACCTTTAATTTTTGTCTTTTGTGTCAGTTAAAATTTGTGGCTGCTTTGCAGTGCATTTGAAGGGTAATTTCTCCATTATAGCAATGGTGCTTTTATCAGCTCAGCAACATAAGAGCAAAGGGAAGAGGAAAAAGGGAAGACATGCTGCACCCAACTTGATGGGGGTACCTCAACCTACTACTTCACGAGCCCCAGCTGCAGCAGAGGGTCAAGAAGTTATGTGAGTTCAACTATAATTTCATAAGCAAATATAATATGGGGAAATAATTGATTCCTGCATGGAACTGTTACATTCAGAAATAAAGAAAACAAGCATGTTGGAACTTCAGTGAATTCATTCAGTGTCGAAGCAATAGAAGTGTCTGGTATGTAGGAATCCGAGACCATATGAAAGCAATGAAAACTTGAAATGATTGCATGTCTGGTATTTTGACTAATCATAGATTGTATGTCTGGCATTTTGACTAATCATAGATTGTATGTCTGGCATTTTGACTAATCATAGATTGTTTCCCCATGATGGGTTTTTCTTGGGCCACTCTGTTTGGAAAAAGTCTTTCAATTTTCTTAAAAAATATGGATGAAGGGCCAAATTTTCTAAGGAAATGTTGAGGGTTTGGCATGCAAATCAGGAATTCGTGGAGATAAAAATGTAGTTGAAGACCATTTGTTGTTGAAGACATGCAGGCCATAGCAAAACCCAAATCTAGTCTTCATTGATACATGAAACAATAAGGGATGAACAACAAATATATAATCTATTCTACATAAGAAATCACTGTGATCTAGGACACTTGTTGCTTCACGTTTCATTTGGGTAATCCTCATATCTTTAGACTTCGACTTAGTGGATGACAGAATTAGTTCCAAGACCAAACAAGGGAGAGGATCCTATATGGAATCCAAATTAAGAGGTGATAACTTCATTAAATAATAAACAATTCTCATTAAGTATAAAATCATCCTATAATCCAAATTTTATTATCCTATTTGACTGTACTTATTGCCATATGTTTAACTTTTAATTGCCCTCTTAACATTTACTGTAGCCTCCTCCTTTAGAGGGAGGGAAGCAAAGTGTAGATTGGTCAAACCTTATAACCACATTAATCATCCTGAAGGATGGCTTGATGGGAGAGAGTATTGAAATTCACGCCAGTCTTTTGCCCCATGGTTGCCCTGGAAAATCACACATTGATTAAAGATAAGGAGCTTAGAGTCTAGAGTTACCTAGATTTGAACCCAGGCTCTCAAAGCATTGATCAAAACCGTAATCCACTAAGCTACCATAACCACACGCTGGCATGGGATTTTTTAAAGGGAAAACGTTAGTAGGTAAATTAAAAGTTGAAAGTTAATTTTTGTAGTCCTAGGAAAGTACAGGGCATAAAAATACATGCATAATTATAATTTATTAAAGGAAGAATTTACCTCTTTGAAGGTCAGTTCAATTTTTTCTGGACAAAATATCCATTGTGTCATCAAATAGTCTTGGTTCCTCCCATAGCTTAAACTTCATTAATAAAAACGAAGCTAGGAATGAAATTATTAATTTACATTTACCTAAATGCTGTTATGGTGATAATCATATTAGTAAGCCCATGTGCGGTATCAAAAGTATCCACTCACACACATTTGTTGTCAAGTGACATTCTAAATCTGCATTGCTCTTGTAAATTTTAAAAGGCTTGAAAAAAACGAAGAATATTAAACAAAGCCAAAAAATCAAGTCTAGGTTTTTTTATAGCCAGAATTTTATGAACTAATTAAAAGTATATTTCACTGATTGGTCAAAAAAATTGACAAACTTTTATTTCTTTTGTGACATCTTCCATGGTCCTCTTTCTTGCAACAGAGGATTAGGTTTTGACGTGCACCATGAGCCTTAAAAGTGAACCTGTCAGTCAGAATCGACGATATCCCCACTATATAATTATCAAAAAATGCTCTTAGGCAATAAGTAAATCCTCAACACTTATAATGAAATATAAAAAATATAATCCTTCACAAAAAGCAAGTTTCCAGACTATCTAAAATACTACCTTGATCAAAAATTTCCCGGAATTTATTCAGAAAATTAAAAATACAAGTTTATTCATCTAAATCTATATTGTCCCCTTCAAAGTAATCCCCATCGACTGCAACACACTTATGCCAGCGCTTGATCCAATCCTCGAAACATTTTTTATATTCGGTTTTCGGTATGTCCATCAGTGCTTCCTGCGATTTTTCCATTACTTCCTCTCGGCTGCTAAAACGCGTTCCCCGTAATGGTTTTTTAACTCGATTGAACAGAAAGAAGTCACAGGGAGCCAAATCAGGTGAATTCGGTGGCTGTTGGATGGTATTTGTTGCATTTTTCGTCAAAAAATTACGAATAATGATAGCACTGTGCGACGGTGCGTTATCATGGTGCAAAATCCACGAGTTTTCTGCCCACATTTCTGGTCTCTTTCGGCGAATTGCTTCACGCAAACGTCTCATAACGCCCAAATAATACTCTTTGTTTACTGTCTGGCCTTCTGGCAAAAATTCATGATGCACTACACCGTTGTAATCCATGAAAACCGTCAGCATTGCCTTCTTTTTTGACTGAAAACGACGTGGTTTTTTTGGTCTCGGCTCATTTGGTGAACGCCATTCACTTGCCTGATGTCTGGATTGCGTGTCGTACTCATAAACCCACGTCTCGTCTCCAGTAATGATCCTTTTGATGAATGTGGGATCGGATTCAGCCTCGCAAATCATGTCTTTTGCGACGTCAACATGGTCTCTTTTTTGCATGAAATTGAGGTCTTTTGGCATGCTACACGACGGAAACCCAAATCATTAACCACAATGTCTTGGGCGGATCCATAGGCAATGTTCAAGTCCTCCGCTATTTCTCTGATGGTTAATTTGCGGTTATTGACCAACATTTCTTTTACTTTATCAATTTTTTCACCGACTTTCGATGTCGATGGTCTGCCACTGCGTTCATCATCTTCGAATGACTCACGACCACTTCTGAACCGCTCGTGCCACTGGTAAACGACCGTTTTTTTTTAGAGAATCGTTGCCGAAACACTTTTCCAACATTTCCAACGTCCGTGCGCCACTAAATCCGTTTTTTACGCAAAATTTAATACAAGTTCATTGTTGCAAATTTAAATCCATTTCTGCAATTGTAAAAAATCGCCAACACACACAGAGATAGATGTACTCTTGGCTACGTAACTTTTGCAAATGTCAAGTTATGACACTAAGATTTAAAGGGAATATCAACAACAGATGTACCAATTTAACAAAAAAAACAGAACTCAAATCGGAACGATGGGAGCGCCACACGGTGGTTATTCCGGGAACTTTTTGATCAAGGTAGTATAGCAAAGATAAAACTTATTCATAAAAAAGGGGATGGGGATGATATTAACAATTGCTGACCAATGTCCCTATTGACTAATTTTTCTAATATCTTTGAGTCCTTAATAAGAGACAGGCTTATGAAATATATCTTTGAAAGTAACATTTAAAGTATGGAACAATTTGAATTCCAAGAGGGAAAAGGTACCAATTACCAAAGGTACCTCTTGCATTTTCTTTAAAAAAAAAGATCATGACACTTCTTGAGACTCGAAGGAATATTCTGTTGGTGTATTCAATGCTCTTTCATGTGCATTTGATACTGTGGATCATGAAATTCTTGCAAGTAAATGTTAATGTTATGGAATCAGGTGAATGCCCATAAATGGCCTTGATCTTATTTAAAGGACAGGAAACAGATGGGGGAAGTTTCTGGCATTGGGGTCAACAACATCATGATAAATCCCTTATCACCCATAGAAACAATAAGTCTCTGGGTACCACAATGTAGCATTCTTGAGCCTTTATTATTTCTACTACAGCGGCCCTTGTGGTTCATCGCCAGAGTTGTATCATCTGCATACAGAACTATGTTGCCATTCTCAATATATCTAGGTAAATCAATGATTTACCTAGATATATTGAGAATGGCAACATAGTCCTGTATGCAGATGATACAACTCTGGCAATGAACCACAAGGGCCGCTACTTATTGCAAGCTAAGCTTGATAGCTCAATATTGCTCTTGGAAAATGGTTTAACGTTAACTCTCTGTCGATGTACGAAAAACAAATAATATTAAATTAAAAAAAAAGGAGTGAAGTGCCTCAGTCAGACCTCTGCTTAAAAGGCCTACCCATTGAAAGGGTACACAGCACTAAGTTTTTAGGTTTGTCTATTGAAGAGTCCTTAAACTGGGGGATCGATACCAATGGCCTATGTTTCACTTAGGCAAAAAGTGGATTTATTCTATGAAATCTTACGAACATTGTAGATTTAAATTTACCAAACATGGTTCACTATGGCAACTTTCAGTCACATATTAGCTACAGAATTATTTTCTGGGGAGCATCACCTGGCTTCCGCAGAGTTTTTATAATGCTAAAGAGATATATTAGGTACATAGCAAAAATACCCCCATGGCAAACTTGGAAACCTTATTTTAAAGAATTGAAAATCCTAACTTTGCTTTGTCAGTATATTCATTACTTATGTTTGTATGTTAAGGATAATATGAAAAAACTTATCACCAATACTCAAGTACATGGGCATAATACTCAATTGACTGTTGATGCCAGCCAGTGCCTTTTCCCCAGTACCATCCCATTCCCTTACATTGGAGACTTTTTTAAGCATCTAGATGAATATCAACATTTATTCTGCCACTCTTCTGCTATGTATAATTAAGAGTCTAATGTGGCAATGAAAATTTTCAAATGTCTCCCACCAGGCATATAATCTGCTCCCTCTAGGGGTACATTAAGAAATACCTCAAGCATTTTCTGATGGATAAATGCTGTTATACAGGTGCCTGTAGTGTGGAAGAGTTTCTGGAGTCTTTGGAACACAAACAGCTGATTGTTTGTTTTCTGACTTGTCCTATATTTTACTTCCTTAAGTCCTGGGACCAATAACGTTTATTTTATTTTTATTTTACTTTATTCAGGGTGGCCAGCTACTATATGGTTTATGATTAAATATAAATATTCATTTTAAACATATTTTACTAACCATTTTTATTTCATAATATCCCTGATGTAATTCAATGGACTCTGCTAAATTTACATGTGCAGTTATTGCAGCATCTTATCTTGTAGCTTATACATATATATTAATGGGTAGACAAAGAATTGATGAAATATGTAGTTTTCAAAATTTGATGTTTTACCTTTATAAAAATTGCACTTACTGCCGATAGATAACCTTCTTTGTAATTTTAAAATGACTGCATTGGAGCAGTAATAGTATAAGGGGATATAACAGACAGCCGAGTTAATTTTTGCCATAAAGGATAGTTGGGTAACATGGAAGCAGTAGGATGTTCAGGGAATAGAGGAAGGTTGGATAGAAATTGCATTAGCCTACTCATGGAAGATGCCAAGGGGTCCACAATATAGCATCCCATCCAACAGATGGTGTACTCCACATTTGAAGTGCTCTCCGCAAAGCACTGCAAATAAGGATAAGGATACCACTGAAATATCCTGACACTACCAGGATTTGAGCCTGGGCCCTTGGGATGGGAAGCCAGTGTCTTTGCCATAGTACCATCCCATTCCCTTGCATTGGAGACTTTTTTTAAGTGTCTAGATGAATATCAACCATGCCATAACACCTTTCTGCATTTGTATGGCTAGTGTTCAGGAAATACAAATGCATGAATATTGATGCACTTATTTTGGGTATTTTGTACTCATATTCTTAGGGTGAAAGTCTTCTGAAACAAAGAAAATTACTATCTTTTGCCAAATCTTAAATTCCATGGCTTATGCAAGGGTTATCCATTTGGCCACCAGTCTAAAAAATTGATACAATCATTAACTAATTCCGAAATATTTCTTACCTATGAAACAAGGTAATCAAAACCCTGTTTACATTCTAATTAATATTGAGGGGAAGTAATATCAAGGTATATTACTTAAAATCTGTTGATATTTCACTGTTGGGCAATCACGAACTTTCAGTAAAAATAGATTGTTTTCAAACCCAACTGAACCACAATATGTACATTTTATGTTGTCTTTAGCATTCATTTCAATTTCACTCACTGATTTTCATGGACTTTGGTCAGCTATTTTAGTTTTTAGACAAAAAATTGAATATCTCTGGGGTATGTTTGGTGAACAAGATTCGTGGATTAAAATACTGAATATACATAATTAATACATATCAGACATTTGTTGATTTAATGATGGCGATATTTCAGGTGAATCGATTCATGACAAAGTGATTTTAGCTTAACTTCATGATAATTTTGTTAGTGAGATGATTGGTTTGCATGAAAAAATATTTACTTTGATTTTGCAATGCCCTTGAAATTCTACTTGCACATTTAAAATTTCATGTGCAGATTTATCGGCCCAGGAGAAGAGTTATACTCTATGACAATTGATGCTCAACCTGGCCCAGCACATCATTATGGTGGCTTTGGAGCATGTTTTATTTGTGGTAAGTTGTAATTGTTTTCAACGTTGGTCCTTTTTTGTACTATCATAAATGTGCATATGGATTAAACTGCCGGGTGAAAGTGGTAAAAAGATATCCATTACTAAAAAGAAAGAAAGACTCGTACTTTTCCACAGATTTTATTATACAGTACAACTACTACTACTACTACGGAACTACTCAAGGATTCCACCATTGCCCAAAATATCTCAGACGAATTGGTCCCCCTCATCAAAATGACAGTTAACCAGAATTATTTTAGTTTCAACCACACCCTTTACAGCCAAACGGATGGGTTAGCTATGGGTTCCCCACTGTCCCCCTTCCTAGCCGAAGTCTTCCTCAATTCTGTAGAAGAACATCTTTTTAATGCTGACAATCAGCATAACAAAAATGTGGGCTATTGGTTTCGTTACGTTGACGATATACTATGCCTATGGACCGGAACCAACCGACAGTTAAACTCCTTACTTAATTCCCTAAACACTCTTCATCGGAATATCTCCTTCTCCATGGAAAAAGACGTCAACGGCACCATCAACTTCCTCGACTTGACAATCACAATTAGGGATAATAGACACGAATTTGCAATTTATAGGAAACCCACATATACAGACCATATAATTTCTAATGATTCCGCACACCACTTTTCTCACAAACACGCAGCCCTCCACTCCATGATCCACCGCCTCCTACACATCCCCCTTTCCCCCCAAAACTTCAAAATTGAACTCGTGAATATCACTAATATAGCTACCAACAATGGTTTCAACCCCAAACTAGTTGACACATTACTACGGAAAAAACAAAAAGCAATGGCCATAAAAAGCATTTTCGTATCACAGCCCGCAGTATCTAAAGATTTTAAGTGGTGCTCGATCCCGTATCTGGGAGATCTTTCATATAGGATTTCCAACTGCCTACCCACCTCACTCAAAGCAGCCTTCTACCCACCCATAACCCTCTCCAAACTTCTAGCCAATGGAAAAGACACCCAGGATAGCCTTCTCAAATCAGGCATTTATAAACTGAAATGCGAGGATTGCAACAGCGTTTATGTCGGTCAGACCGGCAGGAATATCAAGTTAAGAGTCAAGGAACACGCTAGGTGTCACAAAAATCAGAATAACAACTCTCTCTTCGCCAAGCATTTACTAGAATTCAACCACAGCAGTGACTTTGTCCCAGAGATATTACACACACTCCCAAAAGGATTAAAAATGGACGCTCTCGAGCAATTAGAGATTAGAAGGCACTTGGTAAACCCCAACACGACACTTTGTAATGAGCAATTGTTCCCATACCCCTCCCCACTCCTCTCAGAAAAACTAGCCTGGAAATGGTCAAAACAATCCATCAACGCACCTGCGAGCCCCCACCCCTCTCAAATCCTTCCAACCCTCCCCGCCCCCACTCTGTCCTGAGGGTATATATGCTTGCTCTGTCTGTTTTGCAAATTTGTACCTGATGATGCCGCAAGTCGGTGAAACGCATTGTACCGTATAATAAAATCTGTGGAAAAGTACGAGTCTTTCTTTCTTTTTAGTAATGGATATTAAATACTTCCACGAAGTGAAGCCTGAAACAATAGAATATAGTGGTAAAAAGAGTTCTTAAGTGTTAACAATTGCAGAAAAACCAGAGACACATAGCTATATGGTAAAGAAGGCTATTCCCAATTTGAAGAAAAGTCAAACCTTAAATTATAACAGCAAATGGCATGCCACAAGAAGTTGGGAGTGAAGGCATTTTTTGTTTGAGGGAAAATGATAGATGAAACTGATAGGTAGTACTTTAACTTAGGGTTAACCAGTCATATGGCTTGACACCAACTAGTATTTCACAATCAGCTCAAGGATATTGCAAATATGAGCAGAATCGTGAGTTTGAGAAATGTATTGAAAGACAGTGGAGCAAAGCAGAAGTTGGTAGGGCAGTGTGGAAGAAAGATACCATAACTCAGTGCAGTGTTGCTTGTACGAGGGTAGTTAGAAAGGTTCTCAGAATCACCACCAGATGTCAGTCAAGGAATTTCTCATGCAGTAATAGCTAATCCTTTATGAGTAGATGCATGACGTGTTAGTGCTATGGGAAGAGATCTGTGGTGTGGACGCCTCTCATTTGTTGTTCCCATGTAGTGATTTGTGGTGATGGAAGAAATTGAGATTTCAACAGTGATTAAATACGAGGGTCATCCGGAAAGTAGTACCCGTTCGTGCCGCATGAAGTGCTGATGACGCAAGTAGCCGCTGGACGAGGTCAGATAGCTTCAGTGGCTTGTCTGCCTTCTCTGAGCCAAGTTGCGTGACGCTAGCATTGCCTGTGTTGTTTCTGTGATTGTTTACAATGTTTAAAAAAATTGAGAACGCCGCCAGTTGTGAAGTGAGGGCAGTGATTAAATTCCTCAATGCAAGAAACGTTCGCCCATGTGATATTCATCGCCAATTAAAGGAGGTGTATGGAGACAATGTAATGGACGAGTCGTCTGTTCGGCGGTGGTGTCACAACTTCAACATGGGGAGGGGGAACACACACGACGATGAGCGTTCGGGGAGACCGTCTGTCATTACAGACCAACTGGTGAGCTCAGTTGACGAATTCGTGAGGAACGATCGGCGCGTCACAATTGATGACATCTGTGAGCATTTTCCCAATGTTTCTCGAACAATTGTTCATGAAATTGTTAAACACCATCTGCATTATGCAAAAATTTGTGCAAGATGGGTCCCTCGCGTATTTCAATGAGCTGGCGGCGAAGGACTATGCAGCAGGAATACAGAAACTTGTCACACGTTATGACAAATGCCTTAATTTGCTTGGAGATTATGTTGAGAAGTAGTTTAAAGTATCCTCTTTCAAATAAAATTTTTTATGTTTGTTAATATTTACTTTTGTGTCTTTATTTCACGAACGGGTACTACTTTCCGGATGACCCTCGTACTTCGTTAAGAAAGGTATAAAAGCAAAGGAAATTCACACTGACTTTAAGAACACTCTACTCCTTCCTATTCAACTGTTGCCAAGTGGACAATTGAGTTTAAGTTTGGTTGGGACAGCCTAGACAATGCTCCAGGTAGTGGTCAGCCAAAACGTGCCACTAACCCAGACATTGCCAAAGTGCGTAAAATGGTCGTGGTGAATCACCCATATGAAAGTGCAAGAATTCGCTGAAGCTTTAGGGATATCATTTGAATGGGCATGTCAAATTTTAAAGGTGGACTTGGATATGAGAAAATGATCCTCCTAGATGGGTGCTATGACTCTTTACACAGGATCACAAATGCATCAGGATGTAAATTTCCGAACAATGTTTGACATTTTAAGAGCAACCAACAAGATATTCTCCACCAGTTAGTGACCTCAAATGAAACTGGGGTCCACCACTATACTTAAGAGACAAAACAGAAGTCAAAGCAGTGGAAACATGTCGATTCACCACCACCAAAGAAAGCAAATGCAATAGTCGGCAGGAAAAGTGATGGCCTGTTTTCTGGAACGTGAAAGGGATTTTGCTGATAGATTATCTTCCCACTGTCAAACAATTACTGGACAATACTATGCTCACATCCTGGACAAACTAAAGCGAAAGATACATGAAAAAAGGCCAGGTTTGGCAAGGAAGGAGGTCACCTTTCATCAAGACACTGCTCACTCACACAAGTGTCATTGCCATGGCAAAAATACGTGATCTAAGATAGGAATTGTTGCTACACCTGCCTTATTTGGCTCCACAAGATTTCCATCTCTCTCCAATCTCAAAATTTTCCTTGGTGGACAGAGATTGTCTTCAATGAAGAACTAACAGCTGAAGTCGACAGGAATTTTCCAAGCCTGAAGGAATCTCATTTTTAAGATGGGATCAAGACTAGGAACATTGCTGGACCGAAAAGCATTAGTAAACAGGGAGACTACTTTGAAAAATAAAAAAGTTTCATGGAGGTAAGTTGTTTATTTCTATTCTATTCCGAGAAATTTTCTAATTACCCTCGTACCTGATTTACTTACTCTACTCTTGTACATGATTTATTTACTTACTCTTAAATATGGTCTCAATAAGGCATCTGGCCGATGAGATATTCAAGTTGTTTGATGGGAACATTTAAAAAGGAGTAGCAGAGGAAGAGGTAATTTTTGTGCTCTTTAGAAGGAAGGTCTGAAACCGGATTACCAATTGTGGTGAAGTCTTCCAGTGTGCCCTCAATCATTCATTCCCTCATCATGCCCATTTGTAATAAAATGAAAAAACCTTGCATAAAAACAACCTGAGAAGATTTTGTAAGAAGTCAAAAAACTATGTACAATTTTTTTATGATTATCTATGCCTTTGAAAGCTCATATTTGAAGATCCTCGCAACTAAAAGACAGAAAGATAGCCTCAACTTTAAAAGCAAAGATAAAGAAAGACAAGACTTTAATGAAATTAAGGCTGACAATAAAGGCTAGGTTGAGAGTGGAAAATTCTCTTCAGGCATCACAACTCTGTGGTGATATTCAACCACAATAGTGTGATTCTCCAAGTGTAAATTCTGTACAATTGGTTAGCACATATGCAAGGGTGACATTGATATTAGCATTCCAATTTTCTTTCCACCAGGGAGAAGAGGGCACTGGGCAGGAGGATGCCCATTCAACGCAAGGGGCAATGCAGCATGATCTTAAAAAAATACTCAAGTGGTGTTAAAAAGATGTAAATGAGATTGACCTTTATTGATGATAACTTAAGAATTGTCAAAGTCTTTTCTTTTCAGGATCCCCTGATTATATGGTAATTGTACCTAATGGCATAATTTCATTCGGAAAGTAATGCATTTAGTAACCTTATAGTCAGGGAACTTGGATACTCAAGATTCTCATATTCACATGCTTAAGGAGTTAATCCTATGTTTTGGCTGATGGCATGTTCCTATTTTCATTGAGAATTGTTTTGGATAAAAAAATAGGTCTTGACTCCCAAGATCCATTGATTGGCTAATATTAGCTCAAATGATTTACTTAGAGATAAGTGTGTATATAATTTTTGTAATTATCTATGGCACATTAGTTTGACGTGATAAGATAATAACTATGTTACAGATTGGAGTCCATAATGATCAACTGTGTCAGATATGTGATTAATATAATGTCTTTTCTTCCAATCATCATTCCATGTGTGTGTCTATAAGATGTATTTGATGTCTTCTTGTTTTAAAATACCCAATCATGGAGTTTCATGGTAGCTGAATCAAGGGAAAGGCAGGCTAATGCCAACAAAAAAATAACCTTACAGTAAATACATTTTTAAGGTTTGCAAAATAATGTTTCTTCTGGCATAAAAGAACCATCAGAAATATTTTTATGAAAAATTTTATACCATTTAACTGCATGTAATAAATAATGGTAAATATAATTTTTTCCCTTTTATTCTATCACTCGTAAAAATTTTTACAAAGAAATCATGGACTAGGCAAGTTTTGAATCAACTATAAATACCCTGACTGCATTTTGTGACATAGGTACTTGATGTGAAAAGCAACTCAAGGTTGCCTATGCAATGAAAGAGGTTCAATGATGTCAATGTTTCACCAATTGCTAATGAGGAAGATAGGTCCAGTGATAAAAAAGAAGAAAATATAACTCTAATTTAAATATCATTTGAGACTCCCTGCCGAAATTACATTTCATGAAAAGATGTACAATTGTGATTATTTGTTTTTATGATTGTAATAATAAAAATATATAACGCCTAATAAAATATTGTTTGAATGGAGATCCAAGGTTTAGGGAGTTTTCCTGTGAAAATTTATTGTAAATATGACAGCCATTTTTTGTTAAAATCATTTAATCTTACCTCATAAAAAATATTTTTCTTTGACGTTTAAAAGCTCACCATACAATGCAGATTTCTTCAAAGCATAAACCATGAAGTATACAATTACTATTGAGAGCCATGTAACCACATGTAACAACTTACAACGGAATATTTTTTTCTTCTTAAATCTTAAAACGAAGTAAATAATTATTGATAGTAACTCACTAAATTATGTTGATACTTCAGCTTGAAGGGACAGAGAGAGATCACACTTCCTTGGCATGAATCGTGCCTCAAAATTAATGGGCAATAAAGTAGGTGTAATTAACCTCACTCCTTGTCGTGTATACATGTCCCATGCAATAAATTTACCCAATTCAGGTAATCCAACAGGTCCTGTAGATATTATATTTTCTGAGGTTCCATCAAGGTGCCAGTCCACCCAAACTGCTATGCCATTACACTCTTTGCAATTGCTGAAAGACAAAAAAAATCAAATGTAGTTGTGGTTTAAGGATAATAAAACAGAAGTATTTAGATCTATCATAAGTTCCAACTGTAAAATCTAGAAGGCGCAGCGGTTGGTTATCTCCGGACAAATTTCAATTTGAATTTCCTGCCATATCGTAGTCCCACTGGAGGTCGCTATTGGCAGGCATTTTTGAAAGCTATAGGCATCTAGTAAACAGTCAAACCTCAAAATGAAGCGGTAGGGCGAATCAGATCCTTTTCTGATGAAAAAATATTCACCGTTGATGCAAAGATCAACCTGAGAAATGCTCCCTGGCTCGCCCACGACCAAAAGGATGTCCCGATTGTTGCGCGAACAAAATTTCTGGATAGTGTTTACATCCTAGGTGTAGTGTCCAGTGAGAGTATATCATGTCGCCACATTTCTTTGAAAAGGGATCAACTATCACAAAATATGTCTATCTGCAAATTTTGAAGAATGTTTTGAAACCATGTAACTGTGGCCTCGGGGAGACATTATGTCTTATAACAGGATGGTACACCAGCTCATACAAGTAATTTAGTCCAAAAATGGCCCTGAGATAACATTGACATATTCTGGTCAAAGGAGTTCTGGCCCCCGAATAGCCCGGACTTGAACCCCCTCGACTATTATGTTTGGAGAGTAGTTGAAAGAGTTACCAATAAGACGAGGCACACTAATGTCGCATCTCTACGCACCACTATCGTAGCAGTATTCACAAATATGGATAATGCTGTGATGATGAAAAGAGTGCATGCGATCGATTCAGGACAAAATTGGAGGTGATCATTGCAGCTGAAGGGGTTTACATTGAGTAATGTTACTCTTGACAGACACCACTATTTGCATGCAAAAGGGTTTACATTTTCATTTGTATTTTTTTAAAATAAATTTGCTTTTAAACAAAAGTTTCATTTGTCCAGGTTTAAGCGCTGTGCCCTGTATGTATAATTTCTTGAATTTAACAGTGTACTGCATGAACTTGGCCATGACCAATTCGCTATGTTTTTCTTACTCTAGCATTATAATTCGGGTAATTTTCAACTTGCACAGTGGGCATTGGAGCCCATTAATTATGCAATTCGGGGATCGCCTGTACTGACTTGCCCATCTGATCCACAACCATGCAAAAGTTATACCACCAGTTAAAAAAGAATAAATGACGAGCTTTTGTAAAAATTTGGTTTTCACAAAGTGTATAGTAAGTGTGAAAATGCCAAACTGAATGGCTTTTAAATGTTTAATAGTTATTGAACATACAAGAATTTAATGTTGGATACAATATAAGAGGACAAAGAAATCTTATCATCAAAAGTATTTCACCTCACATAGCCTAATCATGTTAAGTTATTACAATAGACGATTGCAGACCAAGCGAACATTGCAGGCGTAAGGGCCTCTTAGTGCTGCGATAATTCAACTTCACATAAGCTACTTCAGAGCAGATGTATGCTCCTTTGTAATGATTATATGGAATATGAAACATTAAAAAAAATGAAAATTTCATCCAACGTACAAAAACTTGTTTTTCATACCAAACCTCTTCATACGTATCAAAATAGCATGTTTTATTCTATTTTCATGTGGCCTTAGGTTGTTTGCTGATTTATTTCAGAAAATTAAGTAATAATAAACATGTCTACAAAAAGAAAATGTGAAAAGTGACACATGAAATGTCATCCATTTAGAAATCCCAAAGCCTAAATCAGAGTGAACACAAAGGCTAATGATGAATTGATAGTAGTCATTTTATTGACAATTAATAGGTGAAAGGCTTCCCTCGAAGAGTTTCAAGGTAATGTTAACCTAATCTTTATAATAGAATTTTTCAAGATGGCGACTTCCGATAATAAGTGTGATATTTGCTCCAAAAATATTCCCGAAAACCAGCTATATTTGGAATGTGGTTTTGGCTGTAAGTCATTTTTCCATTACGGATGTGTTGGTCTTACGGAATCAGTGGCGAATTCCATAGCCAACAACTCGCAATTACTCTATCGATGTGAAAAGTGTTTGTTTGGTCCATGTGACACAATTAAAAAAATTGAGTGTAAACAAGACGAAGTCCTACATATTGTGACAGATCTACAGGTCAAGCTCAAGGACTGTTTGAAATTAATAAATGACCAGTCAAAGGAAATCGCCATTCTAAAAACGAGTCCACTGAAAACGCATGAGAAACCGAGGGAAATACCGGGTGACGTCAAGATATCGATCACCAACTCATTGGAAAGTGAGCGATCGCAACTTCCCGTGAAAACTGTGAAAGAGAAGAAAAGTAACATGGAACGGTTTAATTATTCTCAAGTCGGAGCTACTGATAATAATACTAATAATAAAGAGCGTGCTCCTAAGGTGACGCTGCCGTACTCTTCCGTTGCTCGCAAAGGAAATGTACAGCCACCACCTGTGGAACCGCATACCACTGCATGCAACATGAGGAAAGAAGACGACGAGGGCTACACCATGGTCTCATATAAACGGAAACCTCGGCCAAAGCCAATTGTGGGGACGTCAAACTTGGACAGTGATTTAGTCGGGCTGCCGAAAATGATCCACATACACGCTTGGCGATTCAAAGAAGACACGTCAATCGAAGCAGTTAAAAAGTATGTATCAAGTAAAATACCTGGCAAGTGCTTTGAGATCGAGCAGTTAAAGGTATCTAGAGGCACCTATACCTCTTTTCGTGTATCGGTCGGTGAAGACTTAAAAGATGTCGTGGAAAGTCCCGACTTTTGGCCGAAACATGTTTGTGTCAGTAGGTTTTTTTTTCTGAAGGCCCGCCTGACCTCCGCAAAGGGTTAGTCAAAGTTAGACAGCCATTAACAATCGCGCAAGTAAATATTCAGTGCCTTAGGAACAAAGTAAACCTGCTTGAAGTGGCTATGAACGAGTGTGAACCAGACTTTTTGTGTATTACAGAGCATTGGTTAAAATACGAAGAACTTAAGGTTATTTCACTCTCAAATTACTCCCTAGTGTCGTCATTCTGCCGGGCCACGTATAAAAATGGAGGTGTGGCCATTTTCGTGCATAGCAGAATAAAGGGGACTATTAACTCAGTTCACGTGCCTGTGAAGGAAGAAAAAACCTTTGAATGTGCAGTGTGTTTCCATGAAACTCCAGTGGGATTGCTTGTGCTCATCTCCATCTATAGATCACCAACTGGTGATTTTCATTCATTCATTAAAAAACTGGACCAACTCATTTGCTCCTTATATGCAAGCAACAGGATACTCGTGCTGAACGGCGATCTCAACTGTAATCTCTTAGTTGACTCCCCTCACAGATCAGAATTGTTGAATCTGTTCAAAACTTATGGCATGGAATGTTTTAACAATAATCCTACCAGAGTCACTCCCACATCTGCCACCCTAATTGATTACGCTGTGACCAACTTTAACCATGAAAAAGTAGTCACAACTGTTTGCGACCTAGGTATAACAGACCATTGCATGGTGAAAATAAGTATTGATACTAACCAACCAATGGATAGTCCAAATGATAAAACTTACCCAAGGCGGTCTCTCACTCATGGAAATATGCAGCATTTTCTGCTCCTTCTTCAGTCCCAAAACTGGGACAATGTCTATGACCTTAAGTCAGTAGACGAAGGTTTCAATTACTTTTATTCAATTTTCAAACACAATTTTGAAATGTGTTTCCCAGTAACACATCATAAAATATTTCATAGAACTAAATGTAAGCCATGGCTAACTGATGAGATCCGTTATTACTCAACTATCCTTAAAAAACTTGCTATCTCCAGTAAAAGTTCAAACAATCATGAACAAAGGTTACTCTATAAGGAATTTCAAAAGTATTACCGTAAACTGATTTCTACCACGAAAAGAACCTATAATGATAATATGTTACTTAATTCCAATAACAAGTCCAAAACTGCATGGGAAATAATTAATGACTGTAGAGGTAAGAAAAATCCACAACTCACTCTCCCAAAACTTTGTAACCCTGAAAATAACACTGCCATTAGCTATTCATCTCTAGCTAATAAATTTAACAAATACTACGTATCAGCTCCTTGCCTAACTACTTCTCCAGCCAATGTGCTTTTAGCAAATGCACCATCGTCAATGTTTGCCAAGCCCTGTTCTGAAACCAATCTAAAAACTATTGTCTCCTCACTCAGAAACAAATCCAGTACTGGCCCAGATGAAATTCCTGGTAAAGTTGTTCATCATTGTTTTGAAGCCATAAAAGCACCCCTTTTATTTTTAATTAATGAATCTTTGATACAAGGGATTTTCCCATCCCAATTAAAAGAATCAAAAGTAGTGCCCATTTATAAAAACCATGGCTGTGTAAATGATTTGAATAACTACAGACCAATAGCCGTCCAAAATACATTTGCTAAAATATTCGAAAAAGCCATGTATATGCAAATAGCATCTTATCTCGAAAAAAACTTCCTACTTTCTAATTCTCAGCATGGATTTAGATCGGAAAGGTCTACCACAACTGCCATATGTCAGGCAATCGACAGCATACTTAATTCATTAGATGCTAAACGCAAAACTCTTGGAATGTTTTTTGACTTGTCAAAGGCTTTTGATAATGTAAACCACAATAGACTACTAATTAAACTCAATAGAATAGGAATTAGAGGAAGTCC
Source organism: Hetaerina americana (assembly GCF_022747635.1). NCBI lineage: Eukaryota > Metazoa > Arthropoda > Insecta > Odonata > Calopterygidae > Hetaerina > Hetaerina americana. The sequence continues at coordinate 46,689,940 of NW_027287316.1, forward strand.
TTTAAACTAGTTGAAGTCCTTTATTCATAATCGCACTCAAAAAGTAGTGTTATCAGTTGATGGGTCAAAATATTCATCCGAAGCATACCAAGTTAACAAAGGTGTTCCACAAGGCTCAACCCTTGGGCCACTCCTCTTTCTGATTTACATCAATGACCTACCTAACTGCTTACCAAATAATGATGGAATAATACCAGTGTTGTACGCTGACGACACTAATATAATAATATCAACACAAACATATCCCAGCCTTGTGGAAAAAGCTAAGTCTGTCACACTTGCTATAAACAAGTGGTGTACAGACAACCTTCTAGACTTAAATGTAAATAAAAGTAAAATAGTAAACTTTACACACAATAAGAACATATCAGATGATCTGCTGGTAAAAATCAATGACCTATCAATTGAGCGTGTGACAGAATGCAAATTTCTAGGTATTTCTCTATGTGCAAATATTTCTTGGGATACTCATGTAAAAGCCCTCCAACACAAGCTCAGTTCAACTTGCTACTTATTAAGACACCTGTATGAAACTACAAGTAAAACTGTACTACTCAATTTGTACTATGGGGAAATTTACTCAAATATAACCTACAGTATAATATTATGGGGATCAGCTGCTATTTCTCAAACCATCTTTAAAATGCAAAAGAAAGCTATTAGAATCATCGCCAGGAAACCTTACAATGCTCCATCAAGGCCTATTTTCCATGAATTAAATTTGCTACCACTCCCATGCATCTACATTATGTTTTTAATTCTATATATAAAAAATAACATCGGCAACTATTCTCTTAACTCTGCCTATCATCATCATTACACCAGAGGCAGGAATGACTTCCATTATGGGAATATAAGAACTAAAGCATTGAAATTAGGACCCAATGAAATGGGCATCAGATTATTTAACAAACTACCCAAAAGTATCAAGGATACACAGGGAACTGCCGTATTCAGGCATAAACTAAAAAGATATCTACAACGCAATATGTTTTACTCGGTTGATGAATATCTCAACAATATTCCCGACCAGTAAGTTCATACTTTTAGTTTCTAGCAATGGTAATGGTCTGATTCATGTTTGTGATCAATGATTTTTCTGAATTTGATATTGTATGTGCATGTTACAGCCGATGTTCATGGGTTTGTACCAAACACTTATGTAACTATGAGCATCTATTCTTTTATGTATCTTAACTGAGCCTGTGTCTTTGCTCCTCATTGACGTGCCTTATATCATGTACATACTTCACCCACCTGGTATTTTTGTATTGTGATCTCTGGGCAAATAAAAGGTAATAATAATAATAATATATGAATGGAATAATTAAGATTTGATGTTCATTCTGAAACAGATTTAGTGGTTTTCAACTCTGGAGGCATCCTTCACAGAGTGAGCAGTAGAATTGCACAACTTAATTTACAACATTGATGTTCCAATGTAAATGACTATGTAACATTAGGGGGAGCATGGTTATATGTAATATTATTAAACACTCTAGTACCAACTGATTATAGCTAAGTTTTGAGAATGATCTTCACACACATTTCATTTCCACATTATGATCAATACCATTGTGAACATATCATCAAATCATATCATGATAGCATTTCACACATTTTATTTGCATTGTTTAGTCCACGAACTCCTTCCAATTCCATAATGAAAATGAGTGTAGAACTGAGGTGACAAGAATTATCTGTACAATTAAAAGGTTTTTGCCCCTCTAATTATATAATTTCAAAAACAGATTAAACAATATATCGAGCCCTAATTCAGCTCTGCCTTTTTTATGCTCCCAGGTCCATATAAATACCATTTAGGCCTTCAACATGTAAAACTCCATGAGAAGGATTAACTCCACCTAAAGCTTAAATACTTTCCTGAATAATCATGGTCTTTCACAGAGATGTATAAAACAATCTGAAAATTATCCACATTAAATATGATATATAAAGGCTCTACACATACCTTTCTACATTAAAAACTCCTCTTGCAACCATGGAATCTTCTGGAACAGTTTTTTGAAAATCAAATTGAAACAATTTGTGAGGCAAACTAACAGCCTTACAAGGATATTCCCAGAGTGGTTGTGGCTCCAGAAGTTCATCTCCAATAGATCTTGATGACTACATGGAAGAAATTGAGAAAAAATAGATGTGAAATTAGATGAAACATGGCTGTTTTTGAATTTTCACACAATTAAAAATTCCTTGGATTTTAAATTAAAGTTTGAATGACTTGGGATTATTAACCACAAAACTTCCTAAAATTTTTCTCTGAAAAAAATTTGCAGATATAATAGCTTATATTTAGAGATCAACCAAGTCACTGACAATATAAACATTCCAGTAATATATTTACCTCAATTAACTGATCAAAATCTTCCACTTTAAACCCCTCCACACAATGCACAGGAGCACGAATCTTCCAGAGATCTTTGAATTGAACAGCCATTGCCCATATAGATGCCCCAACAGGCATTATCAGTGCATCAGGGTGCAATAGGTGTGACAGCTGAGCCTTGCGGTACCAGAAATGTAAGTTGTGCCATGGCAGAAGAGAACTGCAGAAGTGTGGCTCGCCCAATACCATACTAGCCTAAGGAAAATAAAAGTACTCATGAGACATTATTCCAGAGTTCCAAAAAAATATTGGCAATACGTGAAACACAACAAACTAATTAAAAATTATACACACAAGAGATCAACAATCAGACAACATGCGAAGCCATGTAAAATACTTTGCGCTATCTATATGAAAGATTAACTAGGGGATGCAACATCTATTAAAATATAACCAAAGCAAGATACAAGGTTGATTCTTCAAAAATTTTTACAAGCTGAAGTTATTGAAGACAGTATGAACTTCTGTAAAAACAATTTTCTTCCTCATATGTCAGGGATCTACACTAACTACACTGCAAGTCATTACCCAATCACATTCAAATATCATGGTATGTTCTCTGATCATAAAACAAAGCATTTTGAAATTAATATGATATTAAGGGAGGACGGCATGATATAATGAGCATACTCATTCTAAATAATCATCAATACTCTTTATAAATAAAACAGTTTCTGACGTCACTTGGTGGAAATTCTTCATATTGAAATTAAATTTAAAACACTTCGCTTTTCCACATAAAAACTTTTATTTACGACCTAGGTTTCGTTATGGTATAACATCATCAGACCTGGTGATAAGGTCTGATGATGTTATACCATAACGAAACCTAGGTCGTAAATAAAAGTTTTTTACGTGGAAAAGCGAAGCGTTTTAAATTTAATTTCAATCAATACTCTTTGTTAGCCTTGATGTCCCAATACATGACACCACACAAAAGATGTGTATCTGCATATGGCATTAACACACATTACAATGAAACCATGGGGAATGATTCCATTATGAGTTTATTCAGACATAATGGTCAGTTACATAATTTAATATAAAATCTCTTACCTTCACTCCACCTAAATCATCCACATTACCAACTTCTTCCAAAATTTTTACGGAATCACCAAGTTGATTGGTAAGGACAAACGTGTCCCAAATCTTCTTGGATCTAGAGTTTCTATCCTCACACACAACCTTACATTTCCGTCCACCAAAAGCTTTTTCAGCCATCCTAGCTGTTAAAAGCCCTAACAATGACCCTTCACTCAAACAAAGAATTGCTGTAATGTCACTTTCACCACTGCCAGTTGAAGGAAGCTTTGAGAGATGTTGGCTAATTGCAGAGGCATATTTTGTCCTTCTGTTTTCATCATTAAGAGCTCCAATCCGAGTTCTACTGAAAGAAGCATGTAGCCCACAGGTGCAAATGGGATGCAGCTGCTTTTCACTACTAAAAAGAAAACAAACACCATCATTAATTCACAAATGAAACATGTCATAGTGATGGAAATGTGAACTACTTTAACTTATAATCTCAGTCTTGCCAGAAAAATATTCAGGCTACAAAATGAATACATTTTAAGAATACGAGTTAGTTATGCAATTTACATACATTATACATAGTAAGAACACCTGAGGGAGACTATCCATATGGCACATAAGTTGAATTTGCAAGGAATGAAAATGATATTGACCAAAACATGCAGAAGCATTAAAAATGCAAGAACTAGTGAGTGGCAAATAGGATCATTTGCACTGCCTCAATGCAACAGACATAACAGTGATGGGCTCCTGAATAGTAAAAATATTGAAACTTGCTTTATGGTATCAAAATTAAATTGGATCGAAAAGAATTTATTTTTTTCAAAAATATTTCGAATTTAAGGAAAATAATAATAAGTTATTTGTCCAGGGACCAGATAGTATAAAAGAAAAACTGCACGTTTGGCATAGGACATGTCAAATGGGAATGAACAACATTAGCAACAAGAAAGGTATTCACTGGTGCTATAGAATATTCCTGAAAAGGGGAAGACTTAGGGACCATCACACAAGACATTGGCTTTCTGCAATAAAATCTTCTTGTGCAGTTTAAACATGGAAACGAATTGAGGGGAAAAACCCCAAAACAATATATTAGGTACAATATGAGAGTAAAAAGGACCATAATAGTTTAAGAGGAAAATGTTACCAGAACCAGTGAAATGAATAATGCAAATTAGAAAACATATCGAGCTAAGTCTCTTTAGAAGACTGTCAGCATGGCTTTCAACACGGCCAAGTTTCCAGTAATCTTTGTCTATTTGCCGACCATGCAGTGATACATAGGCACATAGCCAGTCATGCCTTCTTCTCAAACTTGGAGGATATTACTTCACATATACACTCTCGAATCAGCAAAAAAATATCTGGATTCTAACCAACCACAGTAATCTACCCAAATAAGGAGTAGTCTGTAATATTTCACATCAATTCACCAAAACATACACCTTAGATTTCCGAGAAACTTTTGACCCTAGCCAATAAGTAGCACCCGCTTATTAAATTATGTATACTCTAAATAAAATTTTTCCTCTCTAAGGAGTTTAGAGATGAACGGGATCCAAATTACTACAGCATTAGTTTTCTGGTGCAATTTTTTTACTTATTTGTTACTAAAAATTTAATGATTTGTACTCATATCAGCTAACAGGTTAACATAAGCTTGTATTAAATTCTTTCTGCAACCATTTTAGCATCTCTCAAATGGGCAAATTAAATTCAGCACTCAATGATAGGTAGGAAAATTCTTTTCCTCCAGGGAAATTCCTTTCTTATCAAAACGCTTCAACTGGACCAATTGACTAATCAATTTTATAAGTTACTTGGGGAAATAAATACAGAAATATTATTTTAAAAACTGAACATAAGTACATTATGCATATGAATGGGATACTAAGAGGATATTTATAAGTAGAAAATCAGTTACTCCAATATACACACACATTAACAATGCAAATGAGTTTGTTCTAGATATGATTTCTTAAACATATTAATCTCCTGAATTTCAACATTTTAATCCAAAATAATCCAATTTTTAGGCAATGTCAGTAGTTTCCATTATTAGCAAATTAAAATGGAATACTCATTATTATAAGCAGTATTTGACTGAGTCACAGCCGGTTTTTGATGGACCAATAGACATAACACATTACTGCACTGCAAGCCCTAACTTTCAAGACACAAATTATCCTTAGACCCCATTCTAAAAATAACAATAACTCATTCTTTAGCTCCGCATACTTTCTGTCTTCCTTAATTCCAACCAAAATGGCTAATTGGAAATTACAAGAAAATACTTCAGTGAAGTTATTTACCTTGCAGGGCTTTTGTCTTTAATGAGTTCAAACCAGAGGGAATACTCATCATGATTTGCCTTGAGAGTAACAGTCTCTCCTTTGTGAAGTGTGACTTCAGAAGGAAAATAATAGATGGCTTGCATCCAATGATCACGCCATGGCAAATCTGAAAAAAATGCAATATCAACAATATTTCCATAAAAACCACCGGCGCCTTGGTCACCTTCCATAAAAACTGCTACTATAGAAGATTTACACGAAGATAATTCAGCAATCATTGAAAGAAAGGCAATGAAATGCATTTCTATGATAAATTTAGGAAATCATCCAATATGAATAATTATAAATCTAAAATACATGCACTTTATTTGGAATTATAAGATTGAACAATTAAGAACCTTCATTTGTAAAGTTCTGAGCACACACATTATTGCAAACGAGCACTTTTGTTTATTTCACTACAAAAGCCCCGGCCTTCTTTCATGAAAAACTGGAAATATTTTGAATTACTACCTTGATCAAAAAGTTCCCGGAATAACCACCGTGTGGCGCTCCCATCGTTCCGATTTGAGTTCTGTTTTTTTTGTTAAATTGGTACATCTGTTGTTGATATTCCCTTTAAATCTTAGTATCATAACTTGACATTTGCAAAAGTTACGTAGCCAAGAGTACACCTATCTCTGTGTGTGTTGGCGATTTTTTACAATTGCAGAAATGGATTTAAATTTGCAACAATGAACTTGTATTAAATTTTGCGTAAAAAACGGATTTAGTGGCGCACGGACGTTGGAAATGTTGGAAAAGTGTTTCGGCAACGATTCTCTAAAAAAACGGTCGTTTACCAGTGGCACGAGTGGTTCAGAAGTGGTCGTGAGTCAATCGAAGATGATGAACGCAGTGGCAGACCATCGACATCGAAAGTCGGTGAAAAAATTGATAAAGTAAAAGAAATGTTGGTCAATAACCGCAAATTAACCATCAGAGGAATAGCGGAGGACTTGAACATTGCCTATGGATCCGCCCAAGACATTGTGGTTAATGATTTGGGTTTCCGTCGTGTAGCAGCAAAGTTGGTGCCAAAAGACCTCAATTTCATGCAAAAAAGAGACCGTGTTGACGTCGCAAAAGACATGATTTGCGAGGCTGAATCCGATCCCACATTCATCAAAAGGATCATTACTGGAGACGAGACGTGGGTTTATGAGTACGACACGCAATCCAGACATCAGGCAAGTGAATGGCGTTCACCAAATGAGCCGAGACCAAAAAAACCACGTCGTTTTCAGTCAAAAAAGAAGGCAATGCTGACGGTTTTCATGGATTACAACGGTGTAGTGCATCATGAATTTTTGCCAGAAGGCCAGACAGTAAACAAAGAGTATTATTTGGGCGTTATGAGACGTTTGCGTGAAGCAATTCGCCGAAAGAGACCAGAAATGTGGGCAGAAAACTCGTGGATTTTGCACCATGATAACGCACCGTCGCACAGTGCTATCATTATTTGTAATTTTTTGACGAAAAATGCAACAAATACCATCCAACAGCCACCGAATTCACCTGATTTGGCTCCCTGTGACTTCTTTCTGTTCAATCGAGTTAAAAAACCATTACGGGGAACGCGTTTTAGCAGCCGAGAGGAAGTAATGGAAAAATCGCAGGAAGCACTGATGGACATACCGAAAACCGAATATAAAAAATGTTTCGAGGATTGGATCAAGCGCTGGCATAAGTGTGTTGCAGTCGATGGGGATTACTTTGAAGGGGACAATATAGATTTAAATGAATAAACTTGTATTTTTAATTTTCTGAATAAATTCCGGGAAATTTTTGATCAAGGTAGTATATGCAACTGAAAGACATTCAGGTAAGGAAACTTTTCAATTTTCTCAAGGCAATTTTTGTAAATTAATTGGACTTTACTGGAATGCCATACTGAAAATAAAATTTCCAGACTATTCCAGGTCTTCCCAGTTTTCCAGATACATATGAGGAAATTCTGTAACTTATACAAATATCTTACCACATTCTTGCGGCATCTGCTTATTTTTATCCCGCTGATAGGAAGGATGTGACCAATAGGGAGCACAGCTTAAAATTACTTCCCCTTCTTCATCCATTTCCAGATCCCACCACATAAAAACAGCTTGTGCTTCCCCAGAAGCATCAGCCTTTACTTCAATAGACTTGGAGAAATCATAAGGAATTTGACCTGATTTTCCAGACCAATCAAACCTAAATTAATACAGAAATATTTTTGACAATCAACACAGATGCACACACATAGTTATATACATGAAAAAAGTCCAAAAATATGAATATAAGTACATTCACCGGGGCAGCAATGGCATGAAGCACTAATAAACAAAAAAGGGACATGGTTCCATTTTTTAGAAAAATTTTGTGGCACACTCCCTTTTCAATGGAAGGAAGATGACTGAGAGAATAGATAATGCAGGATGGGAGGGGGGGCAGGAGAGGAGGAAGGGGAGCGAAGAGGGTGGCTTAGGGGCGTGAGCTGTAAGAGTGATGGTCAAGATGGAGGGCACCCCTGAGACAGCACAGTTTAAGCCCAGATTCAAACGTGTTCCTAGGGGCCAAATTTACACTGCCTCAAGGATTTTGAGCTTTAATGGTGGCTCTGAGGGGAGCAGGGGGTGTGGGCAATAATTGAAACATACTAATAGTCATTATGGGAAACATTGTGGAGGGAGGCATCCTTGGGAACAGGTAAAGAGGCTGTCGTTGTGCAAGAGGTAAGGTAATTTTTGCTGTGGATGTTGTGGGGGTGGTTCATTGTCCAGCATTGGAGGGGCAGAGCTTGCAGTTAAATTGGCATATTATGGGATGTGCATGAGGGAGTAGCAAGGGATTGGAGAGAATTGGTCAGTTGTGAAGGGAGGCAAGGAATTGTGAATATAGCACTCATTTTGGAAAATATTGGAACATTGGTGGGTCATTTTTCGCGGTTTCTGAGGTAAAGATAGTGGAGGTTAAGCAGAGAAAAGAGAAAGCATTTTTATTATCAAGTGTTCTAAATTAACATAATGGTTAAGGTAGGTTTTGGATGGACAAAACTACCAAGTAAGTAATTTGTTTCTCCTAACAAGAAGAAGGTTAAAACACTATTGGGAAGTACGATGGGAAAATCTGTGTCAACAGTTACAGATAAGTTGGGTAAAATACTACTTGAAACAGAAAAGATTCAAGTGAGCTGGAAGGAATACATAGAAAAACTGTATGGTAAAGACATTTGGCTAGCAAGGTTAGACATAGAAATAGAATATGACATAGATGAGGATACTTAGGTCCCGGCATTCTTGAGGGTAAGACAGAAGGACAATACGGGAACTAAAATCAAATAAGGTCATGCGTGCAGATAACATTCTCCTGGAATCACTTAAGGGGTTTGGAAATCATTTTAATTTAATGACTAGTTTCTAATTAGTTTAGTAGTGGGAGGAACTTGGCTTGAAGATTCGGTCAGGTCAGTGTTAGTTCCCATACGAAAAAAGGGAAAGGCATGTAGAGGAACACATTTAATGTACAAAAAACAAGGGATGTAAAATTCTGAGAGAAAAAAAAGGAACAAAAGTTGCCAATTCTAGGAGCATTCTCTGCAAACACACGAGATAACTATGAAAAAGTAAACTAAGATTGCAGCCATGAAAACCTATTTCTGCAAGTAACTTAAAATGAGGATATCAAACAAAAGACGTGACAGACTCTGAGATTAGTAAACACAGCTGTTTCCTCAAAAGGACACTATTCATCACAAAACTAATTCTTGGAACGAAAATTTCAGAAAAATAATAAAGATGAGAAAATAATAACCATTGGGAAGTCTAAAATAAGCACTTTTTCATTACACTATAAGTCAATATCTGGACTTGGGTATCTATGTTCCAGTAACTTATCATTTAAAATTATAAAGGCAACATAGCACTATCAATTTGCTTCTCAGACCTCAGGACTGGCGTTGGTGGTATGATGCTTAGAAAATTTAATTCTCCAAGTTGGCTCAGCTGGATGTCATGAACAGCAGGCGCACCTGGGCAAGAGATAGTTTCTGGTGGAGGAGAAACTAAAACTTTCTGACCTTTGACACCCCATGAAGAGGGTTGATTCCAGGCTAAGGCCAAAGGACTCTCTACTACCTGTGCATATATAGTTGCTCTGGATGGGATGACAATACAGTCTTCCTACAAGAATATGGAATTTAGAACCATTATATTATAGAGACTTTCCATCACCAAATAACTTTATTTTTAAACAATCCTTTCATTCGCAAAAACAAATTTTAAATACTAGACGAGCGGAAGCACATATATATTGTTTCAAAAATGATTAGATAACTTGATAAATAAAAACCAACTAAGCTACAGCAACAACCTACCTCCAGCAACTCCTTGTGGGCATGGTTGAAAGTATTAATTGCACCCTCTCCAATTAATTCTGTATCAAATACTTCTGTCACCAATATGTTGGCTCGGTGCTTCATATCTCCATCTTTTCCAACAATTATTTCAGTTGATCTCTTAGGAATTATTTGTATTTTCCCAGCCATCTCATTGCCATTTATTATTCTCCTGGCACACTTTGCCATTGGTGGAAATGCCTAAAACATTATTAATTCAATCAAAACTACAGATTTGGGGCTAATAATGAAAGGGAACAAAATCTCCCCTCCTACGATACACAGAGACATACCTCACATGCAACCACAGAGTCAGCTCCACAGTTGGCTGCCATCATTGCTAAGAGACCTGTTCCGGTCCCGATATCAAGAACATGAGCAGACTTCCCCAATTCATGCATTTTCTGCACAGCAGCTTTAACAGCGACGTGATATTTCTGATTCTAGTAATTTAAAGTGCGTTTGGAACTTAAAAATCAAAACAGTAATGTTGCATTAACAATATATTGTAACATTTCATACCCTTTCGCTATCATGGAGCATGTCAGCATAACCTGACCTAGCGACTTCTTGATGATAATCATAATCTTCATCGATTAACTCCCATTCCATTTTGCCAAGAACTGGATTATATTTCATTTTAAACATGTGCCGCGCATACGACTTAAAAGCTGTTGGTAACAACCTATTTAATATCGCGGCCAGGTTTTACAAATATCCAATGCCAAAATGTATCTGAAATATAAACTGAAGCACTTACTATTCCGCTCTTTGTGTTTTTATATATGTTGACAAAATCACACTCGGAAAATGTCAACTCAACACCTGCATACAACAAGCTTGTCTTTACAGAAAAGAACAGTGTCAGAATTTTTCACTGACGTTTAGTCATGAACACGGGGAAAATTAGAGAAACATTTTCGTAGCCACCGGTTGTGTCTGACATGCCGATGCCCCCATGCCGGATACCCGAACTCGCCGCAAATTAACAAATACAAAAAAAATTCAAACATCATTTATGGCTATTTTTCCTTCCTTTAAAATATATTAAACAATTTATTTTGCAATAAATTAATTCTTTATTAGTAAATTAGAATAAAACGACACTCATAAAACTGTCAACGATTACCTATTACTTCATGACCAGTGCGCAGCATGGCGACTTCCACTGGAGGAGTGGGTTAGTACTTAATTTTCCTTCTTACTCATAACAATTTATTTAATTAACTGAAACTATTTTGTACAGAAGGAGCGTTTGAATATGAGAAATACATTAAAAGAACTAAATTTTAAGGAATTCGCATTGCTGACGCTAAACCGATGGTCATCTTTCTAATCTACCGTACCGGTGTACGCCGCACCCGCCATTTTTCTAATAATACAATATTTTGTCCGTCATCAGCTCAGTAATTTTGATGACTATGAGTTGTGTGGATTTCTTGAGGTATATCTGTAAATAAGGTGCTACGCTGCATCAGATGATCCCTTAGTGAATTTAATCTTAGCTGCGCCTTTATCTACACGCCTGATGATCGTTAAAATTTGAAAATTTACCTTCTGTGGTGTTGAACAGAATTTTATTGTGTGTTTTTGTTAGTGGTTCCCCGGAATTTTCGTCTGTTGGAAGAGTTGGAGCAAGGCCAAAAGGGTGTTGGCGATGGCACCATCAGCTGGGGACTTGAAAGTGATGATGACATGACTCTAACACATTGGACAGGGATGATAATTGGGCCACCAAGAGTAAGAGTTTTAGAAATTATAGTATTCTGAATATTCCGAAGACAAACGTGATCTCTTCGATTCACAATAATTTAAAATATCGTTTTTTGCAGACCCCATATGAAAATAGAATGTATAGCTTAAAAATTGACTGCGGGGAGCGGTATCCAGATGATCCTCCGAGCTTGAAGTTCATATCTAGGATCAATATGAGTTGTGTCAACAATTCTACTGGAGTGGTAAGTTATTTATTTGGGAACCATTATTTTCCTTAACCAAGATATTTTGAAGTTACCGTTAAATTTCTGTGCCTAATGGCTAAGACCATGTGATCCCTGCCTAATTGGATTGCAGCGACATTGATGTGATTTAGATATGGTTGTTATTATAGAGTGTATTATTGAAATACAGTGTTCAGATGAGTATGTCCCTCATGAGTGAATCTTTTACGTTGAATTTAAGGTTGACAATAGGGCGGTTCCAATTCTCTCCCGCTGGCAAAGGGATTATACCATCAAGACGGTTTTGCAAGAATTACGAAGGCTTATGACCCTGAAGGAGAATATGAAGCTATCCCAGCCGCCTGAGGGTAGCTCGTTCTAGTTGGGCGCCCACCGCCTTCTTCCACGGCCGCGGATGGAGGGCGGGTCACGCGGCAGGGGGAGGCTTCGGGCGTGAAGCCTAATGTGAGGGAATGGTGATGTGGTGGTTAAGCTGGCAGTGATGGAAGGTTCGGATGTGCCGTCGCTTGCAGCACCGCCCTTTTTTTTGCGTTCCATTGCCGTCTCGGTACCGCCCTCCGAATGGAATCCCTTTCAAAATGCGGTGTGTTATTTAAAAAAAAGGAATGTATTTATGGGAGTATGTCCCTAGGTTGAATAAATTATGATTTTAAGCCAAAGGCCATGAGAGGAATCAATATTTAATTACTCAAGATAATTTGTGCCTCTTTCCCTGCCTTTATCATGGATGGTGTATTTTTTAGTAATTTGTGCACACAACACCATTAATGGCACTCAGTTTCCACCATTTTTTGGAATATATATTTTTAAGTTCATCCTGCAATATTCGTTTCTTTTGGCATATCCATGATTACTTCCATAAGGACCTGAAAGCATTCCTATCACTTTAAAGCAGTCTCCCCTGTAGCTGGGTGCTTGCTCATTGCGTGGTAGATTGAGGAGGTAATTGGTAATTAAACATAGTGAAAGAAGAAATTGTGACTTTTGAATATTTTTTAAGCAGATGGGGAGACTGAAGCAGGCTGAAGATAAGAAGAAATCTACAAGGATTTCACTTTTTGGACATTGCTTTTTGTAGTTCGCGACTCAAATCCTTGCTATCAAGAGAATCGAGTGAAAATTGTGGCAAACAATATCTATTGCTTTTAATGTAAATATATGCAAATAGGATTCAGTACATTATTTTGCTGGTGTATAAGATCTTACTACAGGAGAGGAATGAAATGCTGTTTGGCATACATGCTCATATCATAACTATTTTGGCAAGTCTCTCAACCTTGGTTGTTTTCTTGCTGGGTGATTTGCCCTCAGGATCACATTAAGGGCTCCTCACTTTCAGCTTGAGATAATAATGAGGGTGTTTTTGGACTAACTTGGTTTTGCCCCTCATTATTTAGCACTGGGTGTGATAGTGGCGTTGAATCAGTGTACTGATGTATTACTGAATAAAATGCAAAAAATATTAAAGTCTGGTTTAACACAAGTCAGTCTAATGGTTTTATTCTGTACATCAATCCAAGTTGGTTCATAATCCCAGAGGTCAACTGTTAAGTATCACTTTGAGCTTACAGTTAGCTTTGTACTCTTTCTTTTTGCCATAACTGTTTTGAAGGGTGATAGTGAGAAGTCCTAATTTTAAGCTTACTTATTCCAGGTTTATTTTTGTAAATTTTTGCTTAGGAATTGTATTGGTTACCATTGTATCTTGTATTTTGTATGAGTGAAGATGTAAAATCTGATTAAGAAATGCGATATTATGTCAGAAATGAAACAGGTTAAAGGTATTCTTTAATGTTCAAGGATAATTAATACTCATACAGCCTCCCAGGCCACAGCTTTGGGGATTGTATAGTTTGGCTTCTGTAACCACTTGAAGCCAAATAAGTGGTTACTGGTAGAGTGACGTGTAATGTTGCCACAAGGAACTAGCTCAGTTACATGAAAACTAACGCTTGTGTTCAAATTGTGTACAGTGTTTAACTCATGATTCCTCAACTGGTCACGAAAGTGACATTATTTTGATTTGGGAATGGTGTTGTTTCTGTTGACATAGATTGTGTCATTGGGAAATCCTGCCCCTTTGTTGGGCCATTGACCACGTATTAATTTCACTATACATATATATACTTTTGCTTCTGGACTCATTACTTAGTGCCAGTGAATTGTTAAAATGGGATAACCATTAAAGTTTCAAAAGACTAATAATGTTCATTTTATTCTTTACCATGTGGACACATTTTTTGGTACTTATCTAGATTTTTCTCCACTGTTAGTCTTATTGTTTAATATCATTTTTTGGGAAGGTAAATTTTTTGTGGATCTTTTGCCTGGCTGCTCATGCAGTGCTTTTTTCATTCATTCATCTTTGAAAGATGAATATATCCTGCCATTATTATGTTAGTCAGAACATGATGAAAAGCATAAGGCTCGTGTATAATAATATTTTTAGTGAGATGGGAGGAATGTGCATTCTATTGACATTTTCAATCCATAAATTTGTTTGTATGCTTAACAGGAAATACTTTTATGAGCATATCACACTGCAGTTATTAAGTTTTGTTGAAATGTTGTCATTTAACTAATCTGAATGCCAAAGAAAGTATGTAACTTTTTTGTTGTGGCTCAGTTAATGTTAATTTTAAATCAGCTATTGACTTGGCTCAATAATATGTAGAATAGATGTTTGGGTTCTTCTACAGACATGTCTTTAATAGGTAGAATACCTTGAAAGAATGAATTGACTTTGCTAATATGTTGACTCCTGATACCTACCACTTTTCTACAGGTTTACTTTTCTGTCTTATTCTTATTTTATAGAGAGAGTAGATGGGCTAAAGAAGTAAGAAAGCAAATTTATTGTTGAAGCCACAACACAGATTTTTAGTTGTGACTGGTAATGGATTCCTCATATCATTGTTGAATGTAAAAATGAAAACTCTTTACCATAAGTTTGTGAGGTTACAGAATCACTATCCTTATTTGTGGGAGCAGAGGTCCACTCATAAAAGGGTTCAAGTAGAACATGTTTCACTTGATAAAATTATGAAGCAACATTTTGAAGACATTCTTAATGGGGAGCCTACAAATATGGCAAATAGGGACCATTTTTATTTTGCAAAATAGCTTGGTAATAGTGGGCCTTTCTCATAAAATACTTGCAAAACCAATGGGAGTGGACCAGAGAAATTCCACTGCTGATAAGGAAGTCACCTGTACATTTGTTGCTGAGGAAATGCTTAGTGTTCCTCAAATTCAAGTTTCTCACTGTAATGGATTTCTCATTTGGAAGTGAACACTTATTGAATTATGCTTCAGTTAACACTCTTGTATATTTCACATGGGCTATCAGCATCAGTGTGTTTTACTGGAAATGATTTCAGCCTGGTAGTGGGCTCAAGTAGAGCCACATTAGATCATGAAAATTGACTCACAACATTTACACGTGGAATTGGTTCAGGCAAATAATGGTGGACTCATTAGACAAATACACAGAAATACTAGGTTGCAAGAAACCAGTGAAGCCATACCACCGACAGTTGGAGGACCCAACAGTGTTGGGAGTTCAAGTATTGAGGCATTCCGAGAGAGATTTTGGGGGGTAGATTACAATAGATTTCTCTTTGTGGAATTAATTCTTTTTTAGAAAAGTGATATTGCATGAATCAATTATGAAAAAAACGCTCTACCACAATTTAAGTCAGAGGAACACTGCTAGTTAAATCATCATTTATACCACTGAGCTGTGATATCCAATGGCAAATGCAGCCACATAAAATAAGATTAAGTGCTAACACCATTGAATTATGAGAGAAGATAAGACATGAAATATCTTGCAGTAAGAGATAATCAAGGCAGAAAAATAGCCACCAAAATTTTTTTGATCAGAAGCTATCTAACATTAATGGCAGGACCTCAAACTTGTGCAAGCGTGTTGAGGGGGAATGTTAATTCCACATGCCACCAGGAGTGCTTCTGAAGGTCATTTTGTTTGTGGTCTACAAGCATGTGTGCATTAGTTTACAGCCCACCCTCGTAATTAGCAAGAAAATACATCACAGACCTCTACAATGAAATACAGACCTAGGTTATAGAAGCAATGATTCATTGGACATCACATTTCTACACTCCATTTCTCTCATCTACTAACTTCCCTCTCCTAAATATTGTTCTAATATTTCATGTCTTCATCCTAACCACTGTGGTCCACTTCAGTGTCTTTCCCATTACTCCCTACTAAGCTGTGCAAGGATGTGTGATGATGAAAGTGGATGCCTTGCCAACTCACTGCTAGCCGGAGCATCTAGTGCAACGGGCTGTCCTGTATTATCAAAATTCATCAGCAATATGGTGCTCTTCATGCTTTCATGGAATATCTCATTGACATGATTTCCATTTGCTTTCCCCAATGTTTCGATCGGAACACAACATAAATGTCCACCACACTGGGATCAGCTGTCTTTGCAACAGTATCACTGTAGAATAAATTCACTCTCCCTTCAACCTATTCAGCATGGGTTTTTTTTAAGGTAATCTACCGGGTAAGGTAGGTTTTTCGATGGACACAACTACCAAACAAATATTTTGTGACTACTAACAAAACACAACCCTAAATTCTACTCTACACCAGGTCCCTCTTCATCTCTTGAGTACTTTCTTCCGCCCTTCATCCCGTCCAACATCCCTATCCTGTTCCTTCCCTTTCCTCTTTTGCCCAACATTCTACCCTCTATCACAGTCTTCAACATCCCACTGCCGGTCAACACCCCCTTCATCCACTTTTCGGGTTACTATACCAGAAACAAATATAATTGTCCCCGTCATTGCAAAGATCAATGGATTGCATAAGCATTTCCACCAAATCAAGCTTGTCCATGGAAGGGGAAGAAAAACAGTGCTACTTATAATAATTATTAATTACGTTTAACCAAAGTTTCATATCCTCACATTTCTAATAATATTAATATAATCTGTCAATACCACAGTATAGAGTTCTGAATTTACACACTCCTATCCCACTACTTAATGCTGCCATTATATCATTTTAAATGTCATATTTTACAGACAGAATAAACCCTTCTTTATCATATTTTCTCAGTTGATAGTGCTTCTAACCTTACCCTTTCTATAGAAAAAATGCTTTCAGGGATCAAGTTGAGCTCATCCACTTCAATGCTCAATTCTATTTGAACAGGGCTAATCTGGCTGGTAGTACTCAACAGGTATGCATTTTATTTGGTGTAATCCATGATTAAATTTGGCTTTGTGTCGGCTTTATGCATTGAATAATTTTAAAATCCATTAGGTACTACTGCTAACTGAAAATTTAAGATTGCACTTACTTAATGAGGTTACCGAAGCTTCATTAGAATTGAGAGTAATTTCTACACAGAAGAAAAACTTTTCCAAGAGTTCCACAGCAGTTCTCTTCTGCAGAATATTATGGTGAACTAAACAGCACTGCTTGGTTACTATGCCACATCAGAGTTCTCAGACTTTTTTGGAGGCTGGAGTAAAATAAATAAGGGCAGAACTATTTATTTTGACAGTTTGAAAGAGTACTACATAATTCTAATTTGTTCTAATAAATAAGTACTTACACTACTGCGGTAGAAATGCTAGTTGCATGGCTCATTCCATACACAACATTGGACTCAATAAGAAATAAAATAACCAATTTCTCATAATTAAATCTTACTCAAATGCTACGTGAAGCAGTGAACGAAATATGTATAGTTGTTTCATAAGAGTTAGTTGAGGTTTCACATTGATACTTGTCAGCGGGGCATTCTGATGGATAGTGTAATGTTTAAGAGTAAAGAATGTGTAAATAAATATTTTAAACTTGATATGTATGCTCCAAATTCTTTTCCTCCAAATATTAGGTATTGCCCTATGAGATAAGTAATGGTGGTGATCTTCATAACTCAAGCAGTTGGTCTTCCTGTATCAAAATACAGAACAGTGTGCTCTTGCTGAGGCTCTTTTAATTTTTGGTCGATTGTAGACTATTGTTGTTCAGCATTATTTTAATGTCAACCCTAGATTTTTACCCAAAATGACTCAATTTTCTATATGGTTGATAATTAAAGTTTAATATTGGTTAAATAACAGAAAGCTTTCAGTATTCTCTGGAATTACCATATCTGTCTGACCATCTGATAAGGTGTTAAATTGTGAGGTGACTTATGTTAAGAGGATCTTAAGAATTCTGTCCTTCGTCATGTACTAGAGAATTGTTCCTCAAGGTGTCACCTATGTGATGAATTAATTAAGATTTCTCTCAGCCTATTCTCTACCACCTAAAACCCTAAATCCACTAAAATACCAAACTGCAAGATTAACAGTTTCTGGCTAGATGTGGTAAAAGGAATTTTAATTAAAAAAAAGAAGATTTGGCACATTCCCACAAAATAAAAAGTTTTAATAATGATGCAGGTTTTGACTCATGAGTCATGTACCTGCAGGTAACTGATTCCAAATACTTGTCTACTACAAATTATTTTGTGAAAGAAAAGACTGCCAACTGAGGCCAATATTAAAAAATTGAATGGCTGAAGCACTGTCTTTTCCATATTAAAAGATTTTGTTCTTTTCCATAGACTTCATTTTTTAGATAATGCATTTCACCGACTTGTGCTATCATCAGGTACATATTTTGTTCACATGCAACAGTTGAATATATAGTTTAGTAGAGGGGGTGAATGTAAAAGGATGGGATGTTTATAGTGGGAGTCACGGTTATTTAGGTAAGAGAAAAGAGAAGGTGGCGATGCCTTGGTTGTGATGTGGGGTGGGGTGGCGGGGAACGGATACGCTGAATGATGGAATTTGTTTACTGTCAAGGTGAGTTTCTCAGAAAGGAGAGGAGAGGGATGTGAGTAATTTCTCGTTACGAAGAATCATTTTCGTGCCTGCCAATAGCCTTCTAATCTTGATTTGCTCAAGAGTGTCCATTTTTAATCTTTTAGGAAGGATATGCAGTATTTCGGGGACAAAATTGCTGTTATTTGAAATCTATGAGGTGTTTTGCAAAGAGGGAATTGAAATTTTGATTTTTGGGACACCAAGTGTGTTCTTTGGTTCATGTCTTAAAATTCCTCCCAGTTTGACAAACATAAAGAGGTGTTGCAATTATCATTTTTAGTATATGGGGGCCTGATTAATGAAGTATTTCCTCTAAGACAAACAGGATTGAATAGATGGCTGCGTAGGTTTTCCTGGTGGTGGTTTGAAGAATTTTTCATTCTCGGGTTTCACCGCGTCGTTGTTTGATTCAGACAACAGTTTCGCCGAAGTTGCATTTGGCGTCTTCAGGTCGAAGATGAGGGACTTGGAATTTTGCCACCCTTATACAGGTGGTCCCGTCTAGTGGCTGCTCGCTGATTGGTCCGTTCCCAGAGAACTCTCTTCCACGCGTTGTGGAGATGGTAGCCTTCATCTCCGTTAATGTTCTCCGGGTTTTTTGCATCTCAATTGCTTCTCTAATTAATCGTGGGTAGTATCTACTCTCCTTGGCTATAATGTTTGCTTTTTGGAATAAGATCTCGTGACCGGGTTCACTCCATTGATGTTCTGAAATGGCCGACAGGTGAAACTGCTTATTTGTTGTTGCCCGGAGGTGTTCCTTCATCTGAACTTTCATTGAGCGGCATGTTTCCCCAATGTAGGCTTTCCCACATGAACAGGGTACTTGGTAGTCCCCTTCGTATAGGTCTTTCGGAATTTTGAAGCAATAATAATAAGAGAAGCAATTGAGATCGCAAAAAACCCGGAGAACATTAACAGAGATGGAGGCTACCATCTCCACAACGCGTGGAAGAGAGTTCTTCGGGAATGGACCAATCAGCGAGCAGCCACTAGACGGGAACACCTATATAAGGGTGGCAAAATTCCAAGTCCCTCATCTTCGACCTGAAGACGCCAAATGCAACTTAGGCGAAACTGTTGTCAGAATTAAACAACGATGCGGTGTAACCCGAGAATGCAGAATTCTTCAGGATTGAATAATTTCAAATACAATAGCAATTTTGTCTCTGTCTGTCAGAGAAATACCACCACACACCTACGAGTAGGCAAGATTTTCTCAAGGTGCCATACATTTTCCCCAAAACAAAGAAATTCAAAATTAAAAGGAGATCAACTAGAAAAGTAATAATAACTGTGTTGTGGAACTGAAATGGGTTTCCGGAAAGCACAGGCAACCAATTTCTACAGCATGGGCGTACTACCCCTTGTCTCTGGCTGAAAAAGTGTCAATAATAATATTAAGAACTATGTAAAACAAGTAAGTACATATGGATTTACAAAAAATAACCTTTAGCGATGAATGTTTTTAAGCTTTGTACTGTTATTACCACTACTTTCTGAACGACCCTCACATAAAATTTCATCTAACAAAGATCGGTAGGTATGGATCCTTGGACTTGTTGAACCTAGTTAGGGTAAAATGTAACTACACTCTAATTGGACAAGTAATAAAATACAAGTATGCTGAGATTTTAAAATTTTTTTAGTGCTTCAAAGTTGGATAAGGAATATTTTATTTCATTCCTAGTAAACACTAAGGTAGTTAATAGGTCCCATCACTCTGCATCATTTGCTGATGCAACAATACATTAGGCAAGTTAACATTTTAAAAATAAGTGGTGTTTATCCCACTTGACTTCATGATTTCATTGTTTAAGATCATTCGTAAAATTTGTACCATTATGCATAAATAACTAATGGATATTTAAAAATGAGATTAGGTAAAAATTCATGGTAGAGTACAATTCAGTTACATAGGATTTTCTAT
Organism: Hetaerina americana; assembly: GCF_022747635.1. Classification (NCBI taxonomy): domain Eukaryota; kingdom Metazoa; phylum Arthropoda; class Insecta; order Odonata; family Calopterygidae; genus Hetaerina; species Hetaerina americana. The sequence goes on from NW_027287316.1 coordinate 46,710,845, forward strand.
GTTCTCAAATTCCACAAACAACAGGTATACAACCTTAGTTTGATTTGGCCTACTTGGTCATTTCTAGGTATTCAGATAATTACACTTCAGTTGCCCTACTTTGAAGGGATCTAGGAAGAGAATTATGTAAATAGGTACTTTCAGCACTACAAGATATTGAAAATTGAGGAAATATTTCAAATGTTTGTAGCATCATGTTATACACTAAAGTGCTTCATTAGTATTTCAATTCAAAACCAGAATAGGCCGGTCAAACTAACTTCAGTACTTATTACCTAGAATTACTGTACCCAAGCTATTTTAAGTATCTGGTATTTTAATTAATTTAATGGTAACATTTTGTCCAAATATGTTCATTTAACAAAAACTCATGGGGCGAACAATGAACTTGAGCAAAATATAGCCCTAAACTTCTAAAACAATTTATCGACTGACATGTCAGCAAAATTATAAATAAATGAATTACTCATTTATTGAAGGTCACAAATAAATCATTTCATAAAATAATTTATAAAATCTTTAACAGGAATACTCAAGTATACATCATTTCTTATGATGACTTCTTGTTGCCTTTTCTTTTTGTTTTTTAATGTGCTTCTTCATTTTCGTTTTCCGCTTCTCTGCTTTTTCTGCCTTGATAGCATTTTTCCTTTTCTGTGGAATTGAAACAAAAGAAAGAAACTATGTGAAGTCTGTTTAGTCTTAAAGAACAAACACACATTAAATTTAAAATGTAATTAGGCTGTCATTATCTTTTTACACATAAAATGTAAATTACACAGGGAAGAATTACATTTTTTACAGCAGAAGTGAATAATACCATATCATGATTTATTTAAATGATAAAAAGGAATTGTTTCAGTTCAAAAATTATAAATATGAAGTCTGTTCAAATATTTCCCCCACTTTTTTATTACAAAAAATATACTTCACTTACTGGCCAGGGTTCATTCAAAGTAGTCTCTTCCCCACCTAACATACACACTTATCCCAACAGTGTTTTCACTTTTTGAAACAGTCCTGGAATGCTCATAAGTTCCTCAGTTGAATTTTTCTTGATTGGAATAGTGGCAAATCTTTTTCCTTTAAGCAGGGTTTTTAATTTGAAGATCAGGAAAAAGTCACATGGGGCCTGGTTTGGTGAGAAGGTTGGGTGTAGAATCATAATGGTCTTGTATTTGGCTAAACACTCATGAATTCTGAGAGATAAATCAACCAGCACGTTGCCATGGTGGAAAAACCACTTGCCACTCCTTCAAAGTTTGGGCCGTTTTCACCTGATTCTCTCTCTTAGGCATTTCATTAATCCCAGATAGGACTCCGTGTTGGCTGCCTGACCTTCAAGTAGGTATTCTTGATGCACCACCCCATTTGCAACGAAATACAGTCAATATTACCTTGACATTCGAGGGAACTTCTTGAGCTTTTTTGGGACTGGGGGATATTTCAACAATCCATTGTGGAGATTTTACTTTTGTTTCGATGTCATATCCATAAACCCATGATTCATTACCTGTTACTATGATCCTGTACAAGAAGAATTCATCCTTATCAGCTCGATCAAACAGTTCTGGACAGGCAAACTCAATGTCTTTTCTGATCTGCTGTCATCAGGTGAGACATGAATTTGGTGGTGACTCAATGAATCCTCAAATTTTCAGCCAGGATTTCAAAGCACGAACCAATCAAGATGCCACACTCTTCTGCAAGTTCCCTGACAGTCAAATATCGATTTTCATGAATGACATGATTCACTTTCTTGATGTGGCGATCATCAGTCGACGTTGATGGTCTTCCGGAAAGCTTGTCGTCTTTCACCGATTGCCGCCCCTTTGCGAACCAGGAAAACCACTCATAACACACGGTACGTTTCATAGCATCCTCACCATAAGCCTAGGCAATCAACTCAAAAGTTTCTGAGAAGGATTTGCAGAGTTTCATGCCGAATTTCACAGAGCAACATTGCTCATCCAAAGAGCTCATTTTCATGGATATAATTTTTTGCCGCACTCCAAAAGTACCCTTTCACATAAGTGGCCATAACTAATGAACAAAAAAGATATCAACAAAGTGGTTGAAGGCAGTTATTCAAGAAGTTTGCTGCGGACACAATGCCTCCAAGTGGATTAAAACATAACCTATTGAAGTTTGGGAACATTTTGAACAGACCAAGTACTGTAATGATTTAACTAATTTAAGTCATAATCTTAGCAGGAAGCAGCGATTTCAAATAAATAATTAGAGAAATTTTATTTAAAATATGTACTTGCTTTTTAAAACTTTTACTATAAAATGTATACACTTAACATTATTCCCAGAAGATTAGCATCCAAAATAATATTTTAATACAAGGTCAGCCTATTCATTACTAATCAACAGACACCTCTCTTGTCGACTTTAGTTTAACTTTTATATAAGGACAATCATTTACTTAAGTCGAGAGTTAAAATACACATCTTTTATGAAGCTAAAAAAGAAACTTTACACTCCAACAAAAAAGATTTAATATTTCATGACCATGGCTTCGATGATGCACAGCATCGAAACCATGGCCGTAAAATATTAAACCTTTATAGTGGAAGTGTAAAGTTTCTTATTTACCCTCATCATTAAGGATTACCAAAAAGTTTCTTTATCGTATGTATTAATTTTCTTTCACAAAGCTCACACTATGCTAATCATTATAATTTAACCCAAAGATAAAGAAAACTATTAAAAATATTTTGAAATTTAAATTTGCACAAGGATATTTATACAGTATATTGATATCTTTTATAATATGGCCAATCTAATACTACAAAATCTGAATCTCATTGACAAAATAGAATCACTTTTCACTCATATGGTGGAATCTTATACACCTAGGTTTACAATTAAATCCATTTCAAACACTAATATTTGATCCAAAATCAACATGCCATGAACTTTTACCTTTTTGCTCTCAGGGGATTCATTTCTAGGCCGAGCACTATTTACAAACTTCCCAGAACCTCCCTCTTCCCCTTGGCTTAGGGAGTCATCAGAATTTGAGTCTTCTTCATCTGGGTTACTGTCACCAGACTCGCTGAGAATTTCGGGGTTCATTCTAGGACTAGACAAATCTCCTTTCAATCCAAAGATTGTATCGTAAACTAGCCTTTCCCCTTGCCCAGACTTTGCTTGGTTTATATCTCGTTCAAAATGTACAACCTATTGATCAAGTGAAAAAAAATTCATAGCATTAATACAATTAAATCCATTAAGACACTAAAATACTAATAAAAATATTACATTTTTGGTCACATATACATGCCAAGATGCATAAAAACAAATTTAATTAATCATTAATTTGCATGGTAGAGGTAGAGAGCCTGTCGTTAAGTATTACCTTAATGAGACAAGCAGAACTGAGAATTTAAATTTTTTCATCATTTCCTGGTATATTGGACTGAAATGCTCCAACCACATGGCCATTCCAAGTATAATTTTTACTGTTCAAGATGCTCCATTGTGAAGATATATCATAAGGTGAAGACCAAATTTTTTTATAAGTATCTATTAAACACGGCTGAAGTAAAGATTTTACTAGGGAAGAGATTAGGAATTTACCATTGCAATTTTAACAATGAACTAACTAGATTAAGGAAATTTCCAGGAAGGTATTAGTAATGGCCTACAAAGAAGGCTCTTACATTCATGCTGTACTGCCTAAAAGGACTTGCTTTACGTATAAAGAGACAATTAGGACTGGCTTGTGGATGAGATCCTACTATGAGTATCATGTATTACTCAAATGAAACATTTCCACAGAGATGGTTGCTTCAAGCACATAGTTTTATCCACTTGTGTGTGTGGGCACTCCAGGCTCTCTACCTCTCCATAACAAGCAGGAAGAAAATTATCAACATGTGAAATTGAAGATAGGACTAGATAATTTCCCTGGTTCTTCCAACATAATATAAGGCTAGGTTTAGCTGATTTTGTAATGATCCTATGATGAGTATTCTTTGCTTAAAATGAAGCCGGTAGCTGAATATGAGAATTATTTGCAGTTGGCCTCTGAAGGAGGTTCCCACTGGAAATGGAGAAATTTACGATGACTTAGGCAGGAAATATGCTAGGTTCCAGAAAAAATTGGCCACTTAGGAGGTTACCATGTAGCGGAAATGGCTGTTCAGGTAGCTCTCACTATACTAGGTAACAAATTTAGTTTCCTAGGAATAATTAGTAATCTCAATTTCAGAATAAGAAATAACATCATAAACTTGAAGGAAGCAATATTATAGCCAACTTAAGGATCAATACAATGAGAAAGTACATCTCGTGGAACAATTACTCTTACCAACAGAGACCAGTGAGACATCTCCCCTAATATCTGACGATGGCATAAACCATCCTCAGAGCCACTCACCTCATCCATTCTTTTTGGTATGAAAGACTTCTTGAAAACTTCTTCATCTACAAGCACACTAGCATCATCTTCAGGCCTGGTAGCTGCTCTTTCAGAAAGCCTATCCAGACATTCTTCCATATTCTCACTTTTCACTGTGGGGTCAGTTACAAAATCAAACAGCTCTCGAACCAACATCACAGCCACATCCTTCTTGCGGAAAAATTCTGTAGGTCAACATCACAAGAAACACTTATCGTAAAAATTATAATTTACTATGAACATTTTTCAAAGACGGTTAACACATACAACACAAACAAGGATAGTATTAGAAAAAAAACCACATGACAGGCACCGCATTCATACAGAAAGTAAAATTGTATTCAGTGACAAGTAATGCATAAATTTGCCAACATGCAGATGAAATTACATGAGAGCAGCACATTGTCTTTGTAATGTTAAAAGTAGTCAACTATGTATTATTCCAAATGAGGTATAATGAACAATGTACCAAAATACTAAAAAAATAAAGCTTTGGAAAGCAGTATTCTCAAATATTTATATTTGTTTTTAATGTAATACTGCTACAGGTCCAAATATAAGTCAAAATCCAGAATCTCTGACTTAATATTTATATTCCTCTTGCAGATTCAGTTTGATAATTTTCAAAAGTCCCACATCAATTACTGTCACTTCAGTGACGCAGATTGATTATCCAGGAAGATGATACTCTCATCTGAAAACTAGCGAGTTACAGGAAAAAATGACTATCTGAACGGAATAAGAATTGCTATATGTTACAGTACATTCTGCCTTATGGTTATGGAAAAGAGGATCTTGTAATGTGGCTGATTGAAGCTGAATAAGGTTAGAACCATTGGCACAAATTTACAAACTCTAATTGATTTTCCACAAAAAATACTATATATTTATACAGACATAATTGTGCATTTGGCAGCATTGCAAGTATCTTATGCATTAGACTTTAAGAATTTTTATAACCACTGATACTACATTTTTCCTGTTTTTAGCACTGCTAGTTTTGGAATATATTAATGCCTAAGATGAAAGAATCGGTAGAAATTACATATCTCCCATGATTGATTCTTAATTTGATTTGATATGAAACAAATAACTTGACCATTGCAATGAAAATAGGGTAGAACAATGTATGAAAAATAATGGTAGTTGAGCAGAAAAATAATAGTTGTTTACATTTCTCTCATTTAATAATAAACCTTTATTTTTAAAGGCATTTATAAACCTGTCCTTTTTCAGTTTTCTACAATATTAAACACCCAAAAGTATAAAATATTATGCAATATTATAATTTATTATATGGAATTAATATTTTTTCCAAATGCAAGTAATGCAATATGTTGGAATGCCACATTCAGGGCAAAAATTCGGGAATATATGGAAAAAGTCTAATATGGAATCATCAAATATGAATTGTTTAAGAATTGGACTTAGTTCAGCATTACTGGACATCACTGTACATACACTGTAATATAGAAAAGCAAGCCTAATATTTTGTGAAAACATGGAAGCGACCCTTTTAAGACATTGAATTAATAAATTCCAAGATACTGCGGGAGATGCCGCAGCAGTAACTTTTAATCTTTTTTCCTTTCTTCTTGCTGCACTTAAAAAAAATTCAAATTTGACATTAAAAAAGGTTTAACTGATAAAAAGCAGAAACTGCTAACATAAATAGTAGAATGCATTTACAAAACTCCACACAAAAATATATTTGAACACCTTTCACTAAATTAATACTCTTCAATGGCATGTTAACAAAAACAAACTTGTCTTTGAAAACTTCAAACTCATTAATTTTTACCTGTAATATTTGTGCAATCTTTACGAAGGAACTCCAAAGCATTTGGATGATCATGCTCCACAGACTGGGATACGTCAATTACATAAGCTCTCCCTTCATGATACCTTGAGGACAAAAAAAGCAAATGAAATTGAACATCCATCTTCAGACGTTTTCATTGAAATTAAAATCAAATCTAACAAATTATATTTTAAAAACAATAGTTTTTGGGGTCTCTGATCCATAGGGAAATTCCCTCCACCATTATTATTTAAATTTTAAGACTGATTTAATGCGGCTCTCCATTACTCCCTATCAAACACCACATACCCTGATAGCTCTTCCATCTTAAATCCCCCTTGGCTGGGCCTACAAGTCTGTCCCTTAGCCTTACTCATGGGGCCTTCCCCTCTATTACATTTCTAATAAATCCATTATGCATCACACGGTAGGCCCAATGAACCTGATTTTCATTATAATGTTCCGCATTGCCTATTTATCTTCTACTCTCCTGCATGTGTCTTACTTTATCTGTCCTTATGATTTTGTCCTTTATTGTTTTCTCAATGTGATGCTTCCACCACATTAGAAGCTAGAACTGGACTTGTAAGTTTTTCTTGAAACTTGTGGCAGCCTTTGTAGGTGATAAGTGGGGAAAACTCTGGCTACACTCAGAGAGGGCAAGGAAGTGAGAAAGAGATGGCAGGGTAATTGAAATCCTATTGGATATTAGTTCTCTCTGCATGATCAATGACAATGATTCAGGCTCCACCAACCACTGACAATGGAGGGATATGAAAAGAAAGGTATGGAAAGAGAGACAGTCACAGGGGGAAAGGGGACCTAATGTTTTACCCTTCTCCGTGGACACATACCTGAAACCCTCAAATGACTAAACGAATCAGACTACTGCCAGAGACTGCCCAAGCAAGGTCCAATTTTGCAATGGCTCATATTTCTGATCCATAGATTGCCACACACTATACTAATGCTTTCACATATTACTATCTAATTTTAGAACATATTTTCTCGTAGCATAGTAAACACCTCTTCATGGTAAACAACTTAGCTTGAGGTTATCTCAGCACTAATGTCCATCTAACTCCTTCCATCACATGCAACAGTAGGTGCAAGATTCCACTTGCTTTCATTTCTTTCCTGTTGCTTCCCATTTCTGTACATTAAGGGTTCAGTTTACTCTGATTTTCATATTATATCCCTGTTGCCGACTCTGGATTTTTTTTATTTCCCTGACTTTTCCAGCTGCATTGAAAAAAGTTCCCTTTTCAGAAATCCAAAATATTGGCATAATCATGAAATTAGCAGCCACGTTGGGCAATTCGGAACATGCTAACTTTGGATTTAAAATCGCAGAACTTGGAAACTGCATTACTTTAGTCCTGTACATGCCAGAGATAAGTGCATTCGACAGATTCTGAAAGTTTCAGATTTATATTAAACATAGCACAAAATTATTGATAACAATTTTTCCAATGGCTTTTAACAATAGAATACCATAAAAAAGGGAAAAATCAAGGTGAAATGCAATTTCAGTTCATTTTCAAAGACCACAAATGAAAAATAATCGAGTTCAGGCTGATGAAAATTTTACCATTCACTATGCTATCAACTTGGAGAGCTTGAATAATGAATAAAAATGAATTTTCAAACAAATCAATTCCTTCTGGAGAAATTCATTTGTTTACAAATTCTGTATCACAGGCCTCGGTTTATTTATTTATCTCAGAGCTTTATATATTTGACTTTAGAATTTTACATTAAAAAAAAGCTTTTTTTTATCCTTCTACACCATATCAAAAACAGCACCCTCCCTGGGCGAAAGATTTTATTTGAATACAATTTTCACATAGTTAATTCAACCTACTATCCAAAGAAACACGAAAAAGTATAATTACATGTTTAGCAAGTGGATAACAAGCTTAATTGTATTTATTAGCTCCCACAGTAGGCAGCTGAGTGTCGACCATTTTAATCTGAAAAACTACACAATATCCAAATCCATTCTTAGGACGGCTAAAAAAATATTTCATTTCTAGACTGCTTATGATCTATGCTTAGTAAAAAATTTAGAGTGTAGCAGCTTGACTCCTAAAAATTTAACTCCACACTCTATCGTTACCAAATAATTTGGTTTACCAATCTTTTGACATATCTCTCACAATTTTGCATGAGGAACCTCTAATAAGGATTGTCCCTAGACTTGACCTGTATTGATAGTCATCTTGGACCATACTGAGAAGGGTAATGGCACTCCCTTAAAAGATATTCCAGCAGGATGGTTAAGATGAATGTTATGACTGCAGTTTCACATTGAGGACTCTCAGTTAAATCTGCACCCTTGAAATGCTATTGATCATGGCCACAATTGATGTGGTGATGATAACTTGCATCACATAGAATGGAGTGAGAACAACATACCAGTCATTAACACTTCCAGAAGCAGCATAACATTCCTGCAACTACCCAAATGGTAGTTGGGGAAGCCCCAATGAATTTCTGAATGCATGTACCGACCCAAAATATGGGGAGAAGAAAAACAGATTGTGACTAACACTCTGTAGAATAGCAGTGTAGCTGTCTCACCGTAGAAGAGATGCAGGATTCAAATGTGAAAAGAAGGCAGTCATCAATGGGGAGTATGGGCGTGGACAGGCATCTGAAGACAAACCCAGATCCTTGAACTGAGTTCAGTGCAAATTGTTCGGAAGAGAGGAGTCAACCTCATTCAAGTTCAACCTCAATTTTCATAATTCCAGAAATGATCATTTCTGGAATTCAACCTGGCATCATAAGGCATCCATTAGGTTAAAAAATCCTATCATCCCTCCCATCATAATCTTCACACTTTTAATAGAATCCTTGAGTGACATATTCTGCTTTCAAATCTTACACTGATATGTTGTGATGGAGTTAAGAGTGGCAATATAATGATGAATTTGGGATATTTCCTTGGATACAGTAAAGAAGTAAGATCTCATTTCATAGTTTTTATATCTCATCATTTCCATACAACCCCCTCCAAACTGCAAGCAAACATTTTGAAAACACAAATAATTTACAATGGGACTTACGATTTTCCCAAGAAACTTCAAAATGAGAAAAAGTTCTGGCCCTTATTAAGTATTCTGTTTCTTGTGGACTTACTGTTGTTTGCCCTATATTATTTTCTCCTTTAGTTCTTCCTATCTACTCTCATGCCACTGAAAAAAGCTATCTTCTTTCTTCCATTACCACCTGCTTTTTCAAATATTTTCCCTTCTATCATGGTCTTCAACATTCCACTATCTCTCAATATTTTCTCCACCTACTTCTTCCGACTTCAGATTTCACCAAGCAAATCTCTATCTCCTTCTACCATGAACAGAATTTCATTGTTTGTCTTCCATTCTGTCCAACTTACTTCCTCAATTCTTTTCCATACCCACATCTAAAAGCTTCTTAATCTAGGCTCAACTTAACCTGAAGAAATTTGACATGTTCTTAACATATGAATTTATGTATTCAAATTAAGTAGATCATTTTAGATGAATATATCAGTAATTATTTTAAAAAATGCTAGAATTGCCAAATTCAATGCATTCATCAAAAAATTCTAAACTATAATCTTAAAGTTAACTGTTTCATTCACAACAATCTAACCAATGAAAATGTATTCACACAGCATCTAAAATTAATTGCTTTTAGGTCTTTATTTCTGAATACACATTTGTGAAAGAAGAAAAAATTGTTGAAAAGAAAAAATTTTTCAACGTACATTTTGTGCACTACAAAAGGAAATTCATGTGCAGCATTTAAAAAGACAACTTCACAGTACCTCTTTGAAAGCTTTGTTCGATGTTACAATACAATCTTTGAATATTTTGGCAGGTTTTTTACTATTTTGTTGACAAAGTCAAAGTGTGGTGTCATTATACACACCCAATATTATTGTTTTACCACAGTAACACAACTTTCTCGGATATTCTTCAGGATGCTGTTGATAATGAATAGGGTTGATATTCAATTGTTTCCGGCTCAACTTTGTGGAAATTTATTTTAATTAAATGAAGAATACAATGTATCTTCCCACTGTCTTTTATTCACGTACAACCAGTTTCAACGCTCAAGCGTCATCATCAGGTACAAATTAATCAAGATGCAGTCCATTTATATACCATACATGAGGGAGAGGAGGGGCGGGTGAGAGAGGGGGGTGAGAGTGTAATAAGGAGTGATAAGTGAGAGAAAGCGTTCATGTTTTGCTGGAGAAATAGTTTGATAGCAACAAACACATTCCTGGGAGAAAGTGGTTGATACCAGCTGGATTACATCATGGTTAAACATTATTAAGAGAATCATCAACTCTTGAAGGTTCCCGGCTGTAGACCAATGAGATAAGACAGGAAAGAAATCATTGGAGCTTGAAGAGATTCAGGGATAGTGGAGAGAGCACATTAAAAAACTTAAGGTTAAAGAGAGCGAACTGCTTAGGTAATAAATAGAAAGAGAATGGGCTATAAAAAGGAAAGCTTGGATGTAGGAGTACTTGGTAGTGGGATAGAGCAGCACTATGTGAAATGGAGTTGAACAAGTCAGAAGGAATGGAAAATATCCCCACAGAATTATTCAACATTTCAGGGAAAATGAAAAGAAAATATTGCTTGGACTGAATGAGTAAATCCTAAATAAGAGTAAAGCAGTGGAATTTGAGGACTCTCATCAATAGAAGGGTGCATAATAGCTGGGAAAATTAAGTACCTTGGCTGGGGTTGGTGAACATAATGTCATTTAATTGCCAATTTTTTTTAAATAAGTCATCTCCTGACTCACATTCCAATCGATCACATGAGATAGAGGTGTCGATTACTTCGTGTCTCTGAGAGGCATAGAAAGTTTTGATAATTAAAACCAATTATTTTTTAATTTGCTTCCACAATTTTTTTTAAGTTTAAATGTTTTATTGGAGCTTATAACAAAGGTAATTAATTTAAAAAATCTCAATCAGTTATTTATTTATTAGAATGTCTTCTATTTGGAATCTAAAATTGCCTCTTGCTAGAGGAATAAAGTTATGTTTGCAATTAATATTGTTGATTCGTAGGTCGCAGTAGTGCGATGGTAGAGTGTTGAACTACTGACCGGAGGGCCTGGGTTCGATCCTGGGGCAAGCCTCTCTGGGTACCCTTAGCTCCACCAAAGCTGTGTGATTTTTTGGGTACCAGGTCTTCCTGGTGAACCTGCCTGTCACAGGGAAAGGAACTGGCCCCCCTACCCTGATGTGTGAATTTCACATGCCGTCAGGCTTAGTACTGGGTGAACTCTACCATCTCCTAGCAAACTGGCATTTGGGTTGATTACTGTGTTTATGGTTTTTTTTATTGTTGATTCTCCAAGTGTTCAGAGAAAATAGATGTTTGACGATTGGAAGTGAATGAGATTGTTTCGATGTCAGTGGCCTCTAACTAATATGGCACTCTTCTAAGTCGCCCATCTGCAACTTAGTTGGATAAATTTTGATTGCTGTTCATACCTGTAAACTAAAATCACTGTGGAATTGCCTATAGTACCTTTCCTCCCAGCTCTGCATGCCAAAATAATTGCTCCACATGTCACAGGTTTTCCACATCCAACCTTAGTTTAGGTGGATAAAAAGGAAGGGGAATTGTAATGCTATTGAGAATATGGTGCAAAACTTTTCCACTATTATGCAAAGAAAGTCTGAATCTGGTATTTTTCCTCAGAGTTCAAGTTCATCTAGCTAAATTCTAACAAAACTGACAAAAAAGTCTTGCTTGCAATAATATGTGTAATTAGGTATGTCAAATGAAGCTGCTTGATTGCAGCATTATGTCTTCATCATTGTATTACATCTGTTAGTCCCCTTTTACATTGTTCCCTGTTACACTTATCAACCCTGAATCATAAGTACAGTATCATTTAAAATTTTTCTTTCGCAGGCGTTGAGACAGGCCAATCATAATTTTATTTCTCCCATTTGTACTTTCACCTAATATTGCAATCCAATCCCCCAACACTAATTGATACTACCTTCCCAGCACTTTCCCCATCATTTCTTCTAATTGATCATGAATACTACCGGGTCATTCCTTCAGGTAATTACTAGTTGTAATGTATATCTGGATCACACACAGATCTGAAACTCAATATAGATTATTCGTCAAATATCTCCCCTGCAATCCCCAATTTCTCTCTATTTTACCTCAAACAAATCCAATGCATCAAGATTTCATCCTCATTTTTTTCCTTCATGTTTTCTAACTCCCCTGATCTTGAAATCATCCAAGCACTCCATGTGCCTTTTATAACAGTTGCAGTCTTCATGCGACTCTTCCACTGTTGTCAGCTTGGTTTTGAATGGGTCATGTGTGATGATGAACAGGACTTGCTTCCCCACTGCCAGCCATGACAACAAAGCCAGTGAGTCCATATTGCCATCAGAAAGATATATCAAGTAGTTTCCTACCATCATTCTCAATAATGTTTTTAACCTGGCATCATTTAAATGGTCACCCCACTGGAATCAGACCTCTTTGTAGCCATGGAACAGGAGCTGTTTTAACTAACTTTCTTCTGGTTCCTAACCTTTGATCTACTCAACAAGAGCAACCTCACCAGAAGCAATTAGCATAGTCCCAGACATTTAAAGCCTTAAGGGCCACTGCAATGCAAAAGCCCTTTCACTACATCAAGACCATTGCCCAAAATGTATGCAGAAACACCAAATCCAAAGTTCAGAGCATCTTAAAATATTCACAATGCTGAAGAATTATACATGCATGCCAAATAAAAATATTTCTTTCCCAAGAAAGAATGAACAAAATATTAGCAAGAAAAGATTAAATGATAATTTTATTTCCATGTTGGTGGGTTTAACTATTTGAAGGTCCAATATGATAATTTTTGTGTCAAGGAATAAGAAGAAATATCCTATTTTATGCTGTCACCTTAAGCTGATAATATCAGGCCAAAGGATTGACTTATTTTAAACTCAGAGACAATGGTAATGATAATTATATGCAGTAACATTAAGTTAGGGAGTAATTTAAAGACAGAGATTAATGAAATTTTGAAAATTCTTGTTTGGCAATATTAACTTAAGTATGTATAGTAAACACTCGATTATCTATGCTATGGATAAATCAATCACAAATAATCGAAATATACAGGAAATATGGTTGTGTTATAAATGGATCCATTTCAAATTAATCAAAATGATTCAAGAAAATAAAAGGCTGCGATTAGGAAACAAATGAACTTTCCTTTTTCATTCTTTGCAAATAATTTGCATTTCTTAGCAATCTTTAAAGTATGTTTTTTTCCATTTTTCAGCTATTTTTAATTAGTGTGGAATTATAGTTTTACAAGAACACAGAACTATTTTCAAGTGAATAGCAGAATATATTGTCAGAAAGTTAAACCCATCACGTAGCCAGGAGCAAACAAAGGATGAATATTGACAAAGGATCGTTGTTACTGATTCATATTTGTCATTAATAATAACCAATTGAAACAATGCAGTGTGAATAGTTTACTACTTCTTTGTAGCAAAGTAAAACTATACATTTCCTTGCCTTAAAGAAGAATATGGAATTCTCAGGGTTAATGAATGCCAGGGAAATGATAATGGGAAAGTACGGAGAGTAAAAAATTGTTTAAATTAAACCATTCTCCTAAGAATGTTTGTATATAAGGAAGCTGATCTTCACAATTAAAGCTTTTCTTTGTACAGTTTTCAAAGAAACATCCCTCTTACTCCAGATGAAACATTTTATCCACTCAGACATTGAAAACCTCTATATTTGGAAGGAAATTTCTGATACTGGTAACCCTGATGTTTTCAAAGTTTACAATCCCTTATCACAGTCAATTGAGTAGCTTCGGGCATGATGTGGTGGAAGTCGAACATAATGAATGACTGATTGAAGCACTTTTCCACTTGATAAAATTTTTATTTTGGCCTGATGATGATGTAATACATCGAAACCCGGTCGTAAAATAAAAATTTTATCAAGTGGAAAAGTGCTTCAATCAGTTATTCACTTATCGCAGCTACACCTAAAACTTGCATTTATCACAATAAGAATAAATATTGATGAAAAATTATTTTAACTAGATTTGCCAATAGCTGGGAATAATGTTTATTCATACTTACAGTAAGTTGAATTCACTCAGATCTGCATGGACTAATTTACATTGATTGTACATCCTCCATAATATGACCACACATTCCCTGTAAATTTCTCGGGCCTTGGAAGTGGAAAGTTCTACATCCTAGTACAGTAAAAATTAAGGGAATAAGTTTTCATAATGGAATGAAAAAATCGGAACAAACTTAAACACAAGAGGTGCATGACATTCACTATTTAAAAATATTAGATATTTCTCCTTTAAAATAAACGTATACCAAACAGTGCCTATTCAAACATTGGAAATGAGACAACTAAGCTGCAGACATATGCATGACAGTTGAGAAGCAATATTTCATTACACACAGATAGGCCTATATTAATTGTTAAATTTTAGTCTAGTTGTAAATGGCATTCATTTAAAGAAACGAAAAGTCAGGTTTTAATCAAGATAAACCCACGGTATATATTTTCTTTTACCTGAAGTCCAATTACAGTACATTTAGCTGAAATTTAGAAGGGTGCATTGAAAAATCATTTTCATTATGCTAAAAAGATATTGGGACAATTCTTGATGATAATCAAGAAAATCAGTACAATCAAGGATTTGACATTATCAATGAAAAGCTAACTTTTGGTAACTGCATTACTGATATTTTACTCTTAAACACAATTATTTGGCATCATAATTAATTTCTCCCATGAATAGATTATTTTAAGGCAAAAACAAACGTAGAGGGCAAACACACCACCAAATCAAAACAGAGAGCTAAACAGGCTTTACAGCAGCAGTTCACTACTATAATCCATGGATGTTTTTTTTTTTTAATTGTCTCTCAAGTTTTGAAGCAGAAACTGCAACACTTTATAAGCAGCCAAATATTATTCAAGGGTCCAGAAATAGGTATAAATGACAACATTTCTGGCAATAAGTTCTTTAACTTTCAAATTAACTGAATGCTTAGCAATAAGATATATTAGTTTGCTTTACTCTTTGAATTTGACAAATAATCATGCTTCCTAGGATACTTATTATATTTTCTTATGCAAGGCATAGACTTATTTTCTTAGTTGTCATATTAGCAGTTTTTGCAACAAATCAACTTCAATAAGTCCTTAACGATATCTCAGGCATTTAATTATCTTTTTTAGATATTATTGTACGGATAATTGAAAATTTAATTTTCTAGGAAGTGATACATGTATTGAAAAGACCAGTATAAGGTAATTGTTACTCATATAAGTCTAGCAATTAGAAGTTGGATTTTCAAAAGGTCAAGTATCTTGGTACTGTTAAACTTCTAAAAGGTGTGTCACAAAAGGTATTATATTGCAACTGATGATGCATGAATTCATTTGAAAATTAATTGAAATCATTACCTGATAAATAAACTGTATTATACAGTATACAACATATTTCTGCTTCAGATCAAGAACAATCACCAAATCATTTTAATTTCTCATCCCATCATAATACTTTGCTCTTTCATTGTCCCATTCTCAAAAACTTCGTTTGTCTTCGACAAACACATCCCTTCCATTAATTCTGAGACAACTGATATTATTCCTTGTCATTTGAGTTTCTTCAATCACACCAATTAATAATTTTCTTGGTCTGCCCTCCAAGATGCACATCAACTTTTGTATCCAGATGGGATAGGTCACAACTTGGGCATGAAGAAACCCACATCAGAAGTTTGCAGCTTTTTAGGATAAATGTTATCACAAATATTATCTTATAATTGATTATGAAGCATACAATGTATGTCCTGAAAGTTATGTCAGTGATTTTATTGTGAAGCAACTGTACGTCGAACCGCGATCGGATCAGTTAACACTGATAACGGGGGACCCAGCTAAGGCACAAGGTCGTTTTGGAAGGCCGGGAAGAGATTGACGACGAGGAACGCGCGGTCGTGGATGGCCATCCATGACCACCACCACCGACAATGTGATGTGAGTGAGGGAACTGTTGAACTCAGACCGAAGATTAAGGGCTTATTTAATGGCTGACATGTTAAACATTCTGAACACTCGAGTTTAAGAGATCATTTCAAACCACATCGGCATGTGGAAAGTGTGCACAAAAACGGTTCCAAAAGTGCTTACAGACGACCAAAAGTCATACCACGTTGAAACGTGCCAAGAAAACCTCGACAGTACAAACGTGATTCCAAATGTTTGGAAAATGTCTTTATAGGTGACAAGACTGCTCCCCTCTGACTTTTTTTTGTTTCCACGTCTCCAAACACCCCTGAAAGACAAGTATTTTGGGACAAAACAGCTTGCACCGCGGCATTAAAGGACATTCTGAAGGAGGCCTACTCCAACACATTTGAGAGCAGGAAATCCCGCTGGAACCAATGTACCGATGCAAAAGGAGCCAAATTTTAAGATTTTTAAACACTTGCAGTGAAAAGTTCAATAAATGATTTTTAATAGACTTACTGACATAACTTTCAGGACAAAACTTGTTCACATAATTATCTCAATAATAATGACACACATTCATGCAATGTTGCAAGGAACTAAATGAAACAAGAATTCACATCATATATTTGTATGTGCACTGGTATAACATTCATAATATTGCTATTAAGTATTCTACTGTAAAAGGTAGACTTAGTATAGACACAGACTAAGCGAAGCCACAATACATTTCTATATCTCTCCCTACATATCAAAACCTCATCTCCCCCATTACAATAAACCATTCTTCAATTCCACACACTTCCTTTTTCCCTTCATTTTGTACAAAATGCTTACCCTATTCCTACCACTTCCTCCCTTGCCTAAAACCCTCCCATCTGTCACAGTCTTCAAGATATTGCAGCCAACCAAAATGTTCTGCACGCATCTTCCCTGTCTCATTTGGATTTCTTGCAACAATTCTCTATCCTCTCCCACCATGCTTTGTACTTCTTTGTTAGAATTCTTTCTTTTTTATTTCATCTTTTTCATCCTTCTCCACACCTACATTTCAAAAGCCTCCCATCTATGCCTATCACCTTCCTTCAATGACCATGCTCCCATGACATACACGAGTCTTTTCTTAACATCCTGACTTGATTTACCCATCATCAATTCCTTCCTCCTTGCAAAAGCTTCTTTGGCTCTAACAATTCTTCTTATGCAAAAACGATTATTTGGAGTGCATTATGATATGGATACGAAACTTTGACATTGAGAAAGAGGGAAAACGCTTGGTGGGAAGCAATGGAAGCGTGAATTTGGAGAAGAATAACAAGAGCAAGATGGAGAAAAAGAGAATTAAATTTGCTGGACAGGTTCTCAGACATAACAACTTCCTGGGAAATATAATGGAGGGGAAATAACAGGAAAAAAATGCAGAGGAAGGCCAAGAAAGAAATTTATAGATGATATAAAAAATACTATGAGAATAAAACCTACAATCAACTGAAAAGAACAGCAATGGACAGAAACCAATGGCTGCAACAACAAGGCTCGGCCTTTAGAAGATGATGACGTTCCTATTACCATCACCATTTTGGCCCATAACACTTCTGAGATAGACAAAATGTCCTACCTCTTCTAGTGAAGGACATCCTTTTTTTAAAGTTTAAATTAGATTCATTCTTTCTTAAAAACTGCATAAACTTTGTCTTTTATTTCTCATGCGATCCCTATCACACTGTATTTCTGATGTCCTCAGCAATTCTTGTAAGTGCACGGCTGAATAAGGCCTGATCACCTGCAAACCTACACCTGTAGCTGACAATATGAAGTCCCCACAAACTTTCATCCCCATCTCCACTTCTTCCTACACCTTGTTAACTATTTTCCCCATTTATCATTTTTTTCTACACACACGTTGAAAAGAGCAATATGCCACAACACTTAAAAGCATTCATTGCTGCAGGTTATTTTGTAAATCCATAGGTCAACCACCTGACACTTGTAAACACACGTAGTTCTCAACATAACATTAACAAACACACACACACACACACACATGCAGGTTGGCACCAAACTTAAAAAAATAGATGACATTTTTCTCGTTAAATTTAAGTAACCCCAAAGGAGGCATGCTGAACCATCACATTAAAATAATTGCATTTTAACTACATGATATCCATTAGCATTAATATGGTTCAGTTTTATTACAAATATTGACAATATGAACTTTTAAGAACAGAGTCAAAGTTATGTCACACCAAACATCACACACTCCCATGAGCTCATCAATCACAAGGTCATGTGATCAAAATTAGAACTTGCTCTAATCATGATCGCCTGATCATGGGAATGAAATTCGATTCATGGAATTTTTAGTACAAAACAGGGCATTATCTTCATGCACATGATCATTTAAAGGAACTTGCACAATTTGCCTTGTTTCAAACAGCCTCAAGCCTCACTTAACATGACAACAATTATAGCACAACATTCTACCTTACTATTTAATAACTCCATTAATGAACCATTTTTCATTCCACATACTTTCTACATCTCATCATTCTGTCCAACTTATCTAATCTTTTCCTCAATTTTCCAACATCCTCCCATCTATCAGGCTTTTTAGCATTCCACTAGTTTTCAATATCTCACCAGTCAAATTTTCTTGCCTTTTTTTTGAATTTCACCCAAAAACCTTCTCTCTTCCTTACTATGCCCTGTCATACCCAGCACTTCTTTGTTTCTTAATGCTTTCCATAAATGTTGTTTTCTTTCCATTCTTCTCCATACATGTTACAAACAGGCATTATTTCCTATCTGAGGATAATTTCCACTTCTCCCATGAAATGGGATGAAAGTTATTGAATTCTTAATCATCTTTTGACAGGTACCTTTCAAAAACTTGAATGATGTTTGAACTGCCAATCCTTCGAAGAAGAATATTTACAAGCGGCTGGATTATCAATCAATAAAAAAAGAGAAATCCATTCAATTACAAATGACACCAATTTTTGAGCTGGATGTAAAGGAAAAACCTTTCTGAACTTGTAGGCAGATAGCAGTAAAAATGAATAGCAGATCAACAGAAGGCTAACATTTGCATTGCCATTTACCTATAGATAGAGTGAGCTGGTTGATAGGGCTTTCTCTTTGTACATCATAATTAAAATTTAAATACATACTTTATTAAGCTGAATTAAACCTCACATGCAAGCTCTAAGAAACTGTTGGAGTTGCCAGGACAGTAACTTTTAAGAGTCATCCGCTTAATGTTCATTACAATGCAATAATTTCAGAGAGTAAAAATCATTCATCTTGACTAGGGATTTGAACCCGGATTCCAGTCAAGGCAAATGATTTTTAAACTCTAAAATTTTTGCAGTCAGATACAAGATTATCCTATGTCAATAAATCAAAACAAACTCAAACGTTGAACAACGTGTGATCATATAAAAATTACTCCAATCTTTAATCACTATATCACACATACTTACTAGAGCATTGGAATTATTAACAAATGAAATGTATTAAGCAACTTTCAAGTTATGATTGGAAAAAAAATTCACCACATTAATATTTTCAGTATTGATATCACTTTTAATCCCATTACTGACTCATCTATTTCCAGTTGCAACATGTAATTACAAATAATATTACTGATAATATGTATTATGGATACTATTTATGTCCAAATGTTCAGCAAAGGGATGTACTCAGGTGTACAAAGATTAGGGGCACACTTGATCACTAATTCAATGACCTAAAAATAAAATCTCAAAGAAAAACAGTGCCAACTAAAAATCTTAAATTCATTACATTCTAGTCATGGAAATATTACACAACAGGGCAATACCAACCTTTAATCTTGGAGATGGCCAACCTGAGGTACCAAGAAATCCCATTAATAATACATGACCCCGAAGAAGAATTGGCTTTGGGCAAGGTAACCCAGCTGTGTGCATGCGAACAAGGTTGCGCATTTCCTTCTCGGCCCATGTTCTTACCATCTTACGAGGATTGTGCCTGCAGTATCCATGCCGAAACCTTTCCAATAAGGATGATAAAGCAACAATAAAATTAAATTAGCACAGGAGGCAAATTTCTGGGTAGATTCAAAAAGAGGTTAAAGCTACTTTTTTGGTATTAAAATGATTTAGTATTCATATTTTCAAAGGTAATTACAAAAGATGTCCTTAAGTTGCAAAACAGGTTCTTTTCAGGGGTTCAAAAAGTAATAACCGGCCAAATCAGGTTCACTCCATGTAAAAGATAAACAAGCCATGAAAGCCATCAGCTCAGATTTTGACTACACTTGGCGTGTTTCATCCCACCACTGATTTTAAGTGATCGTTTGAAATTTATATAGCTGTAATATATTTTATTTATATCACTGGGATTCAATTAAATTTAAATCTTTCTGTGTTTAAGATACCTCCTAAAGGTAGGAGTTACATCTCGATAAAAATCCCCAAATAAATAGCTAGTATTCTTACCTTCATTTCCTGAATCATAAATTAATAGAAAAATTGTGCATTTTGGAAATCATTTCTACTCAATTTATACTAGGCTAATTGGTTTACAAATATTGCAAAAGAAACACTTGGTTTTTCCACATAAAATATTTATTCACGACCTAGGTTTCGACGCTCAGCGTCGAAACCTAGGTCGTGAATAAATATTTTATGTGAAAAAACCAAGTGTTTCTTTTGCAATATGTATCGTTTCCACAAAGTGACGCCTGAAGTTATCTGGTTTACAAATAGCTTGAAAAATCCTAAGTTCACACGCTATAAGAATACAACTGCATTGACAAAAAGAAAAAAATAAAGAACCCAAAGGTTGAGCCTATGCTGTGGAAGATTCCATTGAATTACACGTGAAATATTAATCACTGTATGCATGATGCAAATAAGAATCAACTGAACTATTCCCTGTGGAATTTTCATGAAACTCTTCACAGTAATAGAATGTGACCATGATAATAGGTATTATTGAAACATTAATATCGTTTTAATATAAACAAGCATTGGGAGGGGAAGATTTCAGTAATATTTGTGGAATAACCCGTAAGACAACATATCTGAGACAAGTCTATATCCTACTCTTACATTTCCACTATCTATGAACTAGCAACTCAGAGAAGTTTCAAATCAATTATTTAAATTATAAATTTTGTACTAGGGCCTTCAAGACGACATTTTGGATGTACTACTGAATCTTTACCTAAATTCAACCTTACAATATCTGCATTTTAAATTTCATTGTAAAACGCAAAATCTTTGCGGAAATAAAAATGTAAAAGCTATTTACCAAAGAAATAAATGTATGGATTGGCACAGCTACGACCAAAATAATTACACAAAATATTATAAAAATTATTGAAATTATCAAATACAAACATATAAAGTCAGTTAACAAGCAAATTACCTATCATGGTAAAAAAATTACATTACAAGAATTAAGAGAGGCAAACAAAAATATTTTTGAGAACAGCTAATTTATATCTGAATGAAGAAAATCGATGAAATTATTAGTTTTACAACTCCGTCATTTTTAAAATCATTTAGCTCCAAGAGTCATATTCATAACTTTAGGATAAGGGCAAAATGAAGGTATACTTAACATATGTCATTCCTTCATTACTTATTTATTATACTTTTCATATGAAGATTTCAATGTCCAGTGTACCAGGGTGACATACCTGTATTCTCCACCAACATATTTGTCTCGATCTTTGAAGATTAGGATAGAGGTTTTATAAATTTTAATGGCTAAATCTTCATCAGGCTGTCCCCCTTTTGCATGGTATACATTCGCCTCCTTTCCGGTGGAAATGCAACCATTTACCCCCAATATTGTGCCCCGTGACAGCAATTTAAAAAGTATCATTCGAGTTCGTGGGTCCATAACTTGCTCAGCAGTAGCTCGATCGCCTTTATCTTTTCGACGATTCCTGGAAGAAATATTTTCCGTTTGATTTTGATCATTTTAACTTTCTCAGCAGGCATAATAAACACAAACCTTTCTGTCTCTGCACGTTTTCCACTTTGAATGAGGCGGTTGGTCGCGTTGTTGGATAAGGACGACACTTCATACTGATCCACATTTATCTTGCTTGAATACTTCTTCATAAGATTTTCTGTTGGTTGATAGCTGGAAATTTTTTTACTCGCACTCTGACTGTTAGGCCGTTGAGCATTTTTCACCATAGATATTCCATTTCTTGTAACCTCCCATTCCTCTTCACTTTCGAAGTCATCGTCACTATCATATTCAGCGTCATCATACAATCCTTCCTCGATTGCAACAGGCTCGTTGTAAGGCAGGGGTTTAATTATGTGACTTTTTTCAGAGATAGATAATTTTTTTAGGCTCGAAACTTTGGTGTGTGCACCGCTTGCGTGTACTCTACAAAGAGAGTAAATATCATTGAAGAAAATTCCAAAATTTAAGTAATTACAATGGTAATAATATTACTCACTCAGAATCTTCTGCATCACTAAACTGCCCTTCAATCACTTCGTAATTAGATTTCATTTTAGTTTTTAAAATTAATGTGCTAGTTACAACTCAATACACCAAAAAATTGGGCTGACACGATGAACAACATTTAAAGAAAAAAACAACTGACTACCAATATTGGAAAATCCTCTGAGGACAAAGTGACTGTCGACTCGCCGGCTTCATAACAGGAGCGGGCAATTCAAAATTTGGTTGTGCTCTTAAATGTGCAGCCGTTACAGTAAGTATATCTTTATCAAAATTTCCCCTGTTATGGATAACGAATAAATAAATTAAAACTTTTCACTATATGTTCCTACTTTAATGGGTACTTATCCTTATTTCAGGCTAGCGTTTTTTTAAAACTGGCATGAATGAGTTTCATATAAAGATGCTAATTTTTTCCAATGTCACACTAACAGAACGTAAGCACAATGGCGTAAACTTTGACACACAAATACAGAACTCAAGAGACGTGAACAGAAACATGTTACAAGCATTTCTAGTGTGATTAAGTCGTATTTGAATCTGTGCGAAGTATAAATTACATTTCAGGCTAATTTTTCCCAGGGTGTCAGGTTCTGACTGGCATTCTGTTGCAGTTAAAATGCCACTTCTGATTCTCAACTCTTTTTATTAGGAAACACTTAATTCTTTTACAAGACTCCAACATTTTGAAGCACAATGATATAGCTGCAATTAGTTGAATTCAATTCATTTATAGTTTAATTCATCACAGATATATTAAAATGCGCATTGATTTTACTAAGCTAAAATAAAAAACCTACTTATTCCAAAAATATATCTGCTCCTTTGCCTATACGTCCCTGAAAAATGTCTGGTTACCGTTTGAGAAATGAAAGTGCTTTAAATTGAATCTTTAAAATTACATGAGAAGTGGTTGTCCACTGCTAGCAGAGGAGAAAGAGTGAGAATCATTCTTTGGCCTCCCACGTGCGTACACTGGAGTATGGCATGCCTTATAATGAATAACTTTCTAACCAGCGGGCCAAACCCGCACACTCTGCATTATCACCGTGAAAAAAGTCAACCAGTAACCGATCGAATTTCAAAATGCCGTGTATGAGATTTTCTTACTGAATGATCTTTAGCGAAGATTTTTACATTCGCCTGAAAAGGATGCGGAAATCATTCACTCCGTATGGACGAGATCCCGTTATTATAATTAGTTATTAAAGGAAGCGACCAACAGCTCATGTCATACGCGAAATAACAGATAGATGGGTAGTTTGGTTGAGGTAGGAATGTCAGGGATTGGAGAAAGGGTGGAAGAGTAATCCGGTGTCCGCATTAGCCAACTCTAAATTGAAGACTACAAGGCGACCACCATCCCATCTGACAGCTTAGTCAACTAAAGTGCTCTACGCATAGCATTCCAAGTAGTGATCGGGATACCACTGAAAAATCCTGCCATCGCCGGAATTCGAAAATGGACCCTCCTTGTAGGATGCTAGTACACTAGCCATCGCACCAAATCCGAACCCTAAGAGGTCTCGTGGCCGAAGACTAAATTATTAGGTAAGCAATGAATTCAAAAGTTCTCTTGTGATGGTAGAGTAAAAACTTCCGGTCTACGGAACATTTTGATGAATAAATTTAAAAAAATTGGATAAAAGTCATATTTCTCATTATTCATTGATCACATGCCGCTATACTAGATATCCCCAATATTTTTCAAAATTTTATTATTTTATAATTTACTGCAGGGCATCAAGAAATCTCCTGTTACAAGTAACAAATTTACTGATAATTCCTTTCTTATCGGACTCAATGTCATAATGAAAGTGCATCAAAGTAAGGCCAGTAACTCGGTGTTGAGAGGGGCATGACACCCGTGATACCTTCATTTGCTATTTAATCCAATCCACCTGAAATAAAAAATTGCTCACTGGAAATAGAATTAGTCCTAGACTTGTAGCTAGAACTGCGTATGCTGTAAACCTTTATTAACTTGTACAGCACGAGAACAGTGGTTGAGCAAAATCGTGCGTGGACTAAGCAGATTCACACTTAACGACCATAGTATTTTATGTGAGGCTGAGGAGGGAATGCATTATATTCTTTTATGTTCTTCTAAAAAGGGGTTTCGCATACCAAACGCTTTTGGCAGGTGGCCTGGTGTCTATGTCCCTCGCCCTCATGCCACTTACATAAGGGTAATACTGAGAACGTGTTGTAAAATCTTAGACAAGAGCACTACTCTGGAGACTGGTGCCTTGTTTTTCGAATAACCCTCCAATCACCTGCTTTCCTCTAAGCAATCATTCCAGCTCCATTATTTCCTCATGCATTCCACCATGTCTCGTGAGATAAAGCGTTAAACAGTCACGAAAATGGAGCTCGAGAAAAAAATTTAGTGAGAATGTACGCCCAAATGTAGCGTTGCGCGAGGTCGTGGCGTTTCCTAGTCGTCATGAAATGTTTAAGTGGAACGAGAAAGCGGATCCAATTGGGGGAAATCATAATGTAATTGGAGGAATTGCTAATGATGCGAGAGCTATGGCGACATCTCTACACGGGCAGTAGGTGCAAGCTATTCTCTTGTTGATGAAATAAGAAGGCCTTCGCCCCCGCCTCCTGTGCAGCCTTTCTCAGGAATAGGGAGGAGTTGAGGGCTACTAGGAATCTTCGGGTTCGAAAGTAACAATCTCGGTGAAATTTTGAAACAGTGCCAGCAACAATTTCATACTAGGAAGGGCATTAAATTTACCTCTTTTTAATCATGGTATTGACATATTTCTGCATAAAAATCATGACGACGAAGAGTAGCCATGTGAGGAGAATGAGCGTTGCGCATTCACAACTCACTTCACAAAGAGAGGAAAGGTGGTTGGAGAATTCCCATGTCAGGAGGTAAGGAGAATATACCCGAATGAGGTATCGTCTGGAGGAAAAAATGGTCAGATTAATAATATTTAATTTATTTATTGAAAAAAAATGACAATATATATTTTTAGTTTTCATTGAGCAATCCACCATTTTCAAAAACAAATTAAAATGAAGACGCCACTCGAAGGTGCACAAGACTCCCAGTGACGACAAAGTCCTTTACTGGTCGAGATTGATTGGACCATCACCTGCACCATGATTCTTTATTCTCTCCAGCAGCAGAACCGAATAACGGATGACCATTTGTGCGTTGGGACAGCGTGGCTTTCGGCTGCGGCAAATGTCCACCTTCTTCATGCTCACTCCACTTGAGTCAACAATAACATCGTACACTGAATAAAACTAGGGACGGAAGGCTGAGAAACTCGAAATGAATTTTCATTAAGTAGATACAACTGGGATAGACGGTCATTTTGTAAACGCGTAAATTTAGGGAATTACTCGGGACTTTTCTTTCAGTTTTTACTCGATTCGGAGTAAAGATGGTAATGTACTCCAAAATGATCGTGATTTATGTTTTGAGTTCACGATAACTACTCTGGTAATAGTTCATTCTCCGATAAAGGCTTAGACTATGGTAATCGAAGTTTTCCAATTAGGATAACGAGATGGGAAGTTTTGGGGCTATTTAAGAGAGTGAGCTATTTCCTGAAATGAATTTACCTTGCCTAACTATTTAATGCCTAATGAATTTATCTTGCCTCTCCTCCCTCGAGGTCAATCAGGCATCAGTGTGATTGAGTTTTAAAGGAAGTCGTTAGTTTTATCTGGATTTCTATTGGCAAATATATTTATATTTTTAAAATTCATGAAATTTTGTATGCAGCAAGCAATCCAGTCCAAACTTTGGTTGTAGATAATGATGTTTTTTCATTGATGCTAGAAAGTGAAAAAATACATACAAGATTTTGATTTTTTTTAATCAGTAAAACAGGTATTAGTTTTTTTCGAAATTACATGGAATTAGAATATTTTTTGTGACTATTTAGGAAAGCATTCTTGGTCAGTTCACAAAGAATTTTTTCCAAGTGCAACCTTTTGTTTCACCATGTCTCATTTGAGGTGACTGTCTGGCGGTACGAAAAGATTTCTTCAGAGCAGCGATTGAAAAACCAAAGCATATTTTATCAAAGGGAATGCAACCCAAGAGCAGCTATCATTTTCGGCCGACAAAGAAAGAAAGAATATAGAATATTAGGTCCTTGATCGCTTATTCAAAACGGGGGTAATGCCGGGTGGAAACGCTAAAATAGGTTACCAAAAGACTGTTAAAAATAGCGAAGGAGCACAGCGAATGGTTATAAAAAGTCTCTTTTCACCCATTTCTGTGACCACCGAAATAACAAGCCGGTACCTTAATTACGACATACTTCAGGTCCGAGTGCAACAACTTCCGCATTTGTTTTCCATCTACCATCAGTCAGGCATATCGGAGTTCGAATAGTCAACTTAATTATCCGAAAGTCGGATAAAGACTGCGGAGAGGTGAATTGATATTGTATGTAAATTTGAGGGCATGATAATTCTCAGTTTTGCTTTTTCCTTCAATATTTGAAGAAATAGAATACGAAAAAATATTACATTAGATGGTTAAAGCACAAAAAAGGGGAGAACGCTTTGAAATTCTAATGGATGTCATGGGGCGCTGGTTTCAAACGCTGCCTTTCGTTACTTCCTGGATGGATGCGGAAGACCTGGCGGTTTTGCGTTGCCTAAGCCTTTTGAACGAAGTGATGGTGAGGTTATCCCCTGTAGTTTTTCTTTTGCACTGCAGTACTAGAACTCATTCGCTGGAGCAGTTTATGGCCGCGATGCCATAATACTGACCATCTTACTTCCAGCTAAATTTCAGCTGAGTTTCACTCAATTATCACACTAATTCCATAGCATAGATATGTACAAAGAATTTATTTTCTACAAGGAAAACCACCACACCGCATTGGACTTAAAAAATTTCATCCCTCGTTATGCTAAAGAGTGGTGAAATCGCGGCCCCTGAATGTTCCCAAGCGTTCCTCATGTTGAGATTGGATTACGATTCGGCAAAATCTTCGCGATTCGGGATCTGAAATCCCAAAATCTTGAGCCCTGACGAACTGGCAAAAGACGGAATTTTTGTGAAGCAATCGAATGAAAAATTTCAGATAAATCACGGGCGGATGGATCACTGTGTGAGGATTAAGAAGACGCATTCCTCTGTTCCTACGACTACGCGCTCCAGAATATCTGGCCGACAGAAGATCTCCCCAGTTGCAGTTGCCCTCACTCAGGCAAACAAGAGGCGAAAGGTTATGCGAGCCTGGAGGGAGAGGTTGGAGGGATGGGACCTGTGTCTGCCAGGGAGGGAGGAATCTTTTGAGAAGTTCCCCAAGGAGATCGTGAACTTTCACCATCTCTCTCTCCCTCTGTGACCGTCGCGCGGAAACGAATGCCTTCTCGGAGGGAAGGATGACACCACCTCCGGGGGCGATTGACTTGGAAGGTGGGCGAAGATGCCGTCCACACGTGCAACCAGTGCAAGCACAAACAAGATGCTCGCACTCGGTTGGATAACCCCTCGAGGGCTCATTCCGGGAGAAAAGCATTTCGATTTCCGTGCAAGTAAGGATGGCTTCCCTTCTTTCCTGGATTCCATCGGTCTGAAGATCGAAGACATTAGGGAACGTGTAACAACGATGAAGAATCAAATGCTGTATGTCTGATTGATTTTTATTGGAATATTTTACCCATATTTATCATAGTTCCAAATGCTCATTTGAAATCGTTTACGTGGTCTTTTTTCCAGATTCTAAGATATTCCGTTTGTCGCACTGAAGATGTTTGTCACATCAAACTTCAAGTTTTGCCTACTCACAGTTTCGAAGGTGCCTAACGCCTATTAATTCACATGCGGATTTAGGAATAGAATTTTTAAAGCCTTTTTGCATAGTGTCTTAAAAACATTTAATTCAAATGAAAAAATCATAACTAACAATGATCTGACTTGATATGAAAGAATTTTTTTTCGTGATAAGCAAATATCGCCCTACATGTGATGAAGGCAATACATTGTAAAGCCTTGTCTCTTATTGTACGCCGGCGTTGGAAGATCAAGCCAGATGCTTACCAAAAGTGATGTTTAACATCACAGTTTTAGATAATATTTAGGTGAAGAGGCATGTTAGTGACAGTTTCTTTTCAGAATCAAACCCCACTGGGTAACATTGCAACATACTACCGGGTAGGTTAATCTGATGACAGGAGAGAGGTAACTTATTTATTATTTTTTTGTTTTAAAACTTGCTGCTTATTTTAAAGTAAGGCAAATATACACGAGTTCATATGTACAACAAATTCTCTATCTAATCCAGTTTTTATAAGCTGCAGTACATCCATTTTTCGTGAATGGTCTCAAGTATTATCGCCAGAGTGATAAAACTCAAACAATGGACCACTCCAGCATGCATCTATGGTACAACTGTAAACTATTGAATGCAGCATTGAAGACGTAACTGGACTGGTGCTATTGACCGAACGTCTTAACCCAATTTAACAGATCCGAGTTGAAAAATTCCCATTATGGCTAAAAAAAAAGCCTAAATGGTTACTCAAAACGATAATCCTAGTTATGCTCTAGTCTATCATGAAATTATCTTTGAAATGGAGGGGTATAGAAGCTAGGCGGGGACATTTATTGCAGTATTTGTAAAAAAAATTAAAATATATCCTGAATGCTTTGCATTCGGAACGAGGCAGTGCCGCAATTTGATATTTAAGGGCCAAATATGTAGGGTTGTGCAGTGCAATCATTTTTAAAGTGTTAAATTTTACAAGCTTTTTCATGCTGCAAGTGGAGTGTTCCTGACGCTCCGTAGGCTTGTGCCAGGTCTTTCGCGATCTGAAATCCATATCTTTTGAGAATATGATCAGCTCTCAAACATTGGAAAGCTGTCATACTTCGGACTGTATGCAGCCAGGAGGCATTGCAATTGGCTAGGTAGGTGACATCCTAAATTTGCACCAGTCCTGCAGCTTCCCCATCTACTAAATAACACTCGCATTTCAAAGAGAGTTGCATGACAAACGGAGTTTAAATGACTCATTCAATCGGACCCCTTCAATCCGTTGTCTCAATGTTGAGGGGAGATCTATATTTAACGTCATGACATACAAAGCCATAGGCTACAAACCTTCCTTATTGTGATGTTCTTTATTTTTGGAGAAAGCCGGGTTAAAAGAGTAACCCGCTTTACCACTGCTAACACAAAGGATATGAAAGTGCAGCTCTTATGCTTATTCTGTGAGCACTTTTAAGAGATCGGAGAGATCGTCGGAGAGTCATTTCGTCCAGAGGAGAGGGTCTGATCAGGGTGGGAACGCCTTGAGAGGTGCCCGAAAGCCTTCCGTTCATGTTTTCCGCGTGATATTGTCTATGCAACATGTCTCCTTCACATTCCTGCAACATGTCTTCCTCACATCTTCCCCTTCTCCCCCCCTTCACCACGCGCCCGGCTCCTAGAACCTTCTCCTTCCCGATCGGGTCCTCGGTTCCTCCACCGCCACCGGCTGTGACTCCTCCACCTCCTCGGTCGCTACCCTGCCCCTTGGACTCGAGAACCTCCTGCCGCTCCTTGGCCGGGAAACTCCGGCCTTGGGCTGCTCCTCCTGCTCCTCGGGAGCCGGCGTCTTGGCCGCGACCCTCCCGTTGCCATTGTACCTCTTTCGAGAGGAGGCCGTGGGTGCGGGGGCGGGGGTCGCATCATCCTTGTCCTCTGGGGCATGAGTGGACACCTTGACGTTGAGCCTCCGCCGCTTGAGGATCTCCAGGAGGTCCTGGTTGCTACGGAAGGGCCGGACTCCGCCCCGGATCAGGGGCTTCTTGGTCGAAGGCTCCGTGACGGCCGCCTCCTCCTCCGCGGACTCTTGTTCCTCGGCAGCGTAGTCCTCATTGAACTCTTCGACGGGGGGTGGAGGGGGAGGCGGGGTCGTCGATGGGGTCGGCCTCGAGCGGGAGAGCGGGGACTTGCGGGGGCCGGCGGGGAGACCCGGGCGCCTAGGGGCGGCTGCGGGTGGTGCGGGGCGGGAGTCGAATCTCTCGTCGGCGGCGCCGTCGTCTTCGTAGCCATCGTTCACCTCTTGGGAAGCCGCCAGCGCGAGCGTGGCGGAGAGACAGAAGAGTAACCTGGCGTGAAGACAGAGAGAGAGGAAACATTTAGAACATGCTCGAAGTATTAGCACACAAACACTCATTCCATACATTACAAGTGAGGAGCTTAATAGGATTGAGGTTTTCGGTACGCCTCAAAAAAATACCGAAGAGAAAAAGCTTTTCAGGACAACAAAACTTGCTTGCTCTTGGAGGAATCCGAACCCGCGACTTGTGTGTACAGCGAGCTAACTGGGTCGACCGGAGACCCGGGTTTGAAGCATGTCCCTAAAAATCGGCTAAACCACGTAATTCATTGACCTTCTGAAGTGAAATTAAATGAGAAAGTACTTTTATTAGACTAACACATTTAGATTTGTCTCGAAATTGATGCAAATATAGAAAATATCTGTTGTTCTGAGAGTTATCCCAGATAGTGAGCGATACATAGCTCATATCCTGGTCTACACGTATTTTGAGAACTATCTAAAGGTCTTCGACGGGCATGCAAAGATTTTCAATGATGTATGCAGTAAGAAAGCACATAATGAGATTAAGTTCTTCTCGCAGCCGAATTTAATGAACGGAAAACAAAGAGAAGCAATAATTTAGCAATCTTCTCAATACTCTTATAATTTTCCGTTCTCTGTTTCAAACTTGAAAGGTTTTTTCTGTAGAAAATTCCAAGGAATGAGCACTTATGTAAGGTGGAGAAAGTACCATAGTTCAATGTTTTCTCCTGGAGATACTCAAGTGGCATACCGCTTTAAAATGTCTTCCCCCTATCGAGATTATCAGCATACCACACCGAAAGAGTCAGCGAAAATGACCTTTGAGAGTGGGTTTCCCCAAGGGCTTAAGAGAGATCAAAATAAGGTCAACTCGAGTAAAACTCGAGGAAGGTATTAAGAGAGAGATCGAAGGGGGAAGGATTGAAGGGAGAAAATTAAAAAAAATCATTAGCATTACTTTCTGCGATTCATTTTCATTCCATTTACTTCGATCAAATACCTTAAACTCAACCCATGGTAAACTTCATGATCCTCACCCATGAGTAACAAAAAAAACAGAACCTATGTTATTTGAAAATACCCAAACACACACAAACAAGTACCATCATTAAAAGAAAGATGCATCAGTATAATGATAGATACAATAATAGATTGAAAAATGGATCTTGAAAGAATACACCCTATAGATTTGAACTGAATCCGATATCTTTTGATTTTATGAAGAACTTGAATTTCCCTTCTATGCTTTTCACGACATGAAAAAAAAAAGTAAAATCACCAATCTGTGCTTATTAGGACTACTATACACGGCAGATTTATTTCCACATCGCGAGTTCTAGAAATTTCCATGATATACCTCAGTATTTTCGTTTCTTTAAGCAATTTTCCAAATTCCGTTTTATTTTGGAGTCTGCTCACGTATCGTAAAGTAATCTGAAGGGTAATTCAAAACACTGTGTACTTAATCTGTTGTTCTTATCGAAAAGGAAAGACAAATTGAAATTTGGGGTAGCATGAAATATTTAAGTGTTCTTTGTAAACTTCAATTTCCACTTCGACCAATGCATTGAATATGATGGAATTGCTACATACAATGGAATCAACCAATAAATGGAATAAAATGTTTGATTTACTGAGCCAGGGGAGAGCTAAACTAGTTCAACTCTCCACGCCAGACAAAATTTCATTCAGGTAGAGAATTTCCGCTCATTTACATACGCCACCTATCGTGTCCTAGATAGGTCTCAGAAAAATCACACAGTGTAGACTTTGATAGTTCCAGAGGAAAATTCTAGAGGCAAACGCAGAATATTTTAATTTGCCATCCGACAGCTCTCGACAATAGACCATTTCCTCGTCATCATTAATACTTAAATCCGAATACTGATCGACTTCAGCATTCCATTCTCCCCTATCCAACGCTTCAATCCTTCCTAATTCCACATTAAGCCGAATTCTCTCCTCGTAGGTCCTGATGGCTCTTTCGCCATTTGTTTCTCTTTATTTGGCTCATATATCTGTCTTTGGGTTTTCTTCGTGGGAACTTCCCCTCTCTTATGATCCCAATAATTCCATTTCGTCTCAAGGTGTGGGAGATTTATACAGTTACACTTTTCCGTAGGTCGCTCCATATGGCATTTATTTCCTTCCACTCTTCTCCATACTTTCTCGTTCCTCATTTTATCTATCTTCTCGATCTTGAGCATTGTTCCAGCTCTAAGATTCGTATGCTCCAATTTTATTCTGATTCGATTTTACAATGGTTGATGTCCCCAAGACATACATGTAGAACGCCATATTCCTCGCAAATATTCTGATGTACTACTTTTTGTGGTAACCATGACTCCTTTGAGCATGAGTACTTACCTCTTCATAATTAAAACCTTCTTAGGCTAAGTACACTTGACTTCCGTTCAACTTCGTTTGCACCACGTTTTGCTGCTCCGAAGGTAGGTGAAAGATTCCACCTGTTCTAATTTCCCTTCTCGTAGCCCAAGCATTTCCTTTCAGCTCTTCTATTCTGTGATCAAACTAAAATTATTTTTCCTACTTGTTTTCATCTTATATCCTTATTCAAGTACTCAGTCCATTGTGTTTGAGGATGCCTTTCTGTCTTCTCAATTTTCTGTTATGGCTGCGATGCCATCTACTAAATGAAGAATGCACTTAGTATCTTTCTCATTTGTCTCAGTTTCTTCGATTTCCAATACTTGCGCCATTTATTAATGCCTCTTCCAAGTTAATTCCGTATAGTCACGCGACGGCATGAACCATGGCAAAGTAATGGGTACGAAATAAGTTAAATTCGTTCTCACTTCGAAAAAGTTTAATGCTATGCGATTTTCATGGAAGAGATTTCATTATTTGACGTCTCAAGGAAGGCACTAATGGGGTATGGATAACCAGGTCAGGAAGTGCGTGTATTTTAAGATACCATAGTAATAACTCTCACAATAAGACCTCGGCGGCAGAATCACAAAATAAATCTACTCCGACTAGCTTCACCACTTTGGGGGATCTATAATTATTTGCCGCAGAAGAAGATTCAAGAATAATATCATATCCCTTAAGAGTACATAAATCTGCGATTCACAACATTTGCCTAGGACTATGGCAAGAGAAAATGATGTTGATCATCATCGGGAATAGAAATTAAACTCATTGGGATAACGGAGACTGTTTGAATTCCCTAACATCCTGTTCAGAAGCACTGGTAATATTGATTTTGAACTTCCGTCGCTTGGGCATATGCCCGTGAATGACACGGCAGTTCCAACATCAGTTTCACCCAGTCATTCCAAGCAAACAACACATGAACGGTATCAACCCTCCTTCGCCTGGTCACCAATCCAGGTCTTTCCTCACAGTACCCTCGTGAAATAAACGACCGCGCATCTCGATCCAAACAACCACCGACACAACTTCGCTCGCATGTCCGTGGTAACGGTAGTCTCATTTCTCTCCCTCCTTTCCTTGGTCCACCCCCCACCCTCCACCACCAACGCCTACCTACTCGCTTTCACCCCAAGGTCGTCGAGACAAATCCATCCAACGCCGCTGCTCCCCGATGGTAACTTCCTTCAATCAAGCGTTTCGTTTGGCCGCTCGGCGAATTGCAATGCTACGTGAGTGCATCCTCATTATCATAAACTATGTTTTTTTACAGTCTCCCGTCTACGCTTTCTTTGACTGGCATTGTAGAACGTGATTTACTTCTCTCGCACCCGTTGAGAAAAGCAAAAAAGAATGTGGACCTGGACTTTTTTTATTCAATCTTTCCCTCTCTCCTCCACATCGAAAACGGTGAAA
Organism: Hetaerina americana; assembly: GCF_022747635.1. Taxonomy (NCBI): domain Eukaryota; kingdom Metazoa; phylum Arthropoda; class Insecta; order Odonata; family Calopterygidae; genus Hetaerina; species Hetaerina americana. The sequence continues at coordinate 46,745,457 of NW_027287316.1, forward strand.
GTGCACCGCGCGGACGTCGAGGAAATTTTTGGCCGTCGGCGCTATCATTTTCGAGAGCCTTCGCTCCCGCAGGGGAGGCCGTTCGCCACCTCGGTGGAGGCGGTTGAGGCAGTACTCTCCTAACTTGGGCACTCGCGACTCGACGTTGGAGAGCGGCATGGGATGACGTCGGGAAGGGAAAGGGTGGGCGGGAGGATTGGTAATCGATGAACATATTCGAAAGAAAGCTGAGAAGAAAAACCCTTTAAATCCATATTTGAATTCCCATCTGCACAAAATTTTGCGGGACTGTTTTAGGTGGACTGAGGGAATGGTTTTTGTTTTTACTTTTACTACGTTTCTCGAGATGTTAAACACATTTAAAATACTTGCATGGCCATAATTCTCTATATTTATACCGATTGCCACATTTTATTCGCAAAACGGTGAGCAAATACGGGAGGTACAAATATTTTTTCCGCTTATGGGATGCGACCACGAAGCTCGTAAAATGTCTTGTTGTTTCAATAATAAAGCTTCCGACAGGCTTGAATTCTAGGTAAGATCCTGAGAGAAAGGTGACTAAAAAAAGGTCGTAAAAGCCCTTGGGGACGCGGTCAGATCAGCTATAACCTGGGACGTACACGCCGTTGTTAACGTGCCCCATGGTCATAGGCAGTTATAATTATTTTAAGGATCCTAAAATATAAATTAATACCCAAATAATAATATAATAAATAAAAATAAATTCACTATTAAAATAAGAAATTATTCTAAGTACCTATTTTATACTCCCCTTATATTCACATTGAAGTTTTAGCTGTTATGAATCTACCAAAGGGAGAAGATCCCCTAAAATTACACCTTTACATACGTTAGAATAGATTTTAAGTTTGGTATTTCTTTTTATTTTCCATTGGTTCATGAGTTCACTTTAGGAACTGTATCACTATGTATTGAATTTATTGAGTCTTCACTCACGACTGCCGATATATAAATCTCCTTCGATTAGAATAGATGATTCTTGTTGATAGTATGTGACATTTACGGTTAACATTTCATCTGGATACAACTAATTTAAAAGTGGCTACTAACTAGGGAAACTATTGACGATTAAATTTCCCAGGGATATTATTAAAAGTCAGATATTTGAAATAATTCGGGCATATATAAGCACTGTAAAAAACACACTAGCCCTCCTACCCTGGAAGTGTGAAATTTACACGCAGTAAGGTTCATTACAAAGTCAGATATTACCATTGACCGTCTAAACAACCTTCATATCATCTGGGATTGGTGATGGAGAGAGTATTTTAAGATTTAGTGTCTTGCGCATTCCATGAACTATAAAATTACTGAGCTCTTTGTCGTGAGTAATCTCTGAGCACGGAGTCCGACTCATCAACATATAATTGGCACTCAAAGCGTAAGAGGCCTGTGGAATGCAATATGCACATATAAAATGTGTGAATAGAAATAAATATAATATATATATATAATGGTTATATTAATAATTATATATATATATGGGTCGCGGTAGTCCAGTGGGTAGAGCGTTGGACTGATGACCGGAGGGTCCCGGGTTCGATTCCCGGGCAAGGCACTCTGGGCACCTGCAGCTCCACCCAAGCTGAACTGATTTTTCGGGTACCAGGTCTTCCTGGGAAACCATAACCGGCATAGGGAAAGGAACTGGCCCCCCTACCCTGATGTGTGAATTTCACACGCCGTAAAGGGCTTAGTACTGGGTGATCTCTACCATCACCTACTAAACCGATCTTCGGGTTGATTACTGTGTTTATGGTTTATATATATAGATATATGGCTAAGTAGTAGATGTAATTTCACATAATCCATTTTACATTTAGTTGGAACATTTTCTTCCCCTAAGCTCATAATAATCATACACATCCTACCACTAGCATGAGGTTTCTGAGAGTCCGAGCCACACCCAAATACTGGGATTTAACCGTGAATTTTAAAGGTCTACTAAAATGAACTAACTCCTGGGTGGAAATTAAACGCATTTAAATACCCTGACGAGAATCTCTTTAATGTTTTAAAACGTCAATTTACGCACGAAGGAAAACGAGTCGAGGATTTAAATTTTGCGAACGTCCCTCCGGAGGAAAACGCGCTCTTTAACTTCCTTTTTATTCGATCTCGCTGCAGAAAGGAGAGGATAATCCGAATTAATCCGTATGAAGGGAACCTAATAAACCTTATACGGTTTATTTGGTTCCAAGGGGATGCGAATTCGCCAACATCGTCAGAATCCATGGACCTCTATCAACGCTGCAGGTGGTAAGATGTGTCGGAATCAATGATAGAGCGCATAATCTTTCGACTTTTTCGGAAGCCTGCTCTTATGAATGCTTCTCGTAAAGTAATGTGGAGTATAAGAAACCAGATAGGACTCCATTCTTCGGCGAGGGATGGAGTCTAAAAGTTCTAAAGCTCTCTTCACTCAACAAGGGATGGCATAAGGCTATATTTCACCAAGTATCCCCGTATCAATTTCCACTAAGTTCTATTAATGACAGAACGCCGATACAGGTCACGTGAAATGGCTTTTAGGACATTGATTTTTGCTGCGAAATTAGCTCCTCGCTCCAAGGAGAGAAACACCAGCAGGTGCAAGCTTATCTCGACAGTAAATTGGCACTGTGCTGGAAAGACTGTAATAATCGGAAAATCAGCAATTCAAGTAGTTCATACATCAAATTTGATGAATTGAGAGTGTATGTTTTTTTGTTTTACACATTTATCCTCCGCTTTAAACTGATATGAATCTTTTCTTTTATAAGTCTTCTAGTTTGTATTATATAATTGTGACTAACTCCTTAATTTATGAGTCGTAAAATAGGATGACGCTGAGAGATAATGTGATTAAATACTTGCTAATTGACAGTAAATTCAGGGATATTATTCATATAGACATGCGAATTAAATAATTTACAACAATTCAATCGCCTCATTGACGCAATTCTTTTCAACGTCATTTTTCGTAGTATTTTATGAGTCCGTAATGAATTAGCGAAAGGACAATTATTATATGATTCATTTTCGCAGCTAAAATTTTTTTTCCTCTTACAAAGTAACATGAAACCGGTATGATATTGCGAAATAAAACTCATGACACCATAGATTTAAAGAGTTAAAGCAACAAAAAATATTATTTGCAACGTAACCAAGACTTTTTTTTAAGTTATCTGTTGAGAAGTAGAAGGGAACTCGCAGAACCGAAGAAATGCCATGAACGTGGAGGTCGAGCATCAGCTCAAACTTTAAAAAAAAGAGAATTTACTTAATGACACAAATAAATGGAGATGATTGATTTCAATTAATGAAATTTGAATTAGTTCAATGATACACACATGAAAGAGGTGCGAATCTACGTCGTAGTCATCTTTCATACCCTTTTTTCTCTACATTTTAACAACTTTTTCACCTTCCATTTCAATATCTTATATTGATTAAGACTGGTAAAGTTACGTCAATGTCTTCAGACTATTGACTGTTACCATTCCAACTTAATTACCCTAATTAGCAAAACTACCCAGTCTATTCTCTTCCATGTGCATATGATTTGTTTCGTGCGTCTCAATCAACACTAAATTGGCAGTGTAGCGTTACTAACTTTCCTATTGATGTTCACTACGGGATTCAGCGTTCACGAATCATTGGAATGAATTTGGGGATAATGGCGGGTCGCATTTGTCAACATGGAAACCGTTCATGAGAAAAAGCGTCTTGGAAGATCCTCTGAATCAATTGTTTGTCTTCCAAACAGAATGAACAACATATTTCGCGTGAGTACAATATAAAAATAGTATCTCCTTCACATAACCATTGAGGGCATACTTTCGGATCGGGGCGCGAAATAATTTCGCCATAATGGATTCATTTCCGCGGTGATGAATGATTTTAACACGCCGGGGTATCCACGCCGTTGTCTCCCATCAATCCCGAAGCGAAACATCAGGACTTGACCGAGAAACTGAGCTTGATGGGCAGTCAAACGCCACGATGGGCGTGTCCCCGCCGTTGGAACGAACAATTTCCGCGAAGATAATATCGCTCAAGGGGGGCAAGAGAGGAGGGAATGTAGCCAGGCCTCGTTTCGACCTCCGGAGCGAAAACACTTTCCCATTGCCGATCCCTTCGGGGAATGATTGCCTTATTGCCAAAGAGTGGTTTGCATGACCAGGCCGAAAAAAAGGGGACGGAGCAGTAATTTTTGTTGCAGGATACAACCAAAGAGTTTATTTTTTTCAAATTCTCACCATTCGAGATATTTCCTCCGGTTACAAATGCGCTGAGGCAAACAAAACAAAGGCGTAGCGTGCAATTTAGAGCCATCATTTGCCTTAAAGGAGCATGACCTATCGCTAGCTCTCGAATGCTTGCGTGGGCAGGTCCTGGTGGATTGTGAAGAGCACAACGCTTTCTCGCGCTGTTCTCGACGTTGTGAAGATTTTTGTTTCGACGGAAATGGATGGTGTTTTAGAATAATATGTTAGCCAATTCATAACTCATCTATTGAACATATTTTGCGACTCTAATGATCTCAAATTACAGTTCGGATACCCATCTGACCAGAAAGTGCAAACATTACGCTACTACAGTGTTGCTCTATTGAAACAGAACGAATTACATGTCAAGCAGTTCTGTACGACCAACACGAGTGGCATTTTCATAGCGTCTCATTTATATTTGACAAGGATGAACGAAAATGGGCGTGGTAGTCTAGTGAGTAGAGCGCTTGGCTACTGACCAGAAGGCTCGGGTACGATTACGGGTCCGGGAAACTACTAATTTTCTCCATTCTATCATACCTTAAAATATACCGTACTTTTAATTTATTTTATCTTCACTTTTTTTCTTCTTCAAGTAACTCTAACAAATTTCTTTATTCCTGCCATAAGGGGCTTCTAATTTTGCATCTTCACTTTCCAGCTAATTAGTTTCCATCATTGTCCAAACATACCTTTTGGAATCTTTCAGTCCCAGTTCATACAATTGTTTCAGTGACTACGATTCTGACCAATACAGAACCACTTTCTGATCTGTGTGGAGTGATGGCTAGTATAGGGGCTTCTCAACCTGGGAGTCTGGGTTCGAATCTCTTCGGTGGTAGGATTTTCCAACGGCATCTCGAACCCTGGTTAGGGTACTATTTGGAGAGCACTCAAAGTGGAGTAAGATGTCCGTCTGCAGGATGCTTGTTTTTGAATCCCTTGGCGCCTTTCGTGTGAGAGTGTGTTAATGCCGACGTCGGGTTTCTCTCCACCACTTCCCCATTCCTTGAGAATCCTACCCCTACCAAATTACTCACCCGTCCCTAATGTATCTCAGCTGTCTGTCGCCTACCCTAATAACTATTGCTACTACAAAACTACACTCTATGTGAATTATCTTCTTTGGTTATTACGAATTATCTGCCTCTTCTTTATTAATTATCTGCCTCATCTTCATTCAAATTATCTGCCTATTCTTTATGTCTACACTTGGAAATCTGTCCATGTATAGCCGTTTGGTAACACTTTTTTCGCTCATGCATTTAAAAAATCATAAATATATTTAAATCATAAATTCGCCTCGGGCGCCATTCTCTTTCCTCAAACCTTTTTCATCGATTCGACTTCCACGGAGTGGAAAATAATGCCTTAAATGTACATCATCAGCTTGGGTCACGATTGGATACCCTTGCAACAGATGCTTTTATTAACAGTATTGTTGTGACATCAACATTTATCTTACGTGCGGGATGAAATCGGTCTCCCGTTTCGGGCTTTGGAGATTAGACATCGAAGGTTTTAGCGATGAATTGCGCAGGGGTAAAGGTAAAAACGGCACTGTGAGAAGGTCCTAACGAAAGCATGTTCAGTTTCTTTCCATTGTGTAAGAGAGCTTCACCGCGAAAGAAAATTATCCATTTCGTAATATTAATGAGGAAAATTATTTCTCGACCCGTTATGATCACGTATTATCGATTTACTCCCCTCAAATATTGTCTTTCGAAAAGGTTGAAGGTCTTGATATTTTTTCTTCTAATTTTCCACATAGAGGCGAATGATTGCCACAGAAAAAAGTAACCTGGCGTGAGAACTAGAAAGCGAAAGGTTTGTTCATTAACTGGCCTGGATGAATTAGTGCCAGGAAAATCGGTTGTGGAAAATCTTCTTTATACTTCTCCATCGGAAAACATTTTTTAAACCTGAAAACGTGTTTAATTTAGGGTTTTTTTCGGATTATTTTAACCCTTTCTCCAGGAAAGACACCTCTCAAGAATAAGCTTTTAAATGCTGAACTTTTTCTTTTGGGTTTGACGGAAAACAACTGACGAATAGCACCTGAGTAAGTTGCTTTTCAAGAGTCACAACCGACGAGTGCGTTCATGGAAACAATGTCAAAACACTTCCCACAACGAGGGTTACACATTTTTTTTCAGTTTAACAGGCTCAGCTTGAATCTCAAGCATCTACTACGAAATTGAGCACGTGAGTTTAAGTATCGATAAAGCATTGCACTACTAGGCTTCAACAGTCTCCGATGACAACCAGAGACATAATCTGAAATGACTCCATTAGAGAAAAATAAATCAAGGACGAATATCAAGAGGCAACCCAACTAACAAAAGTAATTTTGCAAAAACTAAGAGAGATAAAATCTCCGTGAGAAGTAGATTTAACATAAATAATACCACTAACATTGTTCAGTACTTGAATAATTACAATACCATCGTGTTCCTAAGTTATTTAGGCACTAAGACTGATAGATTTATTTCCCCTTCGATGAATCTTGAGAAAAAGAAGAGCATTTGGGGTGTTCACGTGTACATCGATTTAGAAAATACGATTTTCATTTTATAATAAAGAGCTGCGAGGTCTCTCATTTTTTGCCTTCACCCTTTTTATCCATATTCAATAAATTAGGCATACATCATACATGAGCACACGTTTAATATTTATAGTGATTCATACACGTACAATAGAACCACAAACCTTCACCTACCACGCAATATTATGAAAGATTCAATAGGTAAAAAAATATATTTAAAATGTGCAGCCCAGTCTCGTCATACTCTCCGGAGGGGTGTGTCGCAGCTGCAGGCTCATTGGAGGAGCCTTGATATTTTTCTTCGGAGGTGACCTCATGCGACTGAAAGACAATCTCCTCAAGGGCAGAAAAGGAAATTCACTGAATAAAATACAGGTACGAAGTCACAGAATATTCCTCAAACAACTCGCTGATTTTCGGGACTCATTACTTGTATAGCTGAATATTCTGTTCGTTTCTAACTTGCACGGTGAGTCCAGTGAACGTTAGGAAGGCTAACCTTAGACTCACGAGTTCGATTCCAGATTTGAAGAAATTGATTTAATTCTGTCTTATCATGTTTTCTGGCGATGGTAGATTATGGTGCGGGATACCATCGGAACTTAGAGAACCATGAACCAAAATATTTCCATTAGGTACTGAATTCGCATCGGGAGAAATAGCCACAACAAGCTTCTCCTCGACCCTCGAAGATGACTCCCTCTAAACGAACAACGGATTATGTAGACATTTTGTGCTGTTAATGTTCACAAGTTTATTGTTCTGGCTACAAGAAATTCTTTTGAACAGATCTGGTGAATTTTACTCATGCATTAGAAACATTTAATTAATTTCATCTGATGCGTAAATTGAAAATGTGGTTCATTATTTTAATCCACTTTTTCTTGAAATCGCAAATTAATTTGAAATTTTAAGCTCATCGAAAGGAAATACTAGGTGGAGACAATCAAGAGCAGACCAAAATACGAAATTGACTCGTTTATTACCCTGGTATTAGTTCCGTGACGTTTTAATGTAATTGAATTTCCTCGATTTGTGTTTCCTCATTGCTTTCTTCTCCTTCCAAGTAAAAAATGTATGGTTCGCAGCAAAGATACTCGCGAAAATAAAATGTGGTTGTAGTAAATATTTATCCACCTAAATGTGGAAGTCCGATGAACATCTAAACCTCAATAAATAACTAAAACAGGAACGAAATGACTTGAAAATAGTCATCAGTCGGTCAAGTCTTCATAAGGCTAACTTCCGTATCCCCTTGTCAACAAATTGGATAATTAACTTAAAGACGCTTTTTCTATAGATTTTCTTTTGAGAAACTATTTTCCAGTGGTAGTAAAGACAGGTTCCAGTGCGCAGCCCCTTATCATAATTATTAATCATAAGTAATTAATAATTAAGCCTGAAAGGAATTATGTGCAATCAATTTTTTTAAATTTTTGCCACAAAATGTTTTACGGGGAGAATAGCCATTTTATAGTTTCATCGGTAAAATTAAAAAAAAACAAAGCGCTAAAATTGAAACGCGTGCTTGGCATATGCTGTCTTAGCATACGCCGTCTAACACTAATGTGACAATTAACGATTGCACACAAAACGTATTGAGTTATAAACCAATCATTAAGGCAGTGCAATGTAAATAGAAATGTTCCTTGAAGTGAACGATTATGAAATATTTCTCACCTAAACTCAGTAAAACAAAAAACTGATTTTATCACAACGTATGCATATCTATTGTTCGAAAGAGATCCCAACGCTAGTCTTTAGACTCCTAAGCGCTCGGCAAAAACTTAAAACAGTCTTCTTCCTTGTTTATATAAATTTTTCTCCTTGCTCACAAATTTCTGTTCCCATGTTGATGCTAATTAAGATATGGTATTTACCTAAATACACGATGTCCGTGATGCTCACTGAACGCAATACGGGCAAGAGGCAAAACCGTCCGCAAGCGATGACCGCTCTCCGCGGGCGATCGGTGAAGCGGGAGGAATAGGAGGAGAATGGGAAAGAATTCCAACGGAAATACCTGCTTGCGACCATGAAGGAAATGAGGCAGGAATGCCGTGAGGAATAACCATTGCGATCTACTCCGTAAATGTCACCGAAAACAGCTGACGCGAGACGGCCGCGAGGATTTACGTGAAGATCGTTTTCGAAAGTGAAAACAAACCGTGCACCCCATTTTCCCAGGCTTCGACCACGCCTTTTCGAATTGCTTGGGGGCAAATGACGACCATTTGTCTCGTAAGATAAAATCTCTTCAAATCCCTAGCAACAGTAATGACGTTGTGTCATCATTATTTTTAACTCGTCCATTGTTATTTCCTTTCCGGATCCACTAATCGCTTCCTTAGAGACTAGAGAGTTAAAATGAAAGCCGCTGATCTCGATGGCGGAGACTGTAGTCCCCCTCTGTTGATTTCTTGGTTTCAGTATCGATTTCCGCCTTAGTGGATTTTTCTTCCCCCAGAGTATTGTTCGGTCTTGTAATTGGGCCATTTAGGTAAAAAAGAGTGCACTTGCTCAGTTGTTCAGATATGCTCGAAAGGCACTATTGCACTATTTCAATATTGTACTGACAAATCTTTCAATATTTAAGATGGTATTGTAAAAATGTTCAACGTTTCCACTCTGTTTTCTTTGTACACGAAATTTTTGGAATCACAGATCCAATGAATTTATGCACTAAACCCAACTAATCCTATTTTAATGCCCTGATGCAGATTTCCGTTATCCCCTGGACCAATACATATTTTTTTATCAATGTTAATTGCCATTATTAAAAAAATTGTCATAAGTTTTTTTTAAGTTACAAGGATTAGGGATGATGCATTGGAGCAAACTTTGTATTTTAGTATTGTATTTTAGATATGAGTCTACATTAAACTGACAAGCATGTGAATGATTATTTCAATAAACGGCAACAAGGCAGTTAAAAGCACAGCAAGAATTATTTGGTCGATAACGGAGATTTATAAAGCACTTAGATCCAATACAATAGTGCTTAGAACGAAAGGTACTTCATTTCCACAAAAATGGAGCAATAGTATAAATAATATAATACAATAAAAATAATTTTATACTAAAATGAAAAATGGAACTGTTCCCTCGTCTCTCATTTATATCTACATTTCTTCGAAGAAACGTTTAATACCATATAATAAAATCTTATGACCTTATAAACCATTTTTATGGCCTGAATATATATATATATATATATATATATATATATATATATATATATATATATATATCTTTTTCTCGGGTTTCATTCACTTTTTTCGGCAAGAAGATAAGGCGAACGCTCTTGAAGCAAGATCGTAAAAACAAATCCGCAGACGTTTCTTACAATTCACACCTCGGCAGTTGGAAATGTAATGTTTTATACCGTATAGAATTGGTTATTATATGCTTCCATGCTGAGCACTTTTTGACTATTTCGTGTCCGTCGTCAGAGTTGAAAATGGACCGCTCATATACATTCATCACGCCGTACTCTTAAGAACTTGGGAAAGTTACATGAGCCTGATTTGAACTTATTTTAGCAAACTTACGCCCTTATACTAATTTCACCATCCGCGAATAATTCTTTTTCCCTTGACACATTTCACAGTCTTACATAGTCTCCTGTTTTTGAGGGTTCTTACACAAATAGGGCCATACTTCTACTTTTAATAGTTCGCAAGAATAACAGTTTATCCAATCATTAATTATTTAAATTTAACCACTAAGATCCATGAGAAATATAAATATATAAAATAAGTTTACAACACAACCACTAGCTAGTTAAATATTTCCCGAGCAAAGATTTTTGCAATGCCAATTCAAGCTTTAACTTTTGTATTTTTCGAAGCCTAATCGGACTTTGAAATTTGAATATTATTTTTTCTATTAAAATTGAATTTTTATATCATTTCAAAGGATTGATTTCTGTTGAGACATTGATTTATTTTTAACAAATAAAACCACTGGGATTTGCGTTTTTAGTTTTACGTCTACTTACTATAAACGATTTATACTATAATAGCACTCACTACTGAATGATATGAGAACAAGTTAAACTTTCAGAATTCTTCATTCATAGATTAAATTATGTTTTTCAAAGATCGGTATTTTGGGAAAGCGCTAACAATTTGTCCATGCATTAATTATATAAGCTAATCAAAAGGTTTAGGAGTACCCTGAGATAGATAATTTGAGACGAAAGTCAGAAGGAGGGGTTAAAAACCAGTGCAAATGCCATCCACGAGGCAAACATTGAATTGCTATGGTGTTCCCGTTGGATTTTAGACGGGATTAGATTGTTCGATGCAGAGAAGGTAGTTTTTTTTAGAAATCCCTCGGACACGTCCCGGACGTGCCTGGAGCCCAGAAGGACGGGTGTCTTCGTGTTATTGGCTCCAACTCTCGGGCTGATCAGCATGATATGTAGCGTGTTCCGTCAAGAAAAGGAAAGAAAAAACGTGCCACAAAGTTAAGGTTCACTGTTCGTTTTCTAGGAGGGGAAAGGAAGAATACCAGCACGGTCTCGAAAATGTTGGCTTCAAACACTTAGATTCTTGGACGGTCCGGAAGTGTCCTGTTTTTGAGGCCAATGTTCTCACAGCAGTATCACAAATGAAACTACCACAACTTGGATTGATTCCGAATCAGCTTAAAAAAGATACTATAAATATAAAATGGTGATTTTAAATTATAATCTTAATTGTTCGGTTTGTCCATTGTCCTATACCGTAAGGCTTATTCTGCGAGAATAATGAAGAGTTATTTATGTATTTTTGTAGTGATTTATTAATTTTTATTATTATTCCTATTTTCTCGGTTCAGTGTAATTTTATATTTTTACTAATTTCTCTTCGAATCCTAATGTATTTCAAACAGTACTTCATAAAAGAAAACATGCATTTTCCATCAAGAAAGATAAAAAAAGTATTTTTTACCTAATTTTTAGATGCTATCCGATCTCAATTTAAAACTTCTTAACGGTCAATTAGCAACGGAATTTCAGTCATCTTTGGGCGTGTAACACAAACAGAGCTTTGGTATAAAAATAAATTATTATTAAAACGGAAGTGATGTAGTTCTCCGAATATTGGAAGGTTAAGTTAGAAGACTGTGACATCACAGTGTGTAGGAGGACATAAATGAGAGTAGGATTCCTGATTTCGGGCAACATAGCGGGTGGGAAAAATTGTCATAGCCGAATAAACACTAGGAGAAGAATTGCGTTATCACAAACAATGTCAAAAAGGATGGATAGAATGTAAGCACACAAGCAGTGCAAAGAAAAGACATATGATATGAATCTTAGTCATGGTTTCATGATGAGCGCAGGGTTCATAAATGTTACTCTTCCAGAAAGAATATTTCAGAAAAAGCGTCGAAGAAGGAAGAAAATAAGAAGATGAAACGAGACGAAGGCAAACGAAGACATGTTAGGGAAAGTTAAGGGAGAGATGACGTTGGTGAATACATCACGAAAGATACAAAATAGGGGATATACAAGAATGAGGCATCTTTAAATCTTAGTGGGATATAGCAGGATGTGATAGAATTACTACTCTGAGTAAATGGAGACAAATAAAAAAATATAGGCATTTTGAGGGATAATAAGAAGGTTTAAACAGCCAGGATCTGGAGGAGCAAGTATTTAAAGTCTAAATTTTACGTGGTGAGTAAGTGAATCGCGAGATTAGGTGGTGTAATAGTTTTCAGAGACTGTCTAAATCTTCCCTCTGATCTATAACACTAGAGGAAATAATAAAAAAAGTGAAAGAAAAATAAAATGAACTATTTATTTTTTCGAATTGTAGATAATTGGACAATAAAAATGTCCTTAAATATTTTAACGAGTAAATTTCAAGGAAAGAAGACCATAATAACTTATCCCTCTACGAATTATTTTTTGTATTTTTCAGTGTCTTCAAAATTCAATGATATCTTCCAAAAATACTCATAACTTAGACATCTTGATAATTGCAGTGATAGTATTGCAAGGTATATTTCAGGGTAAGTAATTCTATGATCATCACCACCAAAAATGAGAGAGAGATTCTTGTCTTCTACTTGTACTTGTTTCCTACTAAAATCTTCCATCCAAGGAGCTGCTGCGGTGTTTAATCCAGTCCTCTAAAATTAAGTGGAAATTTGGTTAAAAGAAGCCGAAAGGCTAGAGAAATAGAAAGTAGAACTACTACAAATAATATCGTATTTCTCGAGAAAGAGTAAAATGGGGAGACTGGGAGAAGTCGACTACATGTTCCTAATTTTTGTCAAAGAAATTTGAACAGGACAGCTACAAAAAACACTCAATTACGACGACGATACAAACGACACTTAGGAGTTAAGAATTAAGGAAATTTAGATGCAACGTTAAAGGAAGCTGACGCCCAAGGAAGGCGCGGGGGTTCGTGTCGCTAAAGCAATTTGGTCACGACTGCTTGTAATTCATCCAGTCTCTGGAATCTAGTCCGTCGCCTCTCGCGCAGCGGCCGCTATTGCCCAACAACCCGAGCTGCGGCTTGCGAGTGCAACAAGCGCCGTCCAGGGGCGCCCAAGCGAACGGATCGATGGACCCTCCCCCCCCCCTCAGAACCAACCCCATTTGATTCCTTTAACTTTTTTGGATTCGGCGAAAATTAATTAAACTGTCGCCCTTCATTCTCTCCTGAAGTAGGCCGAGGTCGGGGGATCGGGTCGGGAAGGGACCGGCGAAATATTATCCGTGGGGACCAACGTGCTTCGGTGGGCGAGGACCCTTGAGTGGGGACCTTTCTGTGGGCGCGATGGTTTTCCCAACCCCCACCTCCTTCAATGCCCGAACTCCCCACCCATAACACCTCGAAAAGCGGACCCACCGGGCAAACCAGACTCGTCTCGGGGCAGTACAAGGACGCCTCCCGACGTAGCTCTTTCGGTCCGAATACTGTCGCCGAGGACGTGCCCCAGAATGCCGCAGCGAAACCTTTTGTCTGGTCATGCGAGAAACGCAGTCATTAAACCGCGGAAATAAAACTAAAGCGAGCAATCGGTCACACACCTGTTTACGCTGCTGCGCGTGGGGAGGGTTGCGCGGACAACAAGGGTACCAGCCGCCCATCGCGAGGAGGTGCGACAACTAATTATAGCCGCTGGAAACCTCATACGTAATTAAGTTTCGGCAAAATACGCTATGTGGTTTGGCCAATGAACTAATGAGCTTGAAGTGATACGGTGAGATGACTTCCACGCCAACCAACTGATGTAGCATATATTTTCAAGAGATGATCAGCGGTCGAAGCTGGTTTTCGTTAATGAAGTTGATTTACTTTCGAAAGTTTTCCATATAAATTTCAGAATTCTCAGTATATACCAACAGTAGCGAATTTTATTTTGCCAAAACCTTTCTATTACCCTTTCTCAGATGATGCGTTTTCAGCCAAGTATTTACTTCGGTAAATTTGTCCACATTACGGAGGTCGCGTTAGCTTATTGAATGGAACGTTGGGTCAGCGATCGGAAGGCCAGGGTTCAAATTCTGACAACTCTGAGCACCTTGTGTGATTTTAGGTATCCTATCTACCAGGGAAACCGCAGGTGACATAGGCAAAGGAACTGACACCCATGCTAAGAGAATTTTACACGCCGTGGGGCTTATTGCAAGTACAAGGCAAGCTCTATCAAACAGAACTCTGAACTGATTAAGATTGTCATTCTGGCTTTCTTACAGTGTTTCGCACTTCATAATTATCATTTATGAATATTTGGATTGGCTCAGTTCGTCTTAGGTAAAATGACTTACACACATCTCACAAAGTTTTAAGATATTTACAACGTTCGCATTATATCGTTATAATCGCAAGGATAACAAAAAACTGTCGCCATTTTGAGTGATGTCTTCGCGGGTCCTAAACTAGGTCAGGTTACCATCCGCCGACATTTCAATGCCCAACTGTGGCATCGTCTTTAGGGTGTTATCGGGCCAAAATCTACCATGTCGGTGCTATACGATATACCCTCAGCCTTTAATCCCGATATTGACCCACTCTGAGAAAGATGGCAGAGCCGGCCAATGAAGCGACGGCAACATAGTTCTTAATTTGGCAGAAGACCAGCGGAGACTTTACTCACAGCATTCTTCAGGAAAATCCCAAAGCCTTCTTTCCCCCTTCTTCTAATTTTTTTCACAATGGAATCAAGCATTGCAAGATACGCTACGATCAGTGGTACCACGAATCCTTGGGACTAAGTCGGAAGATCCGTGATTATTAACTCTGTCAGAGAGGAAACTTCGTAATGGTAGTGATACCGATAACATAGCAACAACAGCAAATAAATATCTGTGATTATATCCTGTTCCAAGAAAGTCCTTTCCTGTGATAGTTCCTCGCTCTGAAGTCACCAATTTCTTTTTACCGAAGTAAAAAACAATGTATCCTTCCACCAAATGTTTTATTAGGCACAACAAGTTTCAACGCATCGGCGTCATCCTACGCATCGTACCTGAGGATGACGCCGATGCGTTGAAACTAATCGTATCTAATAAAATATTTTGTGGAGAGATGTATTGCCTTTTTACTTCAGTGATAATGGACTTCCACAAAGTTAAGCCTGAAATAATCGAATATAATTACTTTTTATTTGAATAATTGAAGGGCAGGAGAATATTTTATCTTCATTCGTTAATTAAAACCATAGATAAATTTCTTGGGAGCGTTGTAGTAGACAAGGCGATAGGACATTTCCCCCCCATTTAAACGTCATTTTCCCTTCGGCACTGATATCTATCAGCATACTCACGAATGGGTCGTGTGGGTGGCCGGTTTTTCGTGGTCCTTCGACACAGCGTTCTTCAACTTCCTGTTATTACATAACGATTTCTAACGTTAGTCAGCAACAGTTTCTTAATTGTTCTTTAATTTCTGGCTCTCTCTCCCTTCATATATATATATATATATATATATATATATATATATATATATATATATATATATATATAGTGGGTCGCGGTAGTCCAGGGGGTAGAGCGTTGGACTGCTAACCGGAGGGTCCCGGCTTCGATTTCCTGGGCACCTGCAGCTCCACCCAAGCTAAAGTGATTTTTCGGGTACCAGATCTTCCTGAGAAACCATAACCGGCACAGGGAAAGGAACTGGCCCCCCTACCCTAATGTGTGAACTTCACACGCTGTATAGGGCTTCGTTCGGGGTGAACTCTACCATCACCAACTACACCGAACTTCGGGTTGATTACATAATATATACATATATATATATATACATATACATATATATATATGTGTGTGTGTAATATATATTATATATATATATATATATATATATATATATAACATATATATATGTGTGTATGTGTGTGTGTTTGCATATAATATATATAAATAATTCAATATGTATGTTTCTTTTAATTCCATTAGAAGGATGGCACGTCACTTGCTCCTTGTCTTAAAAATAACTGTCCAACGAAAAATAGAAACCCATTTGCATAAACAACTTAGTAACAAGCGGTGATGGATCCAAAGCCACGTTTAAGTGTCCACCCTTTCGGCGTTTTGGGCAGCGAAAGGAATTTGTAGCCGGCGACTGCTTTAAGAAGATTGCGACACTTTCAGATGCCATTAAGAACGTCTCGAATTCCTCCGTCTCCATGCGAAAGGCCTATCCACCTTTTCGTTCTGGAGGAAATTGGGTCTCCATCGTTTTTCAAGTCCTTTTTCCCTTCCCCCTTCTCTCAAGCCCACCAACTGGAGGGAGTTTCTTTCTCAACTTCATTTTGGCGCAGCGCCGCAGTGCTGCTATGCTCTTCGAGCGATTTCGAAACTTTTCTCACCACGAACTACAAGAGTGCGTCTTTTATTTATTTATTTGTTGATCTTCATTATTGCTTCCACTTCCGCATTCAAGAGCACCCCCTCCAACACACGTGCGGATCAATTTACAAGTCCGGTGTCCGCTTCCCGGGGCGGGACGGTTTAAATTTCGATTGGATTCCTTCCAAAGGGCATTTTCGTTTTTCCAGGAGTGGCACACGGCCCTGAAACGGGGGCAAGGCCTGATTTTTTTTCAAGGAGGGAAAGGGTGAAACAATTCACATGCTGCAAGCGAGCATGACTAATTATTCGATATTGAAATGTATTTCAAAGGCGCTGCTGGCACGCGTCAAGAACTTTGGGCGGAATGGGCGAGGTCCGTTTCGCACATAAGGAAGTCTATCCCCCAAAAATTTCCCACCGAATGAAAATATTAAATTACGTTGCGACCCTGAACGCAATCCCTCGCGCGTCACAACTGCGATAATGAGAGGGGGCGACTCGAGGACACTTGATCGATTACTTCCAAATCATTATTCGATGGCTTTATATTTCGAGGTTTTCATGTCGGGGAAATGATTCATTAGCACAAGTATTTGAATCGTGGTTCACAAGAAGTGTACCAAATTACATCTAACCAATGTCAAGCTTAAATAGAGTGGCGACTCCTTTCATGGATTACATTCCCGAAATTTTTTCCGTTTTCCCTAATAACATCCCGTCCTTTTTTTACGATTTTCCTCCGAAGTTATCGGAATATCATCGACTCTTTTTTACGTGAATCATTATTCCTCATCATTCACGTGGCACTAGTATGTATCTCTGTTGTAGGTATGGCCATAATTTCGGTTTGTGATAAAGCTTTATTGCGTACTTACAATATAAGGCCTACGACAAGCAAGAAAAGATCTCGTAACTTGACGAAACATTGCCCTCAACGAGAATTCCCGATTCGAATATAGCATTCCAGACTTTTTTTAAAAAATCGCCCATTTTTTTCAAATTTTTGAATAAATTGACCAATACCCGACTTCATCCCAAAAGGGTGGTCACTCTGTTGTATCAATAATAATACACGGCATCAATATAGCTCGCAATTATTAGTTTTCATGATTAAATATCTCGATGCCTCCCAAAAAAGCGACGCATATAGCCTAATTGCTAAACAGGACAAACTCCAAGGGCAATGAGCACTGAAAAATCGTTTTCAAATAGATAAACGTACATAGCGATCGATACATATAATGGAACTACAAGGGAGAATAGTGCGGGCAAGTTTTTATTAACTGCTACAGAGCATCAACACTGGGAACTTTGGCCAGTGGCTTTCTAAGAGGCCCACCTTATCTTTTGACCGAAAAAAGACAACCGCGCAACTGAAGTAAACGTCTATGTTTAGAATTCATGCCTCCAAATAAAACATATAGCATAAAAGAATAAGTAAATACTTTGTATCCTTCTAACCAACGATATTTTGCCTCTCCTCTTCCCTTCTTTTTTTCCCCGTGCACGGAAAGTTTCTCCTCGCTAAAATTCTCCGCGATTTCCCAATTGCTGGACTCTTTTTGTGGAAACAACTTTCCGTTTCCAAAAATTCGTGATGAACGTGTGATTATCCTGGCACTGATCCACTATCTGGTCGCCTCCTCCCCATCATAATTATGCACGAAAAATTATTTTTATTTTTTGAATGGCAACCTGACAAAGTTGACGGGAAACCTTGACCTATCGAGAAGGAAAGCGTTCTTAGTCAATTCAGTTATTTACTGCTCGAATCGGAAGATTCGTCCCATTAAGTAGTACGTGGATTCGGCCTCGTAGACGCTAAGTTAGGGGGGGAATATGATAATATAATTTTTCAAACAGGATTTTTATCGCTTGCCTAGTCCATAAAATAAATTTGTTTCGCTGAAGAACTCGTTTTTTTTACATCATACTATATGTGTTAAAAGGCCTGAGGTTCCTTTAGGTTTGTGTTTCGTCGGCGTTTCCTTCACCAGCGCGTCAAATAGCACTCATGCGAGAAAGCACTTGGGGAAGTTTTTGAAGCTTCCATTATCAGATGAATTGAAAGCAATACGTTTTTCAATGATCTGGAAAAAATAAAAATCACGAAGGAACCATTACGGATTATATTTTTCATGAGAATTAGCTTTGGAAACATCTCTCAAGTTAATTGAACGAAAGTATAGTTACACGCGTGAAATCTCACGTCGAAACAGCTTCTTCATCTCTCGGAGAAGAAATCACACAGATATTATAAAAAAAATAACTTAATAAATATAAAATATCATTAATAACGTTTAATTCGTCACTAGTAAATTATGATGGGCACATATTGCTATACTAACATTTTTTGCGCACAATTCTGCAAATGCTGATTGAATTCTAAGTTATATCAGTTCATGAAGTTGAAATACAAGACAGGAGAATGCGTTAGATAGATAGATAGAGGTCTTTATTTGGTCGAAATTGAGACCTAATGGTCCCTTCTTACATTAGGGAGAGAAAGAATGATAAAAATAAATCCATCTTTTGCACTACTATATTTTATTTGAGGAAATTTTTCTCAGCTGATTGGAGACTAAAAAGTTATATCTAAATTTCGACTTGGATCACTTTTTTCCCATCATGGCACCGAATGATTTTTAGAGTGGCGCGAAAATCATACTGATGTCTCCTAAGTGAGATTTCAATTGAATAGGAATAGTACGGTCTAATCATGTGTTCAATCAAAACTAAAATAATACTTTCATTCGACTAATGTATTTCACATGGGCATATTTTCAATTAAAAAACTCACTATTCAAAGCAAATATTTTAATATAAAAGTAATTTTTGAACTGCCTATTGCAAAATATAGTACATTTTACAAGTTCAATTGAAAACCAGAGAATTGTATTATAGTTTCCAGGGTTTACCTTCAATTAATTAATAAATCAAACCTCTTGCCACCAGAAAATTCATCTACGACTTTTAATCATTGGAGGAAATGCGGATTCCAAGACATTGGACGTTAGAATGAACCAGGAGAACGAACCGAAGGAAGGAGGTTACCTCGCGTTTTAGGGAATCAAAAATATGCAAGGAGCCTAAGAGGATGGGGAAAAAAGAGAAGGCCAACTCACCACGGTCCCATTTCGTGAAAAAATCAATTTTATTCATCCTTCCCCAAAATAACGACGGAAGAATGCGATTGGAGCGAGGTCAAGGAGGAGAATACTACCTTGATCAAAAAGTTCCCGGAATAACCACCGCGTGGCGCTCCCATCGTTCCGATTTGAGTTCTGTTTTTTTTGTTAAATTGGTACATCTGTTGTTGATATTCCCTTTAAATCTTAGTGTCATAACTTGACATTTGCAAAAGTTACGTAGCCAAGAGTACATCTATCTCTGTGTGTGTTGGCGATTTTTTACAATTGCAGAAATGGATTTAAATTTGCAACAACGAACTTGTATTAAATTTTGCGTAAAAAACGGATTTAGTGGCGCACGGACGTTGGAAATGTTGGAAAAGTGTTTCGGCAACGATTCTCTAAAAAAAACGGTCGTTTACCAGTGGCACGAGCGGTTCAGAAGTGGTCGTGAGTCAATCGAAGATGATGAACGCAGTGGCAGACCATCGACATCGAAAGTCGGTGAAAAAATTGATAAAGTAAAAGAAATGTTGGTCAATAACCGCAAATTAACCATCAGAGAAATAGCGGAGGAAATACCGAAAACCGACCGTAACTTTTGCAAATGTCAAGTTATGACACTAAGATTTAAAGGGAATATCAACAACAGATGTACCAATTTAACAAAAAAAACAGAACTCAAATCGGAACGATGGGAGCGCCACACGGTGGTTATTCCGGGAACTTTTTGATCAATGTAGTATGAGCATCAGGTGGATTGGTCTGCACACATGCGTGCGTGGGTCCGGAAAGTCCAAGGGAAGGCAAGAGGGAAGTTTTACAACTCCGATCCGGACGGATGGTTTTTTGTAAGGTGCTCCGACTGCTTTGAGGTCTCATTTACCGTCAATCTCAACTCGGAAAAAGTTCATTGAATTACAAGGTAACCACCACGCTAGAAGCGGGATTCGAACGCGCGAACTTCGCATTGCCCGGTGAGCTACGAACCAATCTCGATCGCCGCGAGCGCCGCGAGTTGAGAAACCGGGGATCACATAAAACGGGACATTAACGGAGTACTTCTCCACTGAGAAGATAACAACATAGTTGCTCGAATTATGCCAGCATAGAATGTGATCGCAATCTTTTCAATTTGTAGTTTTCGGGCGAACGCCGTACATGAGGAGATGACACTCCAGAAACTAGCTATCAAATTGCCATTGATAAGAATTATTTCGACCTCATTTAATAATCGATCATGTCAAATTTAAGCATGTTTCGTGAAACAATGAGCCATATTCAAGCTATTTTTATAGAATTAACTCTCAAGTCTTCCGAAACAACCAATCCCAGCCGTCTTTCCATGAACGCACCATCACATTTCAATGTCTTCCACTAAGATGATCATTGATCCTCATGATACAGCGCAGTTGTGAAGTCCTGGGCAATGGGAACGAACAGTGGAACGTGGAGCAGTACGATTCCTTGTCTACTCGGCTTCCAGACCGAGCAGCTAAAACCAATAATTTGCCAACGATCTTGTTGCCAAGGGAAACACCTGTTACTCGGGCGACAACTTCACGATAAAATCTGCCATCCCAAGAAATTTTGTAGCTAACAGATCTCCTCATTCTCCCGCTTCCTTGTGTGACGCCATCAAATACAGCGCCGGTGAAAACTCGACACAGAAAAAGTGAGGACTAGCAATCAAATAATAAAATAAATACAGCAAAAATCCCGCGCTGGATGTGAGTGAAGGTTACACGGCAGGCGAATAGATTGCGAGTCGTGTCCACAGGCTTTCTTGCGAGTGTTTCTTTCTCCTTGGATACCGTTGCTTATCGTCCTTTCCTTGCAATTAATTATTGGGTGGAGGCCATGGAATGCAACAAGGGCTCCCGCCGACCGAGCTCACCTTACGCTTTCCATGACTCCCAGTCCCATTTGCTTCTTTGCACCTTTCGGGAGCGATAATTGAAGGGTTACTACGGATTTCGTGGCGTCAAATTCTCTTAGCGTTCAAACGAAAAAAAACACAACCCGCAGCTTGGTAAAATGAAATATTTTGACTCTTGACGCGGCTTTTGTCGACTCGAGAAATCAGCAGGTAAATCGCACAATCTTATTTATCAAAATGTCTTGAGGGATGGAAATTGAAAAAAGAAAAAATGATGGGAGGGGATTGGAAATAGTATCTAAAGAGTTTTTTTTTCATTTATACTAAAACGAACGAAGCGATTCCAACTAGTTACCCCAAAAACTATTAGCATTTCAAGATGCTTCATCCTAAACACAGAAACATCTAAATAATTTACTCTTGACAGAAGAGAGGAGTGGGGGGAAATATTTTGCAGTAGTCTTCATTTCATTTCCCGTTGCAATTGGCGAATCGGCTAATCATGATAGTAAATTGTGATGCATAATCTATGCAAATAATAGTACTGTTGGGTACTTACAATGGTGATGAAAGAAAATTAAATTCCCTGAGCATTGGTTAGGTAGGAGCGAAACTCGGCGGGCGGTGGACGAGATCTCTTGAGTCCACAAGAGTCCGCATGGTGTCCGAAAATTTCTAAATATATTAGAGCCAGAGAAAGTGGAATAAAGTAGGTTCTATTTTGTTATAGGAGGGCAAGTCTAGTAGCCCGTTGACATTTATGCGGAGTAGAATACGGCCTTTGGGGCGGGGCTCCCATATTGATAGTCTTCGCGGCATATCATTCAGATTGAATTCGAAGGTGCCGTATATTTTTTAAATATTCAGGCAAGTTGGATTTATGAGGGTAAAAAATAGAGAAAATTTTCACTTCCACAATAACGATTTAATATTTCAAGACCATGGTCGTGAAATATTACATCGTTACTGTGGAAGTGTAAAGTTTCTCGATTTTTTTCTTCATTGTACGCTCATAATGAAGGAATTCCATAAAGTTAAACCTGAAACTGTGATGTTCATCAAGTAGGATTTGCTCAAAAAGACAAATCGTATTGATGATCGAGATTTTGCGATGGTTATCGTACTGGCTTTCCATCCAGAGGGCCCGGGTTCAAATCCCGGCGGTGTTGAATATTTTTCAGTGGTATCTCGACCCCTACTTGAGGTGCTTTGTGGAGGGCACTTTCAGTGGGTACGTCGTCCGTCGGATGGGATGTTAAGCTGCGGAAAGAACAGGCTAATGCCGACGCCGGGTTTCTCTCGACCCTTCATCCTTTCCTGTCCATCCCCAATGGCGCAAATGACCTCAGCTGTCGGTCGCTTTCCCTAAATACTTCTACTACTACTACTACAAATCGTATTTTTAAAGGGGTAGCTAAATGGGATGGGGCATCGGTTCCCTTACATCGGACTGCGCATGTGCCGGGTCGCAATCACCCCAAATTTCGACGAAGAGTACAATACGACCTGAATTCGTTAGTTAAGGAAGGATAAAGAATTAATTCCATTCAGAAAAAATCGATGGATAAGTCTTGGATGGCATAATTTCCCACCTAATTGAAATAAAGCATTAATTATTACATCGGTTATTATGTTTATTATGTTTTAGTTGGCAATTAGTTCACTACGGCAACTATACTGTCTCGATGGTTGAATTGAAATATACTGTACCCTCAAAGAGCTTCAAAATAAGTTTTCGAACATACGTGTATCATTAATTGTTAGCTACTGCTCAAAAAGCTAATGGCTTGTTACAGCTAACGTAAGTTATGGGAACAGGATCATTGAGATATCTGACATCTTGAAGGTAGATGGCCCAACAGCATTCGCCCTCCCGTTGATTAATCCCAGCCTGTGCCCTCGAGCGTAGGATTCCAGTTGATAAATACACTCGAATAAAACAAACTAAAAGTTTTGCGTTCATAAGTATATCCCCGGGAAATTCACCTAAAAGAAAGAACATTTGAGTAAAAATTCCAAAAATCCCGGCAGGTTGGAGAAAAGCAGTATGCAGACGAAAGTTTAAGGGACAGGAGTTTCCTTGTTAATTCTTATTGGGTCTCAAATATTTCAATTAGCCGGACTTTCACCAAGAAGGAAAAGGTATGACCACCGGTGAGTGTAGCATAAGTTCTTACGGAGAATTAATTAAAGCCCACGCCTCAATATGTGAGAAAATTAAATTAGGACTCGGTTAAATGAATTAATTTCATAGGGATCGAGCAAATGATTTCAACAGCGGACAGTTTCACTAACATGCAGGGCTTTCCTCCGTGGGTGTAGCGTTTCGCTTTCATGAAACAAGTTTCAAAGGCTGCAATCCAATTCGAAGTGTTTCACGTAAACTTAAATGAATTTTAATTGGTCACTGCACGCATCACAAAGAGTTATAACGCATACGGTAGCCAATTTAAATCGTTAATAGCTATTCGTTTAATGATACATAACTTTGCTCTATTCACTCAAAATCAATAATTAGCCTTGCGAATCAGGGCATTGTCACGGAGAAATCAGCAGTGTAAAGGTGCTGATGAAGGACAAATTACATAAACTACGATTACTATTCACAGGAAAAAATCGCCGCGAACGACAGAATGTTTTTTATTTTAAATCTTACTCAATTTGCAAGTACAGTACTATGGTTGCGAGTGAGGTGAAATTTTTTTCTGGGAAACAAGCCATAATACCTGGTCAAGATGATTGGTCAGACATTTTTATTTGGCATTACATTCAATCAGAAATGGCTTTACCAATGATCGGATAGGAAAATTTGAAATGTCGCAATTTACGCGAAAGACAGTTTCCCAGCATCTTATTCCTCTAATTATCCGGGGTCCACGCCTAAAGTTTATAAGTACTCTAAAACAATCGTGAATTAAATATTAAAATCACAATTAAGGTGAAAAGTAGACGTCACAAGTGTTATAACAGTTATATTGTTGTTATAAAACTTTACATATATAAGCGAACTGCAAAGGTTTGCAGCTTCAAGAAATTGACCCCTCTAAGTTGTAATGATACACCTTGATAGATTTCCAATTAAAAAATATAGCTAATTTATACTCATGCGTACTGATTGCATGCGGCATTGGGTGGGAAAGAAAAGAATTTCCCATCGAATTTCAACGCTGTGATGGAGAAAAAGAAATCGGTGTGCTTATGCTCCCCAAGGACGTCTCCTGCGCCCCGAAATACGGTATCATTTACCCGCTTCCGGGCGACCAGACAGTTTCACACCGTGTATTTCATCGCTCTCCCTCCTTGAAGGATTGAGTTGGGGGCCAAACGCGGCCTTATGCATCAAGAGGTAGTACTGCCAAACATAAAAAGAGCGCACCGAACCGTGGCGTGGTCTCAACCGTTTCGAGTGGCGGGACGTGATATAAATAGATAGCACGTGAAATAAGAATATAGTGCGCCATTAACTGTTCGCGATGATCGAAGAGATAATTTCGTTCTAAACGTGACGCGGAAACAGAAACGAAGCCCAGAGATTTATGGGAATGGTTCACAGAAATAGTAGGAGAGGTATATTGTTTGAAATTTGAAAGATGTTGCTGAAAAACCACTTGAAAATTTAAACGAAAGATAAACTAAACTAGTCTTTGGCATCAATAAATTTCAAAACATTAAATTATAATCAATTTTGCATAAAAGTTTTAACTGAATTTACGACAGAGTTCGAGTGGTAACTGGGCCAAACATCGAGGGGACTGGGCACATCGACATCAGTTCATCGACGCTAAGTGCTCTATTCTATATTTTCTTAAAAATAATAACATACCATTTAAATTTAGATTTAAGATCCAGATTATAAACCATTAAAATTATTACTGTTTTGAAAAGTCGATTTTCACCCAAAAATATGACGCATTATATTTCAATTAAAATTAATCGCGGGAATGAATGAACATGCAAGTGGACTAAACAATGTTTAAGGTCATTAATCCACATAATTTACTGAGATAAGACAACGGCGGTCTTAAAAATCTAACTTGCCAGCAATCTATTTGAAAATCATACAGCTATAATCTTCAGCACTCATGAGCACATCAACACTGATAAATTATTCCCAAGAAACGAAAAATTAAATACTTCGAAGGCGATATCCGGCTGTTCCATCATCATACACCAACCCCAGCGCACAGGTGAAAGATTACTTTATGCAACGTATGCAGTGATGATAAAAATGTCGTAGCTCCCCAGTGGCCTTGCAGGTTGGTTTGATTATTTCGTCATCTACGCTGCAACGCTCAAGAGAATGCAAGAAACAGCGACCTGGCGGAAAGATCGAAGTATCCACAGAAATCGCATGCTTGTCATTATAATCATTTATGCTGAAAGTTATTTTGTGGTTAATGCTATTTTCATTGACACGTCCCCTAGAACATAATGATTTTAGCACCATTTCCAAAGCCATAGTGAAATTGCCGTGCGTTTACTTACCAAGCGAACCATTTTTGGGAAACAGTAAGCAATCAAATTCATAAAGAAAGAGTAATGAAAACGGTTAAATAATATACATTTTGAAAAAATATCTAAGCATAGAATGATGATAATAGTTACTAAAGTCCTGAAATGACATACTTCAAATGATTCAAGGAGAAAGCGTCAGATTCGAATAATCCGCAATGTGTCGTAGAAATGCAAATATTAAAGTTAACATTTTCACTTTTGATATTATTTTCAACTTTCTATCATGTATATTTTACGACTCACTTTGGAGGCGGGAGCGGGGACGGGAGCCCATTGCTATTACGAATCTGCTAAGTAAAACGACAAAAG
Source organism: Hetaerina americana (assembly GCF_022747635.1). NCBI lineage: Eukaryota > Metazoa > Arthropoda > Insecta > Odonata > Calopterygidae > Hetaerina > Hetaerina americana. The sequence goes on from NW_027287316.1 coordinate 46,771,918, forward strand.
CTAGCTAGTTAGCTCTTCTGTTGTGAAATTCACCAAGAACATTTCGATATTAAGTTCTCCTTAGACCTTATTAGGTCATACGCGAAGTAGGCTCAATAAACAACTACCGATTTCAAGAGCATAGTGTGCGCTTATGACGATTAGGTCGGCACTAGACACCTCGGCACCGCCACGCGCTCGAACCACAAATGCTCTACAAATATTTCCCTTTATCAGCATGATATCGCATTATCTTACAAGTCTATGGATGAGACATGATTCACTGTCCTGAAAACACATATTGTGATCGTTGTTAGAGCTCTAAAATAAAGACGACAGACCAGTCCATTCTGCACCAATTTAAAATGAACTGGCGTCAAACGTTTTTTTTTTCATTCATATGAACCCACGCCCACTATTTAAGTTTCTTAGTATCAGAAGATTACAAATACATATCCCAAGGTTCAAGATTATTTCAAGATTCCGGCAGTGTTTAATACATTTCTGTAAATAACTAGATGGTCGCAGGTGTTTAAGCTACGGAGGCTCCAGCAAAGAGTGATTTATCACACGGTGTATTGAAGTTCGATCCAACTTAGGGGTTGCCTCGAAAGCACACTTGAATACTTGAAGGACCAGTCCTCCAAAGCTTCTGAATCCCTCAGAGAAATGATCAAATTCCTTGCTTTCCTTGGAAACTTCAACTGAATTCCGAACACTCCCCACCCGACACAATCCGCGCACGCGCACTATGCACACGCCATCCATTATCACACCCACCTTCATCTTTTTCAGTGCCGTCGGGTCGCAGATCTGGGCCTCACGGACACAAAATGAAAGCAGACTTATCATTGGAAGAAAATGATTCAAGAAAAACCCCTCTCACGGTCGCGCAAGCGCGCCGGTAGCCGAGGGGGGTAAAAAAAAACGTTTCTTTAGTCTCATGGGCATTCTCAGATCCGAAGGAAGAAAAGTGAGAAATCCGACTGATACTTTCCGACGACACAATAAAGGTCAACAACGTTTCGGCAAGCAAGAGACTGAAACGCATGGTCAAAACGAGAAGGCAGTCACGTTGTCAAGCTCCCGGTATGGTAGGTAACAGGCGAATGAAGGATTAGGATTGAAATATAGCTTCAACAGCAAACCTGGGATCGACGGAAACCTATAATTTCTCATCTCTCAAGGTATTACACTTAAGCTTAAATAAATATCTTGCAGTGCCGTGAAAAATATTGCATACGTTTATTATTTCATGCATGAGGAGGCCAATACTATCACTGAATGTTTACAAGTCCATTAATTTAACTTGAATTTGGATGCATTGCATCAAATTATCATTTCACTAACTTACCAATGTTTATGAAACTTTTTTTCTACCTTTATGAAGAGCTATTAAAAATGGTACACATTGCTTTGAATTAGTAAGGTGATTTGGGGCGGAAATACATCTTTATGAAATTCTCTGGTAAGACGTTTCGGAATAACATATGGGGAAGATGAAACAGACTGGAAAAATTATAAGGCATTGAATATGTAATAAATCTAAGAGACATTTTAGTTCTTTTTAGATATCTCAGTACCATGAATGCCACCGCTAGGGTGTGTGGCAGGGGGTTAATACACACAAGACTAAGTTGGAACCGAATATTTTTTACACCCACCGCGGTTGGACAATGTTCTTCTGTCTCCTTATCATTTGTGGAAAATATGGCATCTTAAATCTATTTATTTTTATGGAAATTGGTGAGAACCCTATGAGAGCAACACCAAGAGACAAACACTTAAAATAAATTATGACAAAGATTAGAGAAATATCAAGGAGTAAATTTATTAACGTGGAATAGGAAAGAATGGAGCGTCATGGGAGAGAATACCTGTAGATAAGACTAAACGGCCGCAGCTACCCATCTTGGGATTGGAAACACTAATGAATGATAGTAGCAGTGGCAACGAATGGTGAGAGAAGACTCAGGGATCCATCACAGAAGAGCATTCCACTGCTGAAGCGCGTACTTGGACTTCAGACACTCCTCGGGTCTTCCAGGAGGTAATCAGCGTTAGAATGTTCCTCAGCAGGATGTTTGCCGACTATCTGCGTCCCACTTCTACACTGCACAGGCAATTTGCAATGTTTACAATAACACGTGGGCATTTTCTGATGCGCTCCAGCACAATATATACACAATTTACCCCACATTAATCCTTTCCATTAATTCCATTAATCCGCGAGATTCTTATACGCAGGTGCCGACTATTTTCCTGAGTCCAAAATGCGTATTCACTTTCTTACTCTCCTCTGATTACCGAAAACTGCTCATTTTATCACATCTTTCAAAATCCCGCTAGTTGCCAATAGGCAGTAGGATGCCTACCCACCCCTACACCCACTTCGTCATCCTCTACATTTCAACATCAACTTCCCGTAACCATTTTAACCCTTCTCATCCTTTTCAGTTCGGATTTAGTCTCACAGGCCTTCAATCAAAGCTTCAATTCTTTCCTGAAAGATCAAGTTTCTGAAACAATATGATGAATTGCCAGCTTTCAACAAGCTCAAGTTCAAATTCTAAGTACCAAATTTCCGAACAATAAGAATAAAAATATTTTGAAAATAAATTTCTATTAAGCAATGGCGAATAAAAAGCGAAATTGATTACTTCTGAAGAAACCGAATTATAAATTCCTCTGATATTAGAATGCACTGTCCATATTGCACGTGACGTAAACCTACAACGATGCGGGCGGCGCTCGGCACTCAATGACCACACATGTAATCCAAACCATCGATCAGTGGAGAAGAAAATTTTAAAGCCGAATGAAATCGCTAAGAATTTATAAGAATATTTGTCCTTAAAAATACGTCCATAATATTTTAACCCTAGACCCTGGGAAATATGGGAAACCAAAAGTAATAAACATTTCGAATTCGCTCCTCTAGTATACATCTCAATCAACTGACAACATTGAACTCCATTCAAAATTCCAGTGAGACTCGGCCACTTCTTGAGGTCACCATCCGCCCTTGAGGCCAGAGTAAGTACCTTGACCTTTTATTCTTTAAAAGGGGAGGGGAAAGCTAAGGGGGGAAAGCCATGCAGACACTTTGGAAACGATTGGCGTAATGTAGACCGATGATATAGTGAGGAACCATTAAAGGTTATGGACCATCACTTTTCTCGGCCTAAGGATCGTAAATCTCCATTCAGGTATCTTGCTTCTTGCTAAATTCCTTCGAGTCCTTTCTCAGAGTGGAGCTCATAGGTAAGAGGAGTGGGGATAAGATTTAAAAGGACAGTTATATTCTATTAAGAAATATTTAATTTGAATCGAGGAATGTGGGTTTTAAAAAATCTTGCGGCATGTTCGGAGAGTAGTGAACATTGAAAATAAACTGGGGAAATATTATTGAATTATTTATGAATTTTGGGAAAGTGGGAAAGAAAATTAGGAAACCAGAGAGAAGTGGTCGGTTCACGGAGTGGAGTGTAACACACCCTCGAAAGGGTTTTTGGAGTGAACACTCACTTCATGTTTTCCGATTCCGCATTTTTTTCGATGCACATGTCATCTTTTCTTCCTGATTTTTCTCCCGAGTGATTCGATTCTGGCAAGCCGTTTTTCTTTGAATCTTCCCTCATTGTCTCACTTGCCATGTTTATCACCGAAGTCGGTCCAACTTCGGTGTTTGCCAAGACTCTCACGAGTGATGATGACCTACGGCAAACACGAACTGATCTCACAAGTAAAAGTAACATCGTCCTAATCGATAATTCTCGAGTCCTGTATACCTCCTTTTCCAGATTTTCATGTCAAATATCCTACTAAATGGTCACCCTGGTTTTTAGATCGGACCACAAAAGACGCTTGTGGAGAGGAGTTCACGGATTGTAGCCGAATCCTGAATGTGTTAACTTTAGGCCAAACTTGTCCAGCCTTTACTTTATCTAGTTTAATTTAATCGGAGTTTATTATAATTGATACCAACCACACCAATTCAGCTAACAGAATTTTGTGGTCAATCAATAAGAAAATATGATTTACAGATATTTCCGTTCCAAAAACGAAAAAAAAGTAAGTTAAGAAATCGTAGATGTTTAAATGCTCATTATTGTCGAGCCAACCAGATCTAATCCTCATATTCCAATATTTAGCATCAATACCTTTAATTAATTCAATCGAGAACAGGTGAAAGCAGCGGGAAAGTGTACTCTCCACTGTTAGCATAGTTTTATGATGTCATTGAACTAGACAAGAGGTGAGCTCCATCCTCTCTCATACATACTATATCGGACCGACCTCCTTTTTGATAAAACGATGCATATTTTTCAAAAGTAAGTATTCGCGTAGTCATAGCTAATACCTGATATGAAGTTTGATTGAGTAAATTCTTAGATTAATATTTTCCTTGAAGGAATACTAGTCCCTATATTCATTCTACTCACAATAAATCCTTGGAAACATCGTCAATACTCACCAGTAAAAGATTGATATATGGCGGCAATCCGAATACAGACGCAAGTAATATACGAGAGGAATTTACTCCGATGAGTGGTTCACGAATATAAATGAACTATCTTCACCCTTGCCTCTTACAAATATGTCATGGTATGACTTTTTATTCCTTCTCTCTTACGTTATTTCGTATTGAATCTCGATTCAAACATCTAGCATGTCTTTTAACTGAATTTTTTCGGTATTCACTTAGTTTATACCTTCTAATAACGCCAATTATTTCTTTTCTTACACCGATAGCATTTTATTCTCGTAAATTTTTTACCTCTATGCACAATTTCATATTTTCATTTTATCATATCTGGCAGCACTTTTTGTATCCCGTGCGTTTATTTTCTATTTGTTGATGGTTAAAACACTGTGGCCAAAACATTTTTAGTTTCTACCTTTAACTTAATTCAGTGCAACATTTTTACGTTTAAATGATTCCCTTAATATTGGAATGTATGTTTATTCAGGATATACTTAAGGCTAACACATCTTTTGAGGTCAATGTAGGACGAGGGTAAGGGAAATGTAGGTCAAAGGAAATAAATTTTTCCCCAAAACGTAAGGTGACATACTTGTATAGCATACATGGACTGTACATTGTACGCCTACATGCATACATAGGTTTAATTATAACATTTTAAATAGATTTTACGCTGATAGAACTGCCTGAACTATCAGCATTTATTTATTTAATAGAAACTACCATTCCATTTTCATCACTGACAGAGATAAGCCGTCGCCTTTCCTGTAGTGATAAAAATATAATTAAAATCCGATTACACTGGTGGAATGGGCGTGGGCGGCCCATGGTGAATGAGAGCTTACGTAACAGGGAAATGAAAATTAGGCCGAGTTCGATTCGGTAATGTCGACAGTAGACATACGTACCTACTCCCCTTTCATTTCTGTTACAATCTGAACTCGTTTCTCTATTATTTCGAAGAAACATGTGCACGGGCATCGATGATTACGGCACACTAAAACGCATATTTTTCACGGCTCATTTAATCTGAATGGGTGAGTAAAACATGCACCATATTTTTCAATCCAAGGAAAGTTAGGGCACCCTTCATAATGGGTACTGCATCAAAAGTGATTGCGTTAAAAAGTTAAATAACGAGAATGAGTATTTACACACATATTGTCTGGCCACAGTTAAGAAGGAAAACGAAAAATTATATTTTTTTCACCCAAATACTTGTCGATCAAACCAATTATTTTGTGAGGAGCGATATTTTCATCTCTGTGAAAGATTCCACGATGGATTCTTTGCCAAGCGCAGTGGGTCAATTTTCTTCGATGGGAAAAGGAGTAATAGGATGAAATCGTTTGGGTGTCATCAGATTAAGGCTTTCATCGGTGTGGACAGGTAATTTTTTTTCCCATGATCTCCCTTAAACGCGTATAACCAGTTCAACCGGGGAATGACTGAAAGTTCTCTTCCTCATTAGGCAACGCTTCGAATCTCACTTTAGGCATGAAATCATTGCATGATGCCATCACTTTCGTTTGCATAGCTGGAGCTCATGAATGATTTACTATGTGACACTCCTGTCATGGGGATCTGCGACAGCATGTGACGTCTCTCGACATAGCCGAAGTGAATAATAGTGTCCGTTAACAAGGAGTTTGAAGAATCTCACAAGGTTTGAATAGGAGTGGAATTGCTTTCGCCTTACGTCATTTCAACGTTCTTGTTTTCAAATTCCAAATCCTCCAAAGGAAGGAAAAGCTCGCAGTTCTGCGGTTGACGTACCATTTCATTAAATAATGAGTATTCATGAGCGAGAGACAAAAATAGATGGCGGACAGAAGTTCCAAGGTTGATATTTTAAGCCAGTTGTACACGACCTATGCTCCGACAATCTAGCATCGAAATTGTGCCAGGGAAGCGCGTGGTTACATATTTATGGACAGGAGTTCGAATGATATCTAAAAATAAGCTGAATAAATTCTCTGCAGACAGAAAAAGCAATCAAGTTTGCAACTCTCATATATTTTTATACTTGATCAATTCTCAAGCAAGTACATATATACCTATTTTCGCAGAGAAAGTCGCACTGAAGTCTGTCCTCAAACACTGAAATGGTAACTACTGCCAGACTTCACAAAATTTAGATGAAACCCAATACTTTCCATGTATCTATATAATTAAATGAAACAGATCACGTATAACTTGACGTTAATTAAGCAGTAAAATTAATCAATTAGCACTTGCAATGATGTGACAATACACGTTTCCTGAACCCCGTAGTGAAGTTCACGGAACATTAAGATCAGCGGATAGAAGATGGTAGTGACCACCATACACTCCTCCACCCAAGCATTCCAGAATCTTAGCGTGGAAAGTTGCCTATACTACTTATCCCGTTTCGGAAGGGGAATTAAAATCTCAAAACTCTTTACGCAGAGATCAAGCCAACGATTTTATTAGCTGCTACGGTACTCGACGGCTACCGAGAATAACCTCGTTTGGAGAAAGGATACGCAAGAATTTAGGTTGGCGTTTTTACGATGCATTCCATATTGGATCTGACCTTTTCAATGACCAGAAATAAATACCTTATTTCTGTGTAAAAAAAATAAGGCAGCGCAAATACATGATCACCGAATATCCCTTTGACTTTAAACAAGCATTATCACTATGTAATTTCTTTTAATGGAAGCACTCTCCTGCTTGTCCAAAGTATATTTTTTCTCGACAGCAATCAAATAATTTACCAAACCAACGTAATACTCTTTGGTAGGTTAAAGTTCAGCGATTGAAATATACCGGATGGAGGAGCAGATCAGTACCCAAATTCCGCAGTAGCTTACAACTGTATCTATCATGTGACTTTTATCCCTTGTTATATGTTTAAACCAATAGGCTTTCAAGTAATTTTCATTACTTTTCACTTCGCTATTCAGAAATTTGTGCATCTATATTGAATAATTTAAAAAAGTGAAAAACACTTGCCACCATCGTTACGGTTGAATATTGAACAGTTAATTAACAGAATCCTAGCCTAACATTACCGGAACGTTGGAGGTGACAATTCATAATGCCGCAATTCAAAATGTTATTTTGATTAGTCCAATATCATTCACCTACCAAATGATACAGGAAATCTTGTTTCAAATCTAAAGCGAGTTCGTGGGAGTTTCTCATCAATAAAAGCAGTCTAGAGTAGACAATATAAAAGTACGACGAAATTGATATGAGTTTTCTGTTAATATGAGCCACTCGTACGTATCCAAACACTTTCCGATTATGGAGCTGATCGCTAAATAGTGGGCGACCATGCCTCAAACTGACTAATTGTAATCGTTTTCATGTAAGTGCTCAAGCCAAAAGAACATGCTGATTTCAACGAAAGAGCCTCACGCAAGAGGAAGGCATTACTCATGTTAACTGTATCATGAGGGTGAATTATGGCAAGAGTTCGTTCGAAAAAATAATTTGTGGTTCGATGTTAAAATATTTTAAATAAATTTTATGGAAAAATTTTTATTATAACGAAATTAATTTCAAGAATGTCCTAAATCTAGAGTCATATCGTGCACTGCAAGCCAAGCCACGATGCACAAATATTACCACAGATAGAAAAGCAATCATATATTTTGTGGGAATCGAAAAGGGGTCTAAAGGATTGGATTCGGAGTGGGTAACTTTCAGGACTTTGCTATAATATATTACTCAGGGTAAAAAATAATCCAGAAATGCACTAGCTCTTACATACACTTCGATAAGTTTACGCTCTTGATCCGATTGGTTAATATAAGCTGGCCCACAAATAACTGAACGAATCTCATATGCGAGTATACTATATAGACTATAAATTCTCTAATTGACATTCTGATTTCTTAAAAACCCCCAGTGTAGGCGTTCAGGAATTAGAGGGATATTTTTAACGAAATAGGTTTTACCAAAAATTTTCGCAGATATAAATCGCAGATATCTCTTTACTTTCCAGAATATTTGACGAATGTGGGGGCCCATATATAGCAGTTAATTACACTTCTATAAAAATACTTTAAGGACTCAACCCTACCAAGTATATACAAACATTTTCTGCTTGGACTCTTCATTGAAAAACTCATCACAGAGCATTTATCATAAGTGATTCAATTTTATTAGCCACTCATTTTAAAATCAAATATATTATTCATGTAGCTTTAATGGCCCATTATCATTTTCTAAAGCTAATTCTCTTTGGATCACTGTAATGCGACTTTAATAAAGGAATTTTCCTGTTACCTGGATAATTTAAATCGCTTAGAGTTTTTTTAGAATAACAGCGAGCCACCACACGACAATATGTTGGCATTAGAAAAACCCAGTTGCCGGCTGACAAGCAATGGAAATAAATGAGGTTGAGGTTATGGTTTGAATATTATGAATGTTTCCCTTGAGAAATTATATCGAACAATTATGGAAAATCTAAGATAATTAAATCAAAACTGTGAAAAAAATATCAGAACGTTGCGGTTAGTTCTGGTCATGGCAAGATCTGTGGTTTTCTAGCAAACTATTATCGTAATTCGATTATAGTTACCAAATTCTCGCACTCTGAAAAGTGAAACGCCAGCCAGACACAAGGATTGGAGATAAAAAACAATTCTTCAGCATTCTTCATTACTCAGAATTTGAATTAAAGGAATTCTTTACAATACATGCAATTAACATTAAGGTTATTCCCAATGGTTTGGGCAGCCTGAACGGGAGACACATACTATGTACAGGCTCACCAACATGCTACGTCGTGATCACGCTTATTGAATTATGACAATGGGGTTTTATCTCGGTGGAGCTATGAGATCCCTGTAGCCCGTTTCTCAATGTCATAGGGTCTTGTTTTTATGGAACATGCGGAATCTTCTGATTAAAATAGTACATCTACCACACATCATGCCACTACATATCACAAAATGCCAATTTAAGAGTCAAATTTTATTTACGGCTACTTGCGGAGGACTCGTAAATTGATTTCAAGAAACGGACTACCAAATAGTTTGGCAGTTAACTTACTTGCCGCCCATCCGAAAGTTTGCGATTTAGGACCTCACAAAGGCCATTCATGTCGTCCTATCATGAGTTAATTTTGTTGAGCAAGTTGAACCTAAAGTGAAAAATCATTCTAGAGGTCTACCTTAAAATCTAATACTCATACAAGTAAGTGGGGACCGTAAGATTTGCGGAACTCTGCAATATAAAGGTATTTTACTTGCAGCTAACCGTGCTTCTGGAAATTAAATATCCATTTATTATATTTAGGGGTACGGGGTGATCTAATTTCATACCGTTTATGCATTTCAGCACGATTCAACCCAAATGCTCAACCATCAATTCGGCTGACACTCCACGGATTTCATTCTCAGAATAGCATAGCGAGAGGTAACTAAAGATGAGTTTCATTGCAACAGACAAAATGCTTTATTTTATGAGAATTTTAGTAATCACAGCAAAGTGGAGAGGATGTCTGAAAGTGAATGTAAAGAATTTTGGATGGTCCCAAAAGCAAATAAGTGGGGTCACAAAATAAGGAAGCGTCATCACTGAGAAAATTACGAAACGGCTTAAGAAATTATTTTAAAAATCTCTTTGTTTCCTAGGCATCGAGGATGCCTTATATCTCACGAATTTACACATCCGATGTTTTATTAGCGTCCTCATAGTTGTCGAACGTAAAGAAATGGGATTCTTTTATAATTCACGTCAATGTAAAACGTACGTCGGTTCACAACGACGAACCAAGAGACCAACAGAAAGAAGACAGCTGCTCACGCGCTCTGATGCAAGAGAATACGCCTGTGTACCTCAATAACATTCAATTCGAAAACATTGGGAGAAAGTCGTGTTTCCACTTATTACAACTCTTTCGAAAGGCTTCAAAACTCTTGGGAAACATATTCATCAAGCCAACGTGTCATACAACCAAATGGAAATCGGTAAATATTATTTCGTACTTATAGTGAACGGTTCGAAAAATCAAAAATAACGAAACCTAAGTGGTAGTAGGTAGATTTTGGCTTTTAGGGAGTCAAGCGGATGCAGTCGTTTGCATTCAAAATTTCACCAAAGACCATCTCCTGAGAAAAACTTGGATCCGCATCTCCTTCTATTCTTAGCCTATGGTTACCAAACGAACTCGGTAATATTTAGATGAACACAATTTAGAGATTTAAGAGGGTATATTTTCACGGAGAAAGGCATTGGTTCCGTAAAATATTTGGAATAAGAAGCTATAAAAGGATTTAATTTATAAAAAAATAGAGAGAAAATCAAATTTATATCGCTTTACTTTCGGTAATCATCTCTCCTTGGCAATAATAACGGAAATATCACTGTAAATGATTGGGTTAAGATTAAAATAATAATATGAACAACAATATACTTAAAAAGTAAAATTCAAAAGGACCATGATTGAGACGGAATTTCTCATCCGCAGTAATGGAGTCAAGTGTGTTTATTGTTGTATCATTATTATTTAGAAGTCTACCATTTAATTGGCATAATTCATTAAAACTTTCAAAAGGCAGATGCGAAAAAGTGAGTAAATTGGTGGAAAATATTTGAAAATGGAATGCGGTTACACGAGTAGGAATGTCACTATTGTTGTTATTGGGTCTGATGACCAACCATACTTATTATTTCAGAATTCACACCCAGCAGAATATAAATATTTTGAATTTTTACTATTTTGATTTTGCATAACATTTAACAAAAATGATGAATCTCTCTATTTAATGAAATGAACCCTGTTAGTTCAAAAACATTTCATTCGTGGGCTATTTTACTTAAACGTATCTAAGAAAAAGACTGAAAGGGACATTACATGTGTGCATTTTTTATGGGTAGATAGCGCCTTGCCGAAGTTAAGGGCACATACTTGCTACTTTACTACCTTTTTAGTAGATTATATGCCATAGAAGAAAGGAGAGAAGCAGTCAAGCGTGATATTCCATTTGGTAAGGAAACGAACGACCGATGAAGGTCACCGGACGAACGAAAACATTCGGAAAAGAGGTAGACCACGAGGATGTGTGTGACATTGCTACAACTGAAGAGCCTAGTTTGACAAATATCATGAGATCTATACTTCACCATTTCCACAAAAACATCAATTTTAGCTGAAGTACATAAGTGTCTAACCAAATGATTTCCGATAAGCTGAGTGCCCTGATCTCTCTTTCCGCTTTAGTTATTTTAACGTTGATGGTGGAGGATATATCACCGTATTAAAACAAATTATAAAAAGTCTCTTGTCACACTTAAAGCGTGATAATTGACTTTTTTTTTCATTTTTCGCTCACATGGAAATCCATAATTATCACTAAATTTCGCCGGAGACACTGTTCAAAGTATTCACCTTATTTTGTTAATGATATTTCATCAATATTGTTGGCACTGATACAGGTTTAGCCTTTACGCCTATTTGCGGTACCAAAAATATAGGAATATTCTACACTGTACAATCAAAAACAATGATAATATTAGGTTAATTGTGTCATTTTATGGAGAGGAAACCTCGTCTCCGTGAAGTGAGGAGCAGCGTGAATCGGAGCCTTCGGAAGTGTGGGTTAGCAGCCGGGTGGTAAAATAATCTGGATCAAGAGGAAGATAAACAAAGATGGAGGGAAAGTTTTTTAAGGAGACGGAGAGTGAAGATACTCGTTAAATACATAAAAATACATAGAACATAATGACAACCAGATTTTTGAAGGATGCTGTAAGAGGTCATGAATGAATACTTTATACTAATTTGTTGAAGACACGAATATCTGAATAAAGCATTGATGTCAGGCAAAAGGCGAATAAAATAGTAGGTGAGTTAAATTATTTTAGAGTTCCAAAGGCACGGTAGACTACTTATAATACTGTCATTTCGTATTGGTAGCCATGATTACCTTCCTAACTTATAAGTTAAAACTTGATTGGTGCGCATATAACCCAGGTCGGACGCAATATCCATCGCAAAGTATTCTTAAGTCATAAAAAATGTAAATTAATAAATTGAGCAATTTAAACTTTATTTCGCCATTCAAAATTAATTTTTTATTTAAGCATTACGGACATAGAAGCTCGCTTGCACATGCTGTAAAATGACGAAAGAGAGTTCACACCTCTTCCTTTGGTGACACAAATGCAAAAGAAAAACTACAGCGTCAAATTTATTTAAAACTTCACGAAAAAGACAGCGAGGATAGCTTAGAAAATTTGAAAAAAAATCAGGAAAAATAGGAACGTTGAGTAGGTTGGTGTCCCGTTTATTTAATTCTAAGACACCTCTGAGGATCTGAGATTGGAAAGGAAGACATGAAGCAGAACGACTTGACGCAAAACAAACTAAAAGATCGCCGACGACACATCACCGCGATGGTGACCGCAGCAACCAACATACGCAAGTGAGCTCAGTCGAGCGTGAGAAGCTTTAGGCGTCAAAGCGTCATATCACCATATCGCTATTGAAATACTAGAGTTAAAGAGTAAAATGTTTACAAGACCATTATTGGTTTTACACCAAACCCGATTATCGTCTAAATTTCATAAAAGATGCGGAGGTTTGACGAGACGGACGGACAGGGGAGGGGGAGGGGGGAACAAAACGCGATTGGAATATCAAACTTCTCCTCACTCACGGTAAGACTGATTGCGGGGTAAAGGGATAACACCGATTTCAATCTGAACTTTTCACCAGGCAACTAGCGACGACAATAACTGGGGAAACGAAGAACCGAGAGCATGCTGTTCGATAGATTAATCTCATAAATGTTCTGACCAATCCCACAATATGCTATTCACAGCCTTGAATATGTCGGAAGGTTAAATCACAAATTGAAGCCAAGTGACTGGATGACGGGAGGAGTTTAGAGGTCGTTTTTTTCCGAGGGCGAAACGGGATTGTATTGCGTTTTTATTTGGAGCATATCCGCCTATTGCCTCCGTCTAAGTACTCGTTATAACAGCCATTTCACTCATTCGTGAGGGAGTACTGAAGAAAATATACGAAGCAGGAAACATTGACGAAGAAATTACTGAAAAAAATACCATTGCCCATGCTAATAATTTATTCCGACTCAAACTACAGGTCTACAGGCCTGTATTTGTTGACCAAGTTATAATATTAGAATGCAGTAAATATTTCGTAATTTCCAAATGCACAATCGTTCAAAGTTAAGCTTAGACTTCATAAATGTCATTGAATATTATTTGTGTGTATATCTAAAGACAGACTGGTATTTCTAGTAAGTTCTGACAGCAGGAATGTTGGATACTGATAATTACTGTTTTAATAGGAGGAGGTTGATAATACACCACCATTGTCATATTTATAAGCGACTGTGCACCCAAATGAATACCCGACTGAATGCACAATACCCATGAGTATATTCAAATATACACCCACGTGAACACACATAGAGCTTCATTCCAAATGTTAAAAAAAAACAAATTATTTAAACAATGATAGTACACAATCTATTTCTCCGACAATTTAGGAAATTCAGATAATTGTGGTGGAAAAATGCACAGCGTTCCTCAATTTGTGAACATGAATTTCCGGGTAATGGAGAGTGAACCAATGGTATCCCTGGTGGTGAAACTGTAGTTATAAGGAGACCTCAGTGAAAAATGACGTAGCATATTTTACTGGAAAAAATGTTACTTTTCCAGCTTATACCCACTTTTAGCTTAAAACCAGCGTTACACATGCGCCGACAATATTATCGAATTTTTAGGAGATTTTTAGTTTTGGTACATTTTGGAATCAAATTCCACATTGGCACACACACACACACACTTTGAACACACCTAATAATCCACCCATTTACACACACACACACACGCAGAGAAAGAGGAGGAGATGGAGGGAAGTGAGCGGAGCTGGGAGTCTGTGGGCGAACGGGAGGGAGGGAGGGAGAGAGATAGAGAGAGAGAGAGACCGTGTACATCCACCTCAACTCGACGGGGCGAGGCGGAGAGGGCGAATCGAACGTTGCGAGAAGGAAAGCCACTTTCCAGGAGGGGCCGTTACTCAATGCTGTGACCCACATCCTCCTCCGCGTGCTCTCCGGCACCCCTATCCGAACACCCCTCCCTTAACACCACCCTCTCCCTCCACCACCATTCCTTCCCTCCCTTATCCCCCCCCACCGCTCTCCCCCGTCTCTCCCTCCCACCCTCGTGATCACAGCCGCGCGAGCGCCGCTCTCCCTCTCCTCCTCCGTACGGCTCTCGCCAAGTTGTTTCGGAGCCTCGGGGTGATCAAGGAGCGGCCTACAGGTAAGGAGGGGCGATCGGGGGGGGTGGGAGGGGATACGGAGGGAGGTTTCTTTCTGTCTCTCTCTCTCTCTCACTCACTCGCTCACACTACGACCAACTTTCCCTCTCTTCACTCACTCTCATCACCCAACATCGGGTCCCTTCTAAAAAAGCCCATCCCCCCCTACCCAACCACCACCTTCCCAAACCACTCCTGCCCTCCCGATCAATCCCAAGCACTAGACCTGCCTCTGCACCCGCCCCCTTCAACTCCCCCGCTCGCTTCGACCAGCCACCCTCAACTTGCACGACACTCAAATCTCACCAGCGCTGGCCCCACCCCCACACCCCCCTCTCCACTCGAGCACACTCCCGCGAGAGAGGAAAAAAAACAAAAAAAAGACCTCTCAGACGTAAACACAAACGCCTTGGCGATGCGGGTGTGTGTGGGGGGAGTAAGGGGAGGTGGGAATTGAGGATGGGAATGGATTTCTGCGAACGAGAGAGGCGATTACGGAAAACGATACCTACGTCCCTTAAATCCTCCGGTCGATTAGATCGTCGCTAATGGCCCGGCACTCGGGTAGCTGAGACGGGGGGAGGAAGGGGATTGAAGGGGAGGAGGCTAAGCCGAACGAGAGAACAAGGGGAAATTTTTACCCTCCTCCCCCTCACCGTCTCTTTCGCAGTCGAGACCATAATCTTCTTCAAGTCACTGTCACGGGGCTCGGGAACAATGTCGAAGATCGAGAGGAAACATTCATGAGCTGAAACTTAGCTACACTGCTTGGGTTGGATCTCGAAGTGAATCTATCAGGTCTTCGTGTTCGATTTGTGATGGTAGCTGATAAAATGGGCAGAATTCACTGGGGCAAATCAGATTCTCAAGACGAGCATTGGTGCTGTACTGTGAAAATTTAGCACGGGTAAAAGCGTTAACAAATGATGAAGACAGAAAGTATATCACACGTTAGAGAAAGAAAAAGCTGACTATTATTATGAGTACTGGTTTGTCTATATTGTTTATTTAATTTTACTATTGTTCCAAAATTGTTATGGTATGTTATTATAATTACTTACAACACTGTGAGTAAAAATATTACAAAGTGTGACATGAACAGGCCAACAGGACATTTTAATCGCATTCTAAGAATCCAGTACAGTACTGAGCACTTAAAAGTTGATCCGAAGACCAAAACTGGCAGTAGCACGGATCCCTCACTAATGTTGTGGAAGGACATGGTAGTTAACGGCAACTGTTCTTTGTATCGAGCACGGACGGACACAAGCGAAAGAATAAAAAGATTCAACATGCGCAATTTTATACAGAGAGTCGATAATTTGACAAATTGATAGATTGGTCGGCGTTTGATTATAATACTGGGTCTCCCCCAGCTAATATAAGAAATTTATGAGTAACATCAGATTTTGTAGGTAAAATGTATGCACCGCAAGAACTGATTTTAACTCCCGTTACCCGAAGCCGTCGATTCGGGTAACGAACCGCTCAATACTATACAGCTGTGCCCTTTTACCTTCAAAGCAAATCTTCTAGGCTTATGAATGACTGTGATTATCGACGTTTGCATAGGTCAGTTTTGGTTCCAGCCGCATAGCGCAATACTGCGATAGAGTAGCGGTCTGGGCCATTGAAATGAGCCCTAGGCAAGCCAAATCTTTCCTCCCTCGGCCTCAAAGCGAGGTCGGCGGGGATTATCTTTAGAGAGGAGGTTGGAGGGGACGACCCTCGCCTAATCTTCATAAATGGTTATTTTTTCCACCGACTCTTAACTCTCCCACCCAATGGCAAACATAAGGTTAAACTGGTCCTGATAGAAAAACATGTTTTTGAGTGGTATTTAAGTTTTAGGGTCTCTGTTCTGCGAGGTAGATTCGCATTAACAGTAGTCCTTTAACTCTGTCGCCGATAAAAAAAATCACACACTCTGAGCGGAATTAAAATCATTATTTCCGTCCCTATAACAGCAGATTTAATAGAATCTAGAGAGTGGGATGACAATATTCGGAAGAAAACTACACTAATTTCAATTGAACTTAAAGAAGTTCCGAAACCATGACATGTTCAGCACATAAAATTTTAGTAAAATTTAGCCACGACCCAATCAAAAACCTTTTTCCAAGCTGACAAGTATTTATTAAAATGTTTATCAATTAAATTGGTAAATTTCTCAGATTACCAGTAAAATAATATGTCCGGATAGCTGTTATTGTTCCTTATTCAACACACAAAATGGGTAATTTTAATATTTTAATTAACTTCTCAGGCAGAAAAATGGTTCAGCATACTTGGCTCAATAATACATGGTAGACATGTTCGTCAGCAGATATTGATTTGGATTGAAGCTGAACTAAAAGATTAAAATTCAGTTGCTTCGTGGACTTCAGTGTAGAAACTAATTACAACAGAAACTAGTCATGCTGCAAACTATTGAAGTTATATTCAGCGTAACGAACCGGCAATTCCACCAACGGCATGAAAATAGTCTCATCAGTTATTTAAATTCGGTGTTAACATCTCCAAAACATTTGAATGACAATATGCACTGTGAAAATAATCATAAGTTACTGGTAACTTAAAATTATTCGATTATATGTTGTTTTAACCAAATTAATTCCCACCAAACAGTATACATAGAACCTTCATGAAAATGTATTCTGAAGGAATTGACAAAATAGTGATCACTGAATGCAAAACAATTGATAAGTGTCTCTTTTTGGGAGTTTGCCTAGAATAACTGGAGGCCAATTTATAATTTCTCAAAAAACAGTCATAAATATGACATGAAATACTCTTATTGAAACAGATTTCCATCAGACACGGATGCAAATTATCGGCTACGGTGTGGGTGGCTGAAAAATGAGACAAAATGCTTTCAACGGACCGTAATCGACTGACGGTTGAACACCAAGATCCCATTCACCTTCCGCAAGGGCGAACCACCGGACGATATTTTTTTCGCTCTTCCACCTCAAGCAGAGCTCGAAGTGACACGGTCGCCAAATGCCTAGCTGGATAACTAATGGGAAGGAAAAGAGCGAGCAGGAACCCCAGTGGCAAAATGAGGAATATTTTTAAATTCAAATTTATGCAATGAGTTGGGTGTACTCCAAATGATACCATTGTGATGTCACGAATCGATCGTGTTGGTCCAGCACGAAGTACGCAACGCACACGATACACTTCGTCATCCTCGATGGGACTCGTTTGATGCCGCTCGACTCTTCTATTAACTAATCCCACCAAACGTTCCTTATTCGCATTTACATCTATCATTATGACATATTTGGCCGTACATCCTTTTCATTTACATTTTGCCTGAAACAGCGTTTTCGGTGCATTGTCATCATTCGAAACACGCCCTACTTGTTAAAACCCTCGCCTTTACCAAGTTTCCCAGAGCTTCCCGTGCTTGTCATGCATCTTTGGTCATCCTTCTTAAAACTTCATCGAATGCTGCAAAATTCCAACGATTGATTTTACTGGCACAACAGCTTATTTTGTTACTCAACCGTATGAAATCGTAGCTAATTAGATTATCATCACGTGTTGAAACATCTTGATTGTAAATTTCCACAATCCAAAACACTTTCCCAGCCCCTCAAATAGCGGTTAACCCCGATCGTCAGCCAATCCAACTCACTCGGATTGCCGCCTTGACTCTTTGCTCACAAATCTACGATCGCGTACGTAGAACACTCCAATCTTAATTACTAGGACTAGAATGTTCGAAATATCATTTAATTGTATCCCATTTTATTCTCAGAAAAATAGCAACGATATCACGCAGTCCTTACTATTATTTCCATAATTTCAACGGAATAACCAATCCTAAGTAAAACGTGAAGAGCTCAAATAAAGACCCTAGCCACGCCTTTACTTTAACACATTCCATATTGTTTCACTTTAATTTGAGCACAATGCTAAACTTATAATGACCCTCTGAAGACAGATTGGTATTTGATCTTCCCCCGAATGGCATATTTCAAATCCTTCGCTGAGTGCATAAATGCCATGATTATAGAACATTCAATTGAAAATATTTCATTGACCAGTATATCGAGGAGTTGTTGAAACTTTCACGATTCCAAATAGCCTGACTGAAGTTATAACGAAGCACGGTTGACTGCAAATTAATCAAATAAGTTGCTCCATTTTTTCGTATCTTAATTTATGTTTCTTTCGGATGCACTTACTTAATACATAAATAATCACCCAACCGTTCATTACAAACGCATAGAAAGTTTTCAAACCCCTAAAAAAACTAGATATAGCCAAAATACGGCAAAAATATAAATTTTAAAATGTAACCAGCAAACACAAATTTCAAATAAGTGACTACACTGCTACTAGTTTAAATTTTACCCCTTTCTAAATGTTTGCACGAATGGGCAGTTAACTTATAGTTTTAGGTTAACTTAGGTTATTTCTATTCGATGGGTACTTTCGTATGCATTGCTTTTTGATTAATCCCTAAAAGAAATGAGAAGATCAAAGACTATACATTAATTATGGATACAAATGAATATTTCGTAAGAAAACTAAAATCAAGACTAATTGACCAACACTCACTTGTTGTCACTACTTATGCGCGAAAACACTTACAAATTTACTTATTAGCTAAAATAAAAAACTTAATTTATCCAAAAGCTGAACTGAGAATACAGCAAATGTTCAATGGTAATGGTAAATTCATTAAGCTATTTAGTAGGAACAACTGGAGGTAATTAGCCTAAATCTTATTAAATAAGCTCTATACTTTGCTTTTATTTAAAAACTGACATTAAACAGAAACTAAATACGCAGATAATAAATGTAAAAAAAATTAACTGCACGTGTTCAGCTATATTTTGAAGCAAACGTGTTGTTTAGATGTATTTCAGTTCAAACGTATACAGACCATACAGTACAATAAATCATTGATTGTTAACAGTGTATAAAAGATATCATAAAATAAATTCAGCATTGAGAACTGCGTATAAGTGTAACTTTTCATATGGAGAATGAAATTCGCTATCAATCCTGTGCCTCTGGAAATGTTTTCGTAATGTTTTTTTTGCGTGAAACAATCCTTGTTTGTAGAGAAATATATTCGGTTATCATCAAATTTTTATCCTTCACGCTTGAAAACGGTACTTGCACAATTGATTATGTAATTCTAACGACATTGGGAGCAAATTCCAACGTGACGTTATTCAAATGGAGGTGAATTTCATAAATCTCCGAAGTTCACGTCCTTGGAGACACATTCCGTCGCAAAGGTTATTAACCCACATAAAAAGACATTTAACTTGCGATTTAAAAACTCACAGAACAGGATTTGAGATCCATCGTGAAGACGCAATGGAGTTGAAATTAGTCCAAACCCTTAAGGTGAACCGAATACTTCCATCTATCTACCCCCTTCTACCAATGCTAACTGGAATGATTACCTTCAGTGAAAGCGGTAAGGTCGCCTGCTTTGGAATGTTCAATGTTCACGAGCGTTGAAACCTCCATCGACGCGAAAATAAGATAAAAGCAAACTTCAACTCCAAGCAACTAGGCTTGGTTGGTTTCGCAGCGATGCCAATAATTTGGGAGAATCAGACGTAAATGAGACACCAAACTGATGTTCTACTCTCCATGCTGAAGTGGACAGAGCTTTTGTGACTCTCAGGTCTCTTTCTTCGTGTGAAACTTCTTCATTACACTATATGGATATTAGCAGAACACACCCCCAGTACTCTTTGGAAAGCTATGAGGTTAACAAGAGCCTAACCTAAGCTCAGGACACATGAACTCATGTTACCCACTATTTCTGATCACTTGCGTTGACGTTTCTAATAATGAGCGGATTTACTCGATTTCTTACGCCAAATTCATACTTATTTTATATTTCTTTCTATTAGAGGCTACAGTAATTTTATTGCAATATAATGATAAAATACAAATTTGTTCTAAAATATTTCGTAAAAAAATAGAACAGTATAGATTGAATTGTCATTTGTAGCAATTTAGTCAAAGAATTCAGAGGTATTTAAACAGTACAGGTTTCCATCCGTATTTATTGGGAACGATTTACTTTTTCAGGCACAAATGTATAAATGAGAAAGGATTTAAGGATTGAAATGTGAAAAAGGATCATCAGTGACAATCTTATTCAGAGAATATTAATTGAAGATGCTCAATGAGATAAGAGTTAACTGTAACTCAAACCGAAGCCACACATTCGTAGTTCTCGTTCAGTGCATTGCTATGCATAGCTAAAATAAAAGTAAAATTTTAGCTAATTACTAACTATGAGCAAATAGCCGTTTGCCACTATGTGGGAGAATATAATCAACTTCGATTCGAGGAATCGAACCCATGAAAATAAATACGATCGCATACATTTTCTCCGTACGGGCGTAGAAAGTTGACACGTTTTTTAGTCACCCCGGAGCGAAAGAA
Organism: Hetaerina americana; assembly: GCF_022747635.1. Lineage (NCBI taxonomy): Eukaryota > Metazoa > Arthropoda > Insecta > Odonata > Calopterygidae > Hetaerina > Hetaerina americana. The sequence goes on from NW_027287316.1 coordinate 46,793,097, forward strand.
ATTCCAGCAAAATCCGCGTAACACTCTCACATGCGTTCATTCCTAAAATAGATTCCGAGGGCGTGGTGCTTAATGACGTCTTACTCGTTGACACGACGTGCAAAATAATGACAAATCCTTAATAAATTCCTACAATTATTTTAAAACAAGGACGAAATAACACTCCAAAATAATTTAACATTTAGCCCAGTGGCATAGAACAATTTTAAAAAACTGTCCAATAGATTGAAATAGTCTTATTAAATATCTAATTTTCGTTTATTGTAGCACTGCATTGATGCGATGCAACATTGTAGAACTTCGTGTGCGATTTTAAAGGTTAAAAAGTTCATTCGCAAATTCAACTTCGCTAGGATACCGATTAATTTTCCTATTTTCACCATGGACGCACCATATAATCCATCGAAAATGACTTCATCCCATGATTATTTCATTTCTCGAGACCACATCGTCTTTATTTTTGGTCAAATAATTTATCTTTGATTACTAAGTTACTTTATGATGTGCTCATAATAAAATATGCACGTTACTCTCAAAAATCACGGCGTTAAAGAAAGAAAAATGAAGCTCCTTCACAAAGTACGCCGTAACATTAACACTAATATAATATATTAAAATGAGAAGACATAGGAACTTGTACTTTCAATGAAAAATTTCCTCCGACTATTTTATACAAAGAGGCAACACGACAGGTGGGAAAATTAATCAAGGACACTAAAAGAGATAAATTGCGTCAGAGAGAGAGGGGGGGGGGAGGGAAACTTCCGGAGAAACTATTTTCGGAAACGGGCGTTGAAAACCAAAACTGCTCTCTAACAACGCGGGATTAAGAACTTTCTACGTTTCCAATCAAATAAGCTTCATTCCTCCGCAAAAATTCTACTTCCACTGCCACCAATACAGAGCCGAAATTCTCGACTGATCGTGGAGATCAGATTCCGACATTTGCGCACCACTGATCTGCAATGGCCTTCGATCCTGTTGATTTCTAATACCTAAACCAAAGATAAACACATTCCTCTCCCTCTCTCACATGAGGCAATAAAAATTATGAACGGTCAAGTCAAAGGATAAAAAATGATACGCAAAGACTTCACCTAATACCGTTGCTCATGCTGTAAAATCGCGCAGGGTGTAGCGCTTTCACAGACGAAAAAAATTGAGAACATTATATGAACAGATAACATTTTCCTTATCCGATAAAGTTTGTCGTGCTCTTCTCAATATTCATAGAAAATAAACAAAAGCAAAAAAGTATACGCTTCAGGTGAAGTACTTTTAAAATATAAGGCAACAAAAATGTACATTTTTGATAAGCCCAATACAAATAATTAGTTAGCGAACTATAGGAAAGAAAACCTCAAGTTTGATTCATTGATAAGATATTTTTCAAAAAAGCTATTATCCAGTAAATAAATTTAAGTGTCGCGGGAAATGAAAAGCAACTAGAAACTTCCAGTTTTTGTCCCACAATGGTTTTTACTAGTTTTCCCACTCCTTTCCCAACTTAACTCTGCCCTACTCTCGGTAAATTCGCGACGCACAGTTTTTGGGAACCTCTGCATTAATCCTTGCTGACTCTGAACCCAGATCCATATGCTCTCCTTTCCTTTCTCGCCAAGGTTTGCGTACTCCATCAATTATACGAAGTATTTCACGGAGCGATAGGCGAGGGAAAGTTTGAGAAAACAATGTGTGCGCCTTGCAGGGCGTCCCGATTGGACTTGCGCTAGTCTCCCGATGCCCGCGTCCAATATGAATTCATTTCAATAGAGAGCGCGTCAAGTAGCATGGAATGAAGGGAGGGTGAAATGGCTCCTGCATTACGGGGGAAACAAAGTCGAGTGGGAAAGGTATAAATATGGAGGTGGCCGAGTTCATCGAAGGCTGTTTTCTCTGTAAAAACAACAAGACTCACATTGCACCGGAGAACCTCATCTTGATGGTGTTTGGTGACGTCTCCCTGATTGTCGCTTTTGCCTTGACGTCACACGGGACGAGGACTCCTCTCTCTTGCTGCGATATTGCGTGCGTCTGGGTGCCCGCCCGTCTATGTTTTGGTTTCTTTTCCTTTCCCTCTCGTCCGAATCCTCAATCCTTCCCGTGATTCTCTTCTGGTTTACGAAAGTGCTTGCAGCTTGGGCCAGCGAGATTACCTCTCTACCTCCCTGGACTGACTGAAGCCGACGCCAGTCCGCTCTCGGCCTTATAAGCGTTACCTCCTTCGCCCTCTCCGCTCCCCATCTCCGACACGCACGTCCCTCCCTCCTCCCAATCCTTTGTTTCCCTTCCCACCTGGGAGACACCTGACTTGGGAGTCCCTCCTCCTCTCACAACCTCCGTCCCCTCCGCCCAGTACCTCCCTCCCGGAGAGAACCACCCCAAGACTAGAGATGTGTGGCGCCTTTCCCCCTCATCTCGTCACCTCCCCTCCCGCATCCGACTCCCTGAAGCTGTCTCCAGAGGCAGGCGCCAAGGGCGCCGCCTGTGGTTCCCGGCGTCATTGCAATGCCACCGCGATCCGGATGACATGGAGGTGCGTCTGGTATATCCGTGGCCGACTCGCGCCCCCCGTCCCCGAAATCGCTCATCTCTCTCCGAGACGCGTTCTTCTATTAGCGCTCGGGGGTAATCACACGTCCGAAGTTTCCGTGTGTTGATTTCGCGGCTTTTTTTCTCGTCCTTCTCCCATCCCCGACCTCAGCAGTGCAGTGCCTAGCAGAGCGGAACCGGCAAACTTAATGTAAGCACCAAAGTGCTTAAGTATATGGTGCAAACACCTTTGCCCAGAATGCACGCGCTCATTATCATGAAATCTAGGCTTGGGTGGAGGAGTGACGAATCTTTTCTATCCCCGCTTGCCAATTTTGAAGGGCAGTGACTTGTGAAACATTTGTAGCGTGCCAGAGAGCAAGTACCAAATAAATGAGGTCATGTCAATAGATGAAATGTAAATCTACTATCATTCATTCAAAATGCGCAATCTTTAATTATTAAAAACTTAAAAAGTTTACGACTTTAATTTAATGTGTGTGCTAGGAGTATTTATTCAAGGAAATATACGAAATTGATGGATACTTTCTCTCAGCCCCGTGCGAAATCTTCAGCGTATCTATAGTGGCACTCCTGCAGTAGTTTCTCCACTCCTCAGCGAAATGACTTCCGACAGACTGACTGACAAGTCTTGTTTAGTAACAGTCCACCTGCTGACGAAATTTGGTTTCCCCTTCAGTTGTATTAGCGGAAACGTGATTAGCAATTATGCGGTCCATAGGCCAGCGTCTTTCCTTTTCAAGTACGAAAAAACTAAAGAGAAATAAAAAGTTTCATGAGGGATTCGAACCCGAGAGCTTTGCATCTGTCAGGGATATGACCGATCAAATCAATGTGAAATACAAATTACAATATTTTTAAGATTTTTATCCAATAAATACGGATACGAAAAAAATACTGTGGGAAAAATTAAGAAACTGTCGTTACATCATTCGCAATTACTTCAGTAATAAAAATAGAGAAAAGGAGCAATGAACATTATGACGGTAGACAAAGATCTACGTGAACAGAATAGCTAAAAAATCATGAATTGCCATTAAATACGAATAAAGGAAGGCTTTCCACGCTCCGTTATGTGGGACATATGATTTCTTTGTGATGCATCATCCAGGCTGATGACGTCCAAACCGAGTGGAAATTGTACTTCAATCCGTTCCAATCCCAACTGATTTCTATTTTAATGCCAGACATGCGAAGTTAGTCCTTGATTACTTAAGGTTTAATATTAACAAATTTGGTAGCTATCTACTGAAGCCCTTAATTCTTGCGATATTTCAATTGAATGTTGGAAGAAATACAGAAGATTTACCAAGCCCTGAACCAGAGCCCTAGAGCTCATAATCCTACAGCATAGTTGGACAGATTTTTTTTTTAAACTTAGCCTCACTATAAAGTCGAGATCCTGAATAACGTTTTTTTATTTGCTGTCATTTCACTGGGTCTACTTCCTGTCCGTTACAAAAGCCTTTCGTATACATTAATGCATAAATAGAATACCCTTAACGCCGCAGCGTGTCCTCCCCTTTTGTGGCAGACGCAGTAACAAATTTATATTTGTGACGTAAAATTAAAATACCATGATGAAATAATGTTAAATTATTCCCGCATATCTGTTTATTATTATTAAGAGTATTATAATGGTCAAATGAGATTTTTGATGAATTTTGATGAATGATAAGAACTGCTACATTTCTCACGCGATACTTAAAATACACTAAAACCGATATGACAATAACTTTATCCAACTGCACACATTTCGTCCCTCCCTCCATTCTGCCTAGCGTGTATTTTCTTCTCTTGCCCCCTACCTAACTTAACCAACATTCTCCTCACTATCCGTCTTCAATATTCCATCGCCACTCAATATGCTCCGCATCCACTTTTCCTGCCCTCTATGAATTTTTCCCAAATACCTTTCCCCCTCCACTATCATGCGTAGAACGTTACCTGTTTTTCTTTCTGTCAATTTTATTTCTTCCATCCATCCGCCACATCTCAAAAGCCTCCAAATCTATTCCTATCGCATTTCCCCAGCGAACAAGTTTCCGAGCAGTACTATACTACACTCCCTAAAAATGTTTTATGTAAAACTAGAGTTAAAAATTTTTCTCTGGGGTTGACTCGTAATTACTTTTGAAATTACATAAGTAGTAACAAAAATTAATCAACATTTTCCGTTTCATAAATACTAATTATAACTTTTGTACCGCCGAGTCTATTCTGGTGCATTTATAAATGGGAACGTAAATTAGCTGGATTAAAATGCCGCTAGGCAGTGCTGCAGAGAGTATTTAATTGTTGGATATCTTATGAATGGCTAAGAGCTATAAAATGGAATAAAAATATTTTGAACTATTAAGTCGTTATTTTAACTAATAAGCTATTTTATCTGATTTAAACCGAAGCTCAGTCATCACGGAAGGTGTTAAAATATACTTCTAATAAAATAAGAACTTGAATAAGGTCCTTAAAGCAACATATTCACTTTACCGAGTGATAAACTAATATACTACCTTGATCAAAAATTTCCCGGAATTTATTCAGAAAATTAAAAATACAAGTTTATTCATCTAAATCTATATTGTCCCCTTCAAAGTAATCCCCATCGACTGCAACACACTTATGCCAGCGCTTGATCCAATCCTCGAAACATTTTTTATATTCGGTTTTCGGTATGTCCATCAGTGCTTCCTGCGATTTTTCCATTACTTCCTCTCGGCTGCTAAAACGCGTTCCCCGTAATGGTTTTTTAACTCGATTGAACAGAAAGAAGTCACAGGGAGCCAAATCAGGTGAATTCGGTGGCTGTTGGATGGTATTTGTTGCATTTTTCGTCAAAAAATTACGAATAATGATAGCACTGTGCGACGGTGCGTTATCATGGTGCAAAATCCACGAGTTTTCTGCCCACATTTCTGGTCTCTTTCGGCGAATTGCTTCACGCAAACGTCTCATAACGCCCAAATAATACTCTTTGTTTACTGTCTGGCCTTCTGGCAAAAATTCATGATGCACTACACCGTTGTAATCCATGAAAACCGTCAGCATTGCCTTCTTTTTTGACTGAAAACGACGTGGTTTTTTTGGTCTCGGCTCATTTGGTGAACGCCATTCACTTGCCTGATGTCTGGATTGCGTGTCGTACTCATAAACCCACGTCTCGTCTCCAGTAATGATCCTTTTGATGAATGTGGGATCGGATTCAGCCTCGCAAATCATGTCTTTTGCGACGTCAACACGGTCTCTTTTTTGCATGAAATTGAGGTCTTTTGGCACCAACTTTGCTGCTACACGACGGAAACCCAAATCATTAACCACAATGTCTTGGGCGGATCCATAGGCAATGTTCAAGTCCTCCGCTATTTCTCTGATGGTTAATTTGCGGTTATTGACCAACATTTCTTTTACTTTATCAATTTTTTCACCGACTTTCGATGTCGATGGTCTGCCACTGCGTTCATCATCTTCGATTGACTCACGACCACTTCTGAACCGCTCGTGCCACTGGTAAACGACCGTTTTTTTTAGAGAATCGTTGCCGAAACACTTTTCCAACATTTCCAACGTCCGTGCGCCACTAAATCCGTTTTTTACGCAAAATTTAATACAAGTTCGTTGTTGCAAATTTAAATCCATTTCTGAAATTGTAAAAAATCGCCAACACACACAGAGATAGATGTACTCTTGGCTACGTAACTTTTGCAAATGTCAAGTTATGACACTAAGATTTAAAGGGAATATCAACAACAGATGTACCAATTTAACAAAAAAAACAGAACTCAAATCGGAACGATGGGAGCGCCACACGGTGGTTATTCCGGGAACTTTTTGATCAAGGTAGTATTAGATCGTAGACTTATGCAGCGGTTTGATTATGCGAAGGTATTTATCGAGTTGTGCTACGTATGGCACGCTTTTTTGGCTCGAAGTCTCTCCCGCGTTGCACTCAGCATCTTGTGAGTACAGAAGTGTTCACTCCTGAAGATAATCACTTCAAAGCGTGAGAAACATGAGCCACATAATGCTCTATCCTAAAACAACACTCGAACGGGACTCAAGCACGATAGTTGAATATTCGATGGTTCTTCGGCGGGTCACAGCGTCACGGACGCGGAAGCGGGGAAAGCACGACGCCCAGGCACAAGCTGCTTGTGAGGAGAAATGATCAGAAGAATCGTCGTAAATTGGTAAACATTAGAACGCATTTGTAAACATCTTTGACGAGCAGCACGGTTAACATGGACTCAGATGGCGAGATTGAGTGACCAAGATAAATAAAGCATTTAATATCAAGTCCCGAATTCGTGCTCTGATCTCATCAACAGTTTCACTTTTACGTACTTCTCTTAGTTCTAATTTGGATTCCATAGAGTGAAATATTGCGACTCAAATATTAAATGGATGAAATTCATTGATAAGCATGTTTCTTATCGCCTAATCTTTATTATCTTGTCCGCACACCCAACGAAACCCGTACAGACCAAAAGAAACGTCGTTAGTCATCTTACAAAAGACACTTAAAGCTATTCAATGAATTATGCAATTCAAACGCAAAAACAATGCGAAAATTTCAGAGTGCAAAAATCATTCGCCTTGACCGGGATCCCGTTCAAGGTGAATGATTTTTACACTCTGCAATTGTTGCATTGTAATTCATATTAGCGGATGACTCCGTCGAAAAGTTATTGTCGCGGCATTTCCCGTAGTTTCTTGGAATTCGTCAAACGCAATAAGTTCTAACAAATATATGCGTATGGAATATTTATTTTTTAATAGCCGCTAACAATTTACAATAACTGTCTTTATTTACTCACCATGCTACTTCAAAGTATCATTCAAATCACGAAAGCAAATACGAAAGCAAATTTTTCACCTCAGATAATGCTTTGTAAATCACTATCGACTTCTTTGAACCGAATGCACTCCGTACTTACATTATTAAAACATTAATTATATCATGAAACGTAAAGTTCACATTTCACTTCCTTTGGGATTGCCAAAAACTCATGTATTACGTGTGAGCCAAATTGTATTGGGCAACTGACTGATCTCACTCATAGAGAAGTTTATTATAAAATTCACTATAAATATATTATACGATTGTAATATACGTTTTAATTGATGAACAATGTTATTTAGAGGATTCTACAAACATTTCTTTCCAATGAAAAAGAAAATTACGGATCTTTTTATCAAAATTCAATTTTACTATAGGAGCATGTACAAAACGTCAAGGACTCACGTGGCACAAATTCGTACCGGCTAATACTGATAACTTGACATGGAGTTGTAAACAGATACACCGAAAATGAGTGATATTTTTCAATAGAGCGACATCAAAAAATTGTATCCATATTATTAGAATCCTCAAAATTTTCTCAAAATGGTCCTGGCATTCACAAATGATTGCTTATAGAGTCACTAACAAAGTCACCAATGAATATATAAGTAAATTTAACATATTTACGACCTAAAGTATGTTTATTTTACCAATTTTTTTTCGTCGCACCTCCCACAGTAACAGATCAATGATATTTTTTAATTAACTTCATGTGAAATTCAAATTGGCCCTCGTTACCGGCGTGAAATAAACTCCAGGTAAGGGAGAGACTTTAGGTTGGCTGTTTCGAATCTTAACTTTATAATATGGATTAATTCAATAACTCGAACCGTTACTTTTCCAGAATTACTTTTTCCTGCAATTTTAGGCCCTAGAACCATTTCTGACACTGATATCGATTACACGAGCACAAAAACCGAATGTGTTTGTGGTAAAAACAACGATAGAGCAAATATTCAGCCTTAGTAATATTTTTGAGTCGAGACCTCAAATGTCTCTATTTGTGCAGGGACATCACTTCTCCGTGGGCAAATTACAACACGCTAGCAATATCTTTGCCTTTTAATGAGATACACTGTGAACTACGTAAAATCGTCAACGAAGGTTACCTACCTGACTTCGTGACCAAGAACACTACATTATATCACCCTCATAAATATTAATTGTAAAACTGCGATAGTGTGTCACGAATTAGCAAAAGGCGACTTCCTAGCAATTCATATTTCATTTCCATGGTTCAAAAAACCTATGGGACTGCATGAGAATCGCAAGAACCAGGATAGTTTTCCTATTCATGATATTTTTACATAATACATAAATATAAATAAATAAATAAATATATATATATATATATATATATATATATACTCATATATACAGAAACATATATAAGGAAAACGGATAGGAACACGTATAAAGGACGAACACAATAGAGGTGGGGAAGGCGGAATCGAACGAATAACAAGAGTAAAAATATCTCCTCAACCGGGACTCGAACACCGGATCTTTCCACTTGCCGGGCGGATGCTCTTAACCACTTGAGCTATCGAGGATATGTAATTTACCCTGAGATCCGTGGGTCTTATATGTCGCCAAGCGCCCCGATTCTTTAGCCAAGAGATGGCGTCAGGGGGCTGTTTCACCCACCAAAGGAGAAATAGACAATACACAAGAGGAAAGGACAGTGGTTAGAATTCATACAACATCATACAGGAAAAGAACAGTATATATATATATTTATATATATATATTTACTTATATATATGATGTATAAGCACTCACGAGAGCAATATGACATTTGGACGGCACAATAGAACACTAATAAAATAGATAACAGGTAAAAGGACACTCACATTGTAGATTTTTTGAGCTTCCAGCCTTCTCTGAGGCCTTCTTCAGGTCAGACTGCTGACAGTGAGGGCAAACTCACCTAATGATCACACCCAATGGTGAAACCATGGTCGTGTAAGTGGAAAACATATTAATTTTTGAAACTGCAATGTTTTTTTGCCCGTAGTACGATGCGAAAAGTTCAAATAACGATTCAAACAGTTTCACTTAAAAATTTGAGGAAAAAGAGAAAAATATTTTGAGGAAAATGTGAAAAAGTTTCCGTGAGACCTCAAAACTTGTATTTTTAAAGAATTCAAAGAATTTAAAGATTCCCAATGTTGAACTTTTTCATGAGTGCAGTACTTTCTCACATCCTATTAATGGAGAAAAAATGGATTACTTACTTAAAATAGTGACAAGCAAAAATTTAATCGAACCGCAAAAGAAAAAAACTGGAGGTATTTCCGCAAACATAGGCTTTCTCAGACAACTCACCGATGACTTGGTGTCTTGTAGACGAGTTCGTAGGATTTGGTGTTATTGTCTTTGAGAAATAGCTTTTGGTCATCGTGTCGTTAAATATTAGGTGATTAAGCCCTAAATATTGTTTGATCAGTTTAATGGTTAGACAAAAACTAGTGACCATAAAAGTTACCCACTTAGAATACGCGTACGTACTGCCGACTGTATTACAGGGATAAGAGGAGGCACTCACTCACCGGAAAACACAATTGTCGTGAATCAAATCCCACTTTACCCATGCACGATTTGCCGGAATGAACTGTGCCCCCCACTATATAAATCCATAGACGGAAATCGTATAGGTCCCAAAACCATTAAGAGTTGTTTGCTTCCCTCGTGCTTTTGTGGAGATGAACGAATGCTCGATTGGTCACTTCGATCTGAAGAGACCGACGGAATGTCGACGATACTGTCCTCAATCGTCAACAACATGTGATGTGGAAGCCCCAGAATGATACAATCATCATTTACTCTCTACAACAATTCACCGCTGAAACTGAAAGTTTTTACAATGGTCACATCGTACCATCAACTCATCGTCATGTACGCGTGAATTTTCTTATTTTCCAAATGCGATGGCACTAAAACACGAACAGTCTTAAACCAGAAGGCTGTTACGATAGATGACGGTGGAAATTGCCTCATGTTAACCGTAAAGGTATGTGAAATTTACAACTTCACAGGGAGAGGGTGGAGTGGAGCCCGTTTCCCTTTGCTGTCTGGAGTTTCCCAGAAATATCTGGTGTCCAGATAATCAAACAACCTGCGTTTATCTGGGGATGCCCAGATATATCACCCAGATTTAAACCCGGAAACTATCGCTCAGCGGTCCCATAAATATTGTTATATTATATTTCATGGAACCCGGAGATACAATTATGCCGAACTATTCAAGCTACCTTTCCCCTAGAACGCCAAGAATCTCTTGGATTCTAAAAATTCCAAAACAATATCTTCGGATCAACAAGAATGTTCAAAATTCAAGACAAATATTATTAGATGCCTACATTTCTTCCGTTCATGCTGATTTGGTTCGCACAGGCATTCCGGCTAACCGAAAATAATAGGAAGTTTGTGTGAGGCAAAAAAGTCCTAAAAGATGTAAGGAATACTAGCAAACCTCGTCTTCACTCAAAATCATAATTTTGTATTAACGAGGTGTAATGGAATAAATACAGAACTGAAAGAAATGCCATATTAAAACCAACATACGGTGAGCTTTTTATATTTTGCGACCAGCCTCGTGGCTTAAAAATTAAATTTGAGCTCATTGGCATTTCTTCTTTTTTTCCATATATTATTTTTTCGTAAGTTTTGTGTTCATGTATTATATATTGCATTTTATATCGTACTTAAAACACACATGCTGAAGAACAATCTGTAAGAGACTCGATGACTGTGTCAAGGGGCAAGGGCAGCTTTATTCGATAGTATTTTAGGTTAGACAATATATAAACAACTACAAATTAGCTGTGGAATGGATGGACCGTTATCAAAACTCCATTTCCCCTAGGTTTATCCTGCATTCGAAAAAGAATTGAAGAGAATGAAATAATTTCATTTGCGTTGAAATGAAAATCTATTATGCTTAATGTACTTTTCCGATGTGAGATTCTTTGCATTTATTTGTTGCATTTTATTTTCGATAGCATGGTGGAGAAATTTTTGCATTGCCCTGTCATTCCTTGCCAAATTTATTGGTTGACACGAAATCGGTTGCTTAGGCACTATAATTTCAACAGAGGTAACCCAGTGGGTAAAGCTCTGAATTGATGACCGAAAGACTCGGGTTCAATTTCGAGTGACGCCTCTCGGCATCTCGGCTTCACCCAAGCTGCTTTTCCGGGCACAAAAGTTTCTTGGGAAACCACAGGCGGCACAGGGAAAGGAACTGGTCCCTTTACTACCCCGTTGTGTGAATCGCACTCAGCGTTAAGCTCTATCCTCACTTTTCAAAGCAATTTTTGGGTTGATCACAACGGCTTCGTACTCCCTACGCCTGTTATGTCAACGCGACGAAATACGGGCGACTTCGACCACTATCTATCTGGCCTAAAATTCGTCACGAGGTGCACAATTAATCAGCTAATCCGCTGGACTGGCTCGAATCAAACACATTTTCTATTAGACCAATGCAATTATTTTTATACCTCCTTACACCTATTCGCTGATGAAGATTAAAGAATAATAATGCATTAACTGTTTATGTAAATAGAAATTATATGGTCAATATAGTATGAACAAAATATTGAGCAAATAAGCGTCTAATCATTAGTCTTTGCAGGATATATACGAGTATATATGCATATAACTCGTAGTATATATGCATATAACTTATGTGAAAGTCTCACGGATGTGAATAATTATGTATATGAAGTTAGCAAAAGCGAACAAAGACAAAAACATAGAAACACACAAAAAAGAAAAGAAACTCACTCGTTTTCAAATTTCCGGTGGTACCAGTCACCTTTAATCATAAAGCATACAAAGTATTTTCGGTGGTCAAGCCACCTTTCTCAAGGAAGAGAAGGAAGGAACTCCTTCCTCCTCTTGGCGGCTTGTACCACAGAAAATTTGAAAACGAGTGAGTTCTTTCATTTGTGTTTGTTTCTGTGTTTTTGACTTTGTTCGCTAGTGCTAACTTCATATAATTACATATGGTTTTTTATGGTATATGTATATATATATACTTATTTATTTATACATATACACACACACACACACACACACACATATATATATATATATATATATATATATATATATATATATATATATATATATATATATATATATATATATATATATACACATTCAAACACGAAATCCCGCCAAACGGCGAATAAATACTCATATATACAGAAACATATATAAGGAAAAGGGATAGGAACACGTATAAAGGACGAACACAATAGAGGTGGGGAAGGCGGAATCGAACGGATCACTAGAGTAAAAATATCTCCTCAACCGGGACTCGAACACCGGATCTTTCCACTTGCCGGGCGGATGTTCTTAACCACTTGAGCTATCGAGGATATGTAATTTACCCTGAGATCCGTGGGTCTTATATGTCGCCAAGCGCCCCGATTCTTTAGCCAAGAGATGGCGTCAGGGGGCTGTTTCACCCACCAAAGGAGAAATAGACAATACACAAGAGGAAAGGTCAGTGATTAGAATTCATACAACATCATACAGGAAAAGAACAGTGCGTTTCGTGGCACGCATAGCCAGAAGAAAGAGATGAGCCACATTGGCCAAATACACATTCAAACACGAAATCCCGCCAAACGGCGAATAAATACTCATATATACAGAAACATGTATAAGGAAAAGGGATAGGAACACGTATAAAGGACGAACACAATAGAGGTGGGGAAGGCGGAATCGAACGGATCACTAGAGTAAAAATATCTCCTCAACCGGGACTCGAAAGAAAGATCCGGTGTTCGAGTCCCGGTTGAGGAGATATTTTTACTCTAGTGATCCGTTCGATTCCGCCTTCCCCACCTCTATTGTGTTCGTCCTTTATACGTGTTCCTATCCCTTTTCCTTATATATGTTTCTGTATACTACCTTGATCAAAAAGTTCCCGGAATAACCACCGTGTGGAGCTCCCATCGTTCCGATTTGAGTTCTGTTTTTTTGTTAAATTGGTACATCTGTTGTTGATATTCCCTTTAAATCTTAGTGTCATAACTTGACATTTGCAAAAGTTACGTAGCCAAGAGTACATCTATCTCTGTGTGTGTTGGCGATTTTTTACAATTTCAGAAATGGATTTAAATTTGCAACAACGAACTTGTATTAAATTTTGCGTAAAAAACGGATTTAGTGGCGCACGGACGTTGGAAATGTTGGAAAACTGTTTCGGCAACGATTCTCTAAAAAAACGGTCGTTTACCAGTGGCACGAGCGGTTCAGAAGTGGTCGTGAGTCAATCGAATATGATGAACGCAGTGGCAGACCATCGACATCGAAAGTCGGTGAAAAAATTGATAAAGTAAAAGAAATGTTGGTCAATAACCGCAAATTAACCATCAGAGAAATAGCGGAGGACTTGAACATTGCCTATGGATCCGCCCAAGGCATTGTGGTTAATGATTTGGGTTTCCGTCGTGTAGCAGCAAAGTTGGTGCCTCAAAGACCTCAATTTCATGCAAAAAAGAGACCGTGTTGACGTCGCAAAAGACATGATTTGCGAGGCTGAATCCGATCCCACATTCATCAAAAGGATCATTACTGGAGACGAGACGTGGGTTTATGAGTACGACACGCAATCCAGACATCAGGCAAGTGAATGGCGTTCACCAAATGAGCCGAGACCAAAAAAACCACGTCGTTTTCAGTCAAAAAAGAAGGCAATGCTGACGGTTTTCATGGATTACAACGGTGTAGTGCATCATGAATTTTTGCCAGAAGGCCAGACAGTAAACAAAGAGTATTATTTGGGCGTTATGAGACGTTTGCGTGAAGCAATTCGCCGAAAGAGACCAGAAATATGGGCAGAAAACTCGTGGATTTTGCACCATGATAACGCACCGTCGCACAGTGCTATCATTATTCGTAATTTTTTGACGAAAAATGCAACAAATACCATCCAACAGCCACCGAATTCACCTGATTTGGCTCCCTGTGACTTCTTTCTGTTCAATCGAGTTAAAAAACCATTACGGGGAACGCGTTTTAGCAGCCGAGAGGAAGTAATGGAAAAATCGCAGGAAGCACTGATGGACATACCTAAAACCGAATATAAAAAATGTTTCGAGGATTGGATCAAGCGCTGGCATAAGTGTGTTGCAGTCGATGGGGATTACTTTGAAGGGGACAATATAGATTTAGATGAATAAACTTGTATTTTTAATTTTCTGAATAAATTCCGGGAAATTTTTGATCAAGGTAGTATATGAGTATTTATTCGCCGTTTGGCGGGATTTCGTGTTTGAATGTGTATTTGGCCAATGTGGCTCATCTCTTTCTTCTGGCTATGCGTGCCACGAAACGCACTGTTCTTTTCCTGTATGATGTTGTATGAATTCTAATCACTGACCTTTCCTCTTGTGTATTGTCTATTTCTCCTTTGGTGGGTGAAACAGCCCCCTGACGCCATCTCTTGGCTAAAGAATCGGGGCGCTTGGCGACATATAAGACCCACGGATCTCAGGGTAAATTACATATCCTCGATAGCTCAAGTGGTTAAGAGCATCCGCCCGGCAAGTGGAAAGATCCGGTGTTCGAGTCCCGGTTGAGGAGATATTTTTACTCTAGTGATCCGTTCGATTCCGCCTTCCCCACCTCTATTGTGTTCGTCCTTTATACGTGTTCCTATCCGTTTTCCTTATATATGTTTCTGTATATATGAGTATATATATATATATATATATATATATATATATATATATATATATATATGTGTATACTTTTAAGAATAGATGTAAGGTATATATGTAAAAATTTGATTTATGTGTGGTGTATGGTATTATATGTTATAGCTTAATTTTTTTTATGTATCTTTTTTTTTCTTGCTGATTAATGGTTGTAAATGGGATGAGGATTCACTTGTTTTGTTAAAGAGATCTGTGTTTGTCTGGTTTTATGTATTATCTTTTGCAATTATTTGGGACTTGTGTGCCACCTGACAATGTCTATTAGCACATGTGTATTTATAATAATAATATATATATATACATATATGTGTGTGTGTGTGTATTCGCACATATAATTTTAGGCATCGAAGCTGGAACGCTTGATATTACTTTCTGCAAAATGTATCATAACGGATCATGACCCACAAAAATTCAAGGCCAAAAGACAACAGCGGATGAAATGCTAGGGGCAAAAATGTGTTCCTGAAAATGAAGTACACGCTCACAACCTTACTACCACAAATTACTACCGGACAAAGAACATCAATGAAAAAGCTTATGGGAAGATTGTAACAACCACACTGCCGCGGTGAATGGTAAAAGACTTATCACACCGAACCCCTAGATGCAACTCACGCAGATGGCAGGCTTTCTCTACGAAATTTCGGCCCTTTCATAGTTCCTCGCAAAAAATCCTTCAAGCGTAGAACATGGTTGGTTCTCTGGATTGGATTTTAATTTTAGAGATTTTTTGGCGTGGTTAGTTATGATTTCAAATGCTAGGTTTCTCCCCAATTTTCACATCGGCAACACAATGAAATGATTTAATCAAGTACTCCTCCCGTGTCACTTACAGTAAGTTACAACCTCTTCATGTCTTTGCGTCAAATCCTTTTTACTTTGTTAATTATCTGTTCGGCATATTTTACTTTTCAAATTCTTTCGAAATTCTAACCATCCAACGAACGATATCGAGCCCACTCATGGGTCGCAGTGTTGCCACAATTACCGAAAATACATTACAACAACGGGCCGAGTGGATAGAGCGTTGTGCTACCGTCCGGACGCGTCCGATTCAAATCCGCGTGACACCTGTGAGTGTAATAAAGCTCACCTTATCCATCTTACCTGCACCTTTCTGCTACTGAGTCTACCTCGGAAACCAGACGGTAATGGATTTGTCTCAGTTCCCTGAACGCGAGTAGTTATATGTATTATACACCATTGCACTTGGTACGAGGTGAACCCTACCATCGATAATTTAACCCACCTCCGAGATACTACCTTGATCAAAAAGTTCCCGGAATAACCACCGTGTGGCGCTCCCATCGTTCCGATTTGAGTTCTGTTTTTTTTGTTAAATTGGTACATCTGTTGTTGATATTCCCTTTAAATCTTAGTGTCATAACTTGACATTTGCAAAAGTTACGTAGCCAAGAGTACATCTATCTCTGTGTGTGTTGGCGATTTTTTACAATTTCAGAAATGGATTTAAATTTGCAACAACGAACTTGTATTAAATTTTGCGTAAAAAACGGATTTAGTGGCGCACGGACGTTGGAAATGTTGGAAAAGTGTTTCGGCAACGATTCTCTAAAAAAACGGTCGTTTACCAGTGGCACGAGCGGTTCAGAAGTGGTCGTGAGTCAATCGAAGATGATGAACGCAGTGGCAGACCATCGACATCGAAAGTCGGTGAAAAAATTGATAAATTAAAAGAAATGTTGGTCAATAACCGCAAATTAACCATCAGAGAAATAGCGGAGGACTTGAACATTGCCTATGGATCCGCCCAAGACATTGTGGTTAATGATTTGGGTTTCCGTCGTGTAGCATGCCAAAAGACCTCAATTTCATGCAAAAAAGAGACCGTGTTGACATCGCAAAAGACATGATTTGCGAGGCTGAATCCGATCCCACATTCATCAAAAGGATCATTACTGGAGACGAGACGTGGGTTTATGAGTACGACACGCAATCCAGACATCAGGCAAGTGAATGGCGTTCACCAAATGAGCCGAGACCAAAAAAACCACGTCGTTTTCAGTCAAAAAAGAAGGCAATGCTGACGGTTTTCATGGATTACAACGGTGTAGTGCATCATGAATTTTTGCCAGAAGGCCAGACAGTAAACAAAGAGTATTATTTGGGCGTTATGAGACGTTTGCGTGAAGCAATTCGCCGAAAGAGACCAGAAATATGGGCAGAAAACTCGTGGATTTTGCACCATGATAACGCACCGTCGCACAGTGCTATCATTATTCGTAATTTTTTGACGAAAAATGCAACAAATACCATCCAACAGCCACCGAATTCACCTGATTTGGCTCCCTGTGACTTCTTTCTGTTCAATCGAGTTAAAAAACCATTACGGGGAACGCGTTTTAGCAGCCGAGAGGAAGTAATGGAAAAATCGCAGGAAGCACTGATGGACATACCTAAAACCGAATATAAAAAATGTTTCGAGGATTGGATCAAGCGCTGGCATAAGTGTGTTGCAGTCGATGGGGATTACTTTGAAGGGGACAATATAGATTTAGATGAATAAACTTGTATTTTTAATTTTCTGAATAAATTCCGGGAAATTTTTGATCAAGGTAGTATATGAGTATTTATTCGCCGTTTGGCGGGATTTCGTGTTTGAATGTGTATTTGGCCAATGTGGCTCATCTCTTTCTTCTGGCTATGCGTGCCACGAAACGCACTGTTCTTTTCCTGTATGATGTTGTATGAATTCTAATCACCTACCTTTCCTCTTGTGTATTGTCTATTTCTCCTTTGGTGGGTGAAACAGCCCCCTGACGCCATCTCTTGGCTAAAGAATCGGGGCGCTTGGCGACATATAAGACCCACGGATCTCAGGGTAAATTACATATCCTCGATAGCTCAAGTGGTTAAGAGCATCCGCCCGGCAAGTGGAAAGATCCGGTGTTCGAGTCCCGGTTGAGGAGATATTTTTACTCTAGTGATCCGTTCGATTCCGCCTTCCCCACCTCTATTGTGTTCGTCCTTTATACGTGTTCCTATCCGTTTTCCTTATATATGTTTCTGTATATATGAGTATATATATATATATATATATATATATATATATATATATATATGTGTATACTTTTAAGAATAGATGTAAGGTATATATGTAAAAATTTGATTTATGTGTGGTGTATGGTATTATATGTTATAGCTTAATTTTTTTTATGTATCTTTTTTTTTCTTGCTGATTAATGGTTGTAAATGGGATGAGGATTCACTTGTTTTGTTAAAGAGATCTGTGTTTGTCTGGTTTTATGTATTATCTTTTGCAATTATTTGGGACTTGTGTGCCACCTGACAATGTCTATTAGCACATGTGTATTTATAATAATAATATATATATATACATATATGTGTGTGTGTGTGTATTCGCACATATAATTTTAGGCATCGAAGCTGGAACGCTTGATATTACTTTCTGCAAAATGTATCATAACGGATCATGACCCACAAAAATTCAAGGCCAAAAGACAACAGCGGATGAAATGCTAGGGGCAAAAATGTGTTCCTGAAAATGAAGTACACGCTCACAACCTTACTACCACAAATTACTACCGGACAAAGAACATCAATGAAAAAGCTTATGGGAAGATTGTAACAACCACACTGCCGCGGTGAATGGTAAAAGACTTATCACACCGAACCCCTAGATGCAACTCACGCAGATGGCAGGCTTTCTCTACGAAATTTCGGCCCTTTCATAGTTCCTCGCAAAAAATCCTTCAAGCGTAGAACATGGTTGGTTCTCTGGATTGGATTTTAATTTTAGAGATTTTTTGGCGTGGTTAGTTATGATTTCAAATGCTAGGTTTCTCCCCAATTTTCACATCGGCAACACAATGAAATGATTTAATCAAGTACTCCTCCCGTGTCACTTACAGTAAGTTACAACCTCTTCATGTCTTTGCGTCAAATCCTTTTTACTTTGTTAATTATCTGTTCGGCATATTTTACTTTTCAAATTCTTTCGAAATTCTAACCATCCAACGAACGATATCGAGCCCACTCATGGGTCGCAGTGTTGCCACAATTACCGAAAATACATTACAACAACGGGCCGAGTGGATAGAGCGTTGTGCTACCGTCCGGACGCGTCCGATTCAAATCCGCGTGACACCTGTGAGTGTAATAAAGCTCACCTTATCCATCTTACCTGCACCTTTCTGCTACTGAGTCTACCTCGGAAACCAGACGGTAATGGATTTGTCTCAGTTCCCTGAACGCGAGTAGTTATATGTATTATACACCATTGCACTTGGTACGAGGTGAACCCTACCATCGATAATTTAACCCACCTCCGAGATACTACCTTGATCAAAAAGTTCCCGGAATAACCACCGTGTGGCGCTCCCATCGTTCCGATTTGAGTTCTGTTTTTTTTTGTTAAATTGGTACATCTGTTGTTGATATTCCCTTTAAATCTTAGTGTCATAACTTGACATTTGCAAAAGTTACGTAGCCAAGAGTACATCTATCTCTGTGTGTGTTGGCGATTTTTTACAATTTCAGAAATGGATTTAAATTTGCAACAACGAACTTGTATTAAATTTTGCGTAAAAAACGGATTTAGTGGCGCACGGACGTTGGAAATGTTGGAAAAGTGTTTCGGCAACGATTCTCTAAAAAAACGGTCGTTTACCAGTGGCACGAGCGGTTCAGAAGTGGTCGTGAGTCAATCGAAGATGATGAACGCAGTGGCAGACCATCGACATCGAAAGTCGGTGAAAAAATTGATAAATTAAAAGAAATGTTGGTCAATAACCGCAAATTAACCATCAGAGAAATAGCGGAGGACTTGAACATTGCCTATGGATCCGCCCAAGACATTGTGGTTAATGATTTGGGTTTCCGTCGTGTAGCATGCCAAAAGACCTCAATTTCATGCAAAAAAGAGACCGTGTTGACATCGCAAAAGACATGATTTGCGAGGCTGAATCCGATCCCACATTCATCAAAAGGATCATTACTGGAGACGAGACGTGGGTTTATGAGTACGACACGCAATCCAGACATCAGGCAAGTGAATGGCGTTCACCAAATGAGCCGAGACCAAAAAAACCACGTCGTTTTCAGTCAAAAAAGAAGGCAATGCTGACGGTTTTCATGGATTACAACGGTGTAGTGCATCATGAATTTTTGCCAGAAGGCCAGACAGTAAACAAAGAGTATTATTTGGGCGTTATGAGACGTTTGCGTGAAGCAATTCGCCGAAAGAGACCAGAAATGTGGGCAGAAAACTCGTGGATTTTGCACCATGATAACGCACCGTCGCACAGTGCTATCATTATTCGTAATTTTTTGACGAAAAATGCAACAAATACCATCCAACAGCCACCGAATTCACCTGATGTGGCTCCCTGTGACTTCTTTCTGTTCAATCGAGTTAAAAAACCATTACGGGGAACGCGTTTTAGCAGCCGAGAGGAAGTAATGGAAAAATCGCAGGAAGCACTGATGGACATACCGAAAACCGAATATAAAAAATGTTTCGAGGATTGGATCAAGCGCTGGCATAAGTGTGTTGCAGTCGATGGGGATTACTTTGAAGGGGACAATATAGATTTAGATTAATAAACTTGTATTTTTAATTTTCTGAATAAATTCCGGGAAATTTTTGATCAAGGTAGTATTTCACATTAAATTACCCTTCGTAATTCTAGGATTTCACATTGAGTTCTCTTTCAATAATCATTAAGAATCGATAGCCTTTCCGCAAATTTATAGAAGATATAGACTACAGAAAAATAAGTTTGATATCTAACGCAGCTAAGGTGGTTATCTGGATCATCAACAAAAGCATAGAGAGTAGGGCAAATGATTACTTAGGGAATGATCAGTTTGGGTTTAGGAAGGGGAGAGGTACGCGTGATGCCATCGCGGTAATGAGATCGCTAATCGAGAGGAATATAGAATACTATAAGGACGTATTTGCCTTTTTCGTAGATTTCGCAAAAGCGTTCGATAGGGTGGATTGGGAAAAACTAATGAGTATATTGCAGAAAATAGGAATAGATTGGAGGGAAAGGAGGCTAATCCGCAAAAATTTGTTAGGTTTGCTGATGTTAATCAAAAATCAGTCAGGTTTGCTGATGACCAAGCTTTAGTTTGTCAGTCAGCCAAGGGGCTGCAAGCATTGCTTAGTGAATTGGAAATTCAGTGCGACAGGTATGGGATGAGAATCAATATTAATAAAACAAAGGTTATGCGATTTTCTAGAAAGAAAAAGGCTAAGCTTAACATTAGAATTGGAGGACAAAAACTAGAGCAGGTAGAACAGTTAACGTATCTCGGAAGTGTTTTGGACCAACACGGTCAAAGTAGTAGAGACGTAAGGAGGAGAATTACGCTAGGCAAAGAGGCTTTTACTAGGAGGGAGTTGATGATAGGGACGTGGAGTAAGGATATTCGGAAAAGACTCGAAAAAACTTTGATATGGAGGGTAGCTATGTACGGTGCGGAAACGTGGTCATTGAAGCAGGAGGATAGACATAGACTGGAGGCTTTTGAAATGTGGGTGTGGAGAAGAATGGAGAAGATGAAATAGACCGAGAACAAAACAAATGAGGAAGTACTTGGTATGGTGGGCGAAGAAAGGGGTTTGTTGGGAGAAATCCTATGGAGGCAGGAAAAGTGGATGAAGGGGGTATTGACCGGCAGTGGGATGTTGAAGACTGTAATAGAGGGAAGAATGCTAGACAGACGAGGAAAGAGCAGGAATAGGATAGATATGTTGGACGGGATGAAGGAGGCACTCAGAGATGAAGAGGTACCTGACTAAGAGTAGGTTGCTGGATTTTGTTTTGTAAGGAGTTACAAAATATTTAATTGGTAGTTGTGTCCATCCAAAAACCGACCTTAACCGGTATATTACCTTATAATATAAGCTATTCATAAGTTTACATGAAACAAATACTTGCTTAGCCCTCAAATTACTCAAGATAGCTCTCGGCAGAAATATTTATAGAAAAAGTGACATTATGGCACTCGTGTAAACTGAAATTTTGGGCCAGAAAGAATATTTAAAAAGTATAACAACAATTACTGGTGAAGTTGGTTTATACGAGTAAAACACACCCATTCTGTTGTTAACCAGGAATCGATTGTGGAATTTGGTCAAATCGAAATACGATAATGGGGCCAATCAAAACAGATGGCGAAATCCACTGCATTAATTCCTTTACTTTCCAGCCAAACCTAAAAAAATCGTCCTATTGATATCCATTATGAATACATTCTATAAGTCTGTTCCAAATCTACTAGAATATTTGAGAAGCAATAATTGAACAGTAAAATGGAGTATTTGCGATGGATAGTGCATTGTCATCAAATAATTAGTCCCCTGGCGCGAATTCCGGCGATGTCATGCTAATCAGCTATTTTCCTAGATGTGCTCCTTCCGTCGAATGTGGCCTTAGTACATTTCTTTCAGAGCATAGGTAAATATTCCGCAGTTTCTCTTCACTCTTTCTCTTACAATCCTACTATAGTTCGCCAAAACCCTAAAGATACAAATGATCTTTTCAGTTAGTCAACCGGCACATTACTTAGCATAATATCTACTATATGATGATTAACATATTTGTTGCATAATTTTCCATGTCAATAAGCTTATTATACAGATCTCAGTTTTAACAACCAAGGTCACGCGTCTTGATACAACTATAGAACCTTGAAAACGCGGTCGAAATAGTTCATTGATGTTCAAAATAACTATTGTAAATCACGACTGAGCGAAAAGAAAAGGAAGTACCAGTAGCATATGAAAATCCTCTTTGCAAGATGAATTCGTGATACAAAATTATTTTTACCTTTGTCGTTCCAACGGAATTATATCAAAAATAGCTGGGGCTGGAACCTTCAACGACATATTTGATGCGAATTTATCCTTAACATTAAAACATTTACGCCCTATAACCTATTTAACGATTCCGGGTTTCTGTAAATGTACGAGATATTGTTAAAATCAATAATAAAAGCTCTTAACAACTATCTATGGCTAGAAAGATTTTTGTGCAACTATTTGTAAAACTTATACACAGGCATCAAAGCAGTGACGCGCATCAATGACAGCACATATACTAGAACGCCCCAGCATGAATAAGCACAAGTTAAATGTATTCGTAGAATTATTCATGAAGCCGACTCTGTCAAGAGCATGGCAACAAGCTTTCAGTTGCATAGTAGTCGCTGGCAGCTTAAACAAATGTACTTTATGAAATGTTTTGTTGACATAAGCAGTTTGAAATAGCGTTAGAGCGTCGCTTACCTGTTTTCCATCACAAGGGTCTGAGATCTTGATATCACGTGGCTGATGCATCCTGTTCCGTGTTCGGCATTATTAATGGTCTTCAAGGTACGCTCGAAGAATTCTCATTTCTCCAAATTCGTAATTCTCGCCTCTCACTTCAACTCGGGAGTTAAAAGTAGGCCACCACTGGTTTCATGATCATTGAGTTTTACTTTCTTCGCTTGAGAATTTCATGAACATCGAAAGAAGAAATGGAGAACTAACTATTAATCATTGAATGTGTTCCATAAAATTACTAATAATGTTAACAAATTATATTATATTTAATAAACAAATCTACAAAATATTTGGTTAAGAAGGTGAAAGTATATTATTAGTACTGCATTGTGAAAGGACAATGGGGTAAATTTATAAACGACAAATATATTTTCCCCTCATTCAGTTCTCTACTAATTTTAATACACCGTGTGAACAACATAAGGTCTTGGCGAATTTAACATAGCCAACCAATAAAAACAAGAGACGTCCATAGTATATCCCTTAAATAGATTGTTCTAGGCATAAAAAATTTGGAAAAATAAAGTATACAAAAAACAAATTGCGTGATTAATAAAATTCAGGACTCCGGTTCATGAAGATTAGACAAACTCCGCTACTCGAGAAGTGGTAAGCAGCCATGCTTCCTGAACTTATAATGCTCAATTTCAAGGGCGTACATGCAAGGATTCCAATTACTAGCTGTTTTCCAAAATGGCATTTATGATTTCGTGTTTTCGTCGAACATCGAGCGTAAATGTGTCAAAAGGTCCTTGTTTTAGCCCAGTTGGTAAGTTATTTCATCAACGCACTGAGAGAGAAAAACCATATTTTCGTGGTGTAGTTAATAGAAATTTGTTTAGTTGTACCATTTACAGCCATAGACTATCATAGCAAACAGATTTGTGTGTCAATAAAATGACTTTTTGAGCTGGAATCAAAGTTGAAGTAAGAAGTATGGATTTGGAAACCTTCAGTAATAATAAAATTCTAGTCATAAAAGAGCTTATTAATTCATACAGTTACTTTGTCGACTACGCAAACATTTACGCAACTCCATAATACCTTGGGAGATTTTCTTTCTAGATAGCCCTTTTGATTTATTGCATACATCACAACAATTGAAGGGTGACCAAGTAGTACTTATCCTTCCATTCACAAGATTATCTAATGTTCTCTCTCCACTCGTACACGAGTTCAAATCTCGTAAAACTATTGTAAAACTTTCTATTACAATTCAGAGCAATAAACTACGAAAAGGTGTGGTAAACCATTTGTTGGTCGGAACGTCGGACTGTATTGCATAGCATACTTCATTAAGAGTAAATAAAGTATTGCCGAAGAACGTGTTTCAAATCGACCTTCTTCGTCGATACGTCCTCGAGAAGAGGAGTATTTGAGATGAAAAGCTTTTAAAAACGTTTTCGTGCTTCAAATAATCCGTCTTTCTAGGTAAATTGAATGAACTACGGCAATCATAAGATGCCACTAATAAATAAATCCAAAAACGGATGAAGGAACATTTTCCTTCCAGAATAACCATGGAGTAGAAACAATAACATTTTTCAGGAGATGCTTCCGAAAACAGAAACTTTATTTAAAATAAATAAAACAAGTTGCGATCATTTAATTGTTTCAAGTCTCTAGATTCTAAGGATTCCAAGTATCCATTCCACACATAATTTGTCTACATAGGAATGAATTTTCGCAATTACATCTTTCAGTATGCAAAAAAATCCTATTCCAAAAGAAAATCCCATTTGATAATAAATCATTACAACCTTCTATCGATTTTCCACCTCGACCGAATTCCCGCCTATCCTTGATGACTTAAAATTCCATGGCGTTCAAGCCCCTCCTACTGAAACTAAAATCATTAAATTTAATGCTAATCAGCTTCGGAATTTAAGATTTCAAGGCCCTATCCAGTCAATAGTATGCCCTTTGACAAGTTAAAAATCACGCACGAATTACACTTTGCGCGAAGTAAATCCACAAGAGAAATTTTGCCGATTTGAATCTTATTTGAAACTCAAGAAACATACCTATGACCCAATTTAAAGAAAACGGAAGTTCGGTTCACAGTGCCACGGTTTTCCTGACTTTTAACCCTCACCCCATCCTTAGGAGCGGCCTCGTCTGAATCACAAGGAGAAATAAACCACCTTCACACATTAATGTGCAGCCGTTGATTGAAAAGAGGACGCAACGTTTACTTTCACGCGTCTTCGCATGAACATGCGTATAACATTGGGCTGCCCGAAGATTTTAGGCCTACACAATAATTTATTTCAAATTCAAACTATAGGATATAAAATCTAAAGAATTTATCTTTATCTATCGAAGCTCAACGCATCCAATTACATTCGTTAACGTTCTAATCAAAACAAATGACTTTTTCACGCTGACGGGTGATAGTGAATGAATTAAATCTCGAAATAGTAACAGATGAAAAGTATCAGTTGACAAAATAAGTGATTCAAACACGAGAGAAACTAATTTTGATTAACGGCATGCGAATCACGCTGTATTTCTTTGAATGGCCGAGGAGCGATTTATGAATGATAGGCGAGGATGAAATAGCTCACATAAATGCCCGTCAATTCGAATAACTGGAAAATACCCGCAGGATACGTAGGTATATCAAGGAATCATGGAATAGAATATGATTAAACTACCAAATATGATCGAAAAGGATTTATTATCTGGAGCGTTAAAGTACGCGAAAATATACATGACGTACTTTTGACACGGCATGTATTAACAAATATTTAACCGAGATGCGGAAAGGGTTGTATGAGAAAGAAATGAAATCTAAAAAAATCTTTTCTGAACAGTAGCCATGAAATGAGATACCGAAAGACTATATGATTATGTATACAGGAAACACAGTCATAATATCGCTTCAAAAACCTCGACCTTATCTGCGTCAAGGCTTGCTAATACGGCTTATTCTGGTGTTCAAGTATTCACCTAAAAAGTGGTCCATAAATGATTAAAACCAGCGCCTGCAGCTAAAATAACCACATACACAATTCGCATGAATCGCAAAATCAATCATAAATACCCTACCACATTCAAGAGATAATAATATTCTCTAGAAATGAATGAGCTCTGGAACGGACAAGAAAACGTTCATAATCTGACCGTAGGCCTTAAAGTTCAATACAAGAATATTATATGGTTCTACCAAAGCTAATTTTATTTCGATTGTTTGAAATAGCAATGTCTTTATAGCATAACCCTAAATGAAACTTATAAAGATTTACTTGAATACCTAATGATACCTTGAATATATAATGATTTACTTGGCACATACTATAAACAGTGAGCTGAACATTTTCTCCTCGGAAAGCACGAAAGGAATAACATTCGGTGATTTTTTATATGCAGCGCAACTTAACGCGGCTCCTCAATTAAAAAATAAGCGAGAGGGAAATAATGGAAGCGGTTTAATTGTTCACTGAACGATGAGGTCGAAAGAAAAACCAGATAACTATTCCAAAAAAATAATGAATGAACGATAATTTGGAAGCGATGTACGAATTATGTCCACCCTGTAGGCCTCCCCCCTTTCATTCCCCGGGGGGTGCATCAAAGTGGGACAAGGAGAAAGGGTGGGGTTGAAGGAAGTGTGGCGTCACACAAACATTTCCCAAATTTTGCACTGTCAGCTATATAGAAGTGAATAAAATAATTTACTTTCGAACCCCAGCGAGTGGGAGAACCGACAGTCCTTTTTATAGTGGATATACGAGGGACTTAGGTGCGCTGTAATATCAGATGGGATGAAGAATTGTGACTAAGATTTGCATACGTGTATGGAGAAGGAAAAAAAATATCAAAAAACATATTCACCAACATGGGAAAACCCATGACATTCAAAATATCTTGGAGCTACGTATTCTGCGTGAGATACCAATTGCGAACTAAAGTTAAGTCTGCCGTTTCGATAAGGGTTTAATTGGTCCCGTTCTCAAGAGCCCACTTAAACTTTAAGGATAAACAACCAATTCTGCCGAAAGTGGTGGGGGGACAGCCTTGCCGCCGGCCCCGACCGTGCCGAATCAACTGGGCGGAGAAGGGAGACGAGAGGAAACACCAAAAACGGAGCGCGCGAGACTGTAGCACATCGCTGAAGGACCCCTCCCCACCCTCCTTCAACCTCCATGCCCCTCGAAACGAAAGTCCTCGGGAGGTTTTTCGTAGGGAGGTCGCTCGTTGAAATCTCCGTTTGAGAACGAACGAAGCAGGAAGTCTTCGCGACTGCTTGCCCCAGCATCGAGCGCATCTCCCTGATTCCCTCCCTCCCTACCGTTTCCCTCAGCGCCTCCCGTCGCTAGTACCTCTCCCCTTCCCATCCGTGCATTCCGAAGCCACCCGGATAACCCCCTTTCCTTCGGCCGGCCTACCCGTGGCATTCCACCACCCTCCCCGGAGGATGAGAGAGGGGGGGCGGGAACGAGAGAGATGATGAGGAGTAGGTCCCGTGCCTCCTCTTTTACCTTCTCCCCCACCTCTGGTTCCCCCCACGCGCGCTCACGTTCCACGCGGTGCAGCTCGCGCCCGAATACTCTCCTCGTCCCCCTTTAAGCGCACACCTCCGGCCCCCCAGCACCTTTCACTCAATAGTCGTCAGGGTGGTGGTGCCATCATTCGCCATCGCATCGCCATCCCGCCACGGGCAAAATCACCTCTCCCAGTCCTCTTCTGGTTTGCTAAGGGTTGCCATGTTTCCTCCCTCGGGGATTAGTAAAACAGTAGATGTCTATTGATTTAAACAATGCGAATAAAGAAATGCATTGCCACCGCCGGTTCGAATACCGGCGGTGGCAATGTTATCACGATCCCTACTAGCGGTTTTATATGGAGGGCACTTCAAGTGGGGTATGACGTCCGTCCGTCGAATGGGACGTTGAATTGTGTGATCCTTTGGCGCCTTTCGTTAAGAGTATGCTGATTACAAAGCCAGGTTTCCGTCTACCCTTCCCCATTCCCTGAATATTCTTCTATTACCATATTACAGACCTACCCCTGATTGCGCAAATGACCGGTAGCTTCCTTAATAACTAGAACTACTACCCCGGTCACGGGGAGTTGACGGTTGATTTCTTCATGCCTCATGGATCGAGTACATCATCACGTGCACCTATTTTCCCTTTGTGTTCCACAGTGGGAAAACGTGAGGCAGGGGGAGCGGAACTGAAAACATTCGGAGATTTCGGAACGACAGCGACGCACATTATGCTTTAATCTGAGGTAACGGGGGAGAAGGAATTAAATTAGAGCGACGGATAAGACAGAAGAGAACTGCATGCAAGACAGCCTAAGAGTGGGCGATAAATACAATTCACTGAAAGGAAAGAATTACGACAGCAAAGGACGAATATAATACAGCCATTAAAATCTAAATAGATGCATGAGTAAGAAGATTAATAAAAACAGAACACGCACCTTAAATGCAATCAATCAATCCTTAAAACGAGCAAAAAAAGTTAACAAACTGAAGGTTGGTTTGATAGCCGAAGGTAAAGGTAACCAACTACAAAGCCCATCAGCTCGTGAAATCAACACGTCAGGGTATGGTGGCCAGTTCCTTTCTCTCAGCTGCCTACGGTTTCCCAGGAGGAGCTGGAACTCGAAAAATCACGCCGCTTGAGTGAGGCTGATGACCGAATATGAATACGTAATCACTTTTCAATAAATATATCATTGCATGTTAACAATTGCTGATTAAAGGCATACCAGTTATCATTTCCTTGGTGTTAATTACTATCCTCATCTTTCGGTTAGCATTAGAATGATAACCAGTTCCTAGATCTCTTAATATTTTACGACAAAGAAGAAACACCAAAAAGTAGAAACCTCTTTTATGTCTCAACACAATCTCCCTGTAGACGTGCCCAGTATTCACAATGTCGACGCCATGAATCCTTAGTCGGCAAGAATGTTTCTGTACGGGTACTTTTAGCTCACTGGAAAAACCGATAAGTCCGTGTCTGAACCTTCTTTGGTTCGTTGTCACACGACGTTCGGCGTTCTTTGAACTGTCAAATGCACGACTGCACAATTTTCACATCAATGAAACCATCACCGCAAGTCTCACTCAATTGACGATGAATATCGATGAGTGGCAAATCACGAAAGTGGTGAAAACGGATCATCACATTGTTCTTGTACACTATACACGTACGACGAAGCCCTTTATAAGCATTGAACACGGTTCTCATTCTAGAGGAGCTATGCGAATCCTGTGCACTGTACGGTGCAGCCATTTATGTGTTCCATTTAAAAACAGTGCTAGCGTATTTTAAGCTCAATCATATTCACTTCAGGCTCAGGGAAAATATTTAGGTGAACTTGAACCCACGTCGTAGAAAGAGTATTTGAGTGCCAACATTCGTTATCGCCAAGGAGAAAAATATTGACAATCGATTACAAAAACAATACGCATGTAAATCCAAATGCAATCATTCTAAAATTAGACAACTTCCAACATATTTAAAAAGAAAGGTAACACATCGAAATGCATATCTCAACACCAGCAATGTTTCGAAATTTTAAGAGTCACAACAGCATAACAAAACGAGAAGTACAAAGATCTAGCATTAATATTTTAACAGTAATGTCAGTACGAGCAAATCAAATTCGTGTTTAGGCAATTAAAAGTAATAAAAAACAAGGGGGCTCTTCCAGGAATTTTAACACAAATCGAAGAGAAAAGCCTGGGGATATGATCCTTACTCTTTACTCTCTCTTCGGGTTACCAACGAACACGGAAAATATTAGAAGCATGAAAACAAGATATGAAAAAATTATTTTTTTCAATTAAAATTGAGTGACTCACAAGAAAAGAAAACTTTTAACCCCGTATTCAGCAGAATGAATGGACATTTTTAGCGTTGATTATAATTGCGTTATCAATATACGTATTTATGACGTGAAGTGGCATTACTAAGAACAATATCACGTGAATCACGGCCTACAAAAAACAGAACTACGAGATAACACGAATATTCTATATAATAATAATATAACAGAAGAAGTACAAAACACATGCATAAAAAATGCTTCATGGGCTTCTGCGATGACTCAAAATAGTTGTAAATAGTTTCATATAATCCTGTGAGCTTTCTCTACCGGATGTTTTCACTATTCAGAATTGCAGTATTAAATTTATTTTAAGCATCCCCTCTTGAACTTCATTACTAAACATATTTCTATAAATATTTTCAAACAACTGGCATTCTTAAACGAATCCAGCAAACTAGTGAAAACGAGTCAAATGCATACAAAACGTACATATAGTATTATACATTTTTACGGGCAGTAAATATTTTTCATCAACATAACAATCAAGGAAAAGTTTAGGTTACAAAAAACGCGTTAATTTGGGGAAAATGGTTTCTCTGTGTCATCGGGAGAGTTGGCAACATTGGCCATAGGAAATCCTACTATTAGACCTCCCCGGGTACCTTCGGCTAAAATTGCATCCTTCGGCGACTAGCGCATGCCTTTCTTCTTGGAGGAAAGAACACGGAAACAGCATTTTAGTGGGAAAAATCGTGAGTCGTAAACGGAGAACGCGAAGGTTAAAAGCACTACGGAGGATGAATGCTGAGAAATTACTGAGATTCAAATGTTGCCAACTATATGTCGTGGTGTGGATCGTATGATCTAATCTCAACTTACTATCATGGAATTAAGTTTCACAAATGTGCGTTACATGGAATAGGCAAATTGTTTCTCCCCAGGAGTGAATCTATCAACTCCTCGGAAGAATTCTATATTCTGCATTCATATTTTATTTTCAATTCCTACTCATTCAAAAGGATCTTCACTCGCTACGACTTTTAGATATTTAGCACATCGAATATTATAACGTAATGACTTGTAGGTAGAAAACTTAGCGCACCACCCACAACATCTATGCAGGACCTGAAAAATGTCCCAGGAGGAAAGGATGGACCTAACCCCGGAGTTCCACCTGTCATCCACCCCCACATTTTTCCACGGTATTATTTTTTTCTTCCAAAATCAACGTGAGGACCAAAAATTACCTCATGCATTAGTTCCAATTAATATGTGGAAAATGTAAGATCGTCCCAAATAAGACATTACTGCCCCAATTTTGGGGAAAATGATCCTAATTAACAATTAACTAAACTGACCAAACGAATCACATTTATCTGGCGGGCATATTGCTAGAAAAATAAAACTTCTATCCATGAGATGTTACACGTACAATAAATACGAAAGAGATGAGACAAAAAACGATTTCTTGAATACATTATCTCGCAGAAGATTTTTTGGACAAAATATAGCCATAGGTCCCTTGGATAGTTACATAGTATAAGCGATGGGCGGTAAGAGCTCACTATTTCATACACTATGGTCATGCCGCCAAATGCACACACGTCCTTAGACTTGAAAGTCATTCATGCTGGCAGTGAAAGTCATGCAACCGAAATACTTTCAAGATTTATTTTATGCAAGCAAGTAAACATACTTATAAAGTAGAAAGTAAATTCCTTATCCGATTTCAATTGCAACACAGATTTCTATATATTTCTTAACTTACTATTGAATATTCTTCCAAAGGATCATTTTGTAAGTAAATGAGAGATACTGAATGCATGACCAAAACTAATGATGACTTTCTCTATTTGGTTCATTGGAATTGTAACCGCCGATTTGGGACCTATACGTAATTAGCGGAGACAGCATCATTCGAATAACATCGTTTCGACCACAACTCCAGAAAACGATTGAAGACTGCGGTCGGCGTAATGAAGAGAAATTTTCACACAAAAACGGAAGATCCACGACGCCTACAGCCTTCCTCATTGTACACCCGCGGAAGGAATGAGATTAACTATTAAAAAAAAACCTCGCCAAATGCCCCTTGACAGTTTCGATCCAGCTAAGGAAACCATGGATCGCGAATGATTCGTTTTTTTATTAGTCGAAGGAATTAAGTTCACAAAAAAAAAAGAAGACAGCAGAAATGGATTGAGGGAAACTTCGATCGTTGACGGTAATAATAAATTTGCGAGACGAACCCGAGTTGATGGCGGAAAAAATATAAAGATTTAAGTGGTGAGGCGAGTGGGAAGCTTTGGCCATCGCGACGCCCGGCGTCCACGCCTGGTTGACGATTCCGCCGCGGCGTGGAGTTCAGCGCTGACGACGGCAAAGGTCGGGCGCATTGAGCATTTGAGAGTGAGACCTTTGGTCGGGAGAGAAAGTGAATCGGCGAGAAGGGATCGTGGCGCAACCTTGGCGCCTCTCGCACGCCCATCGCTACTCTTCCTTTTTCTTTCTCTCCCTCTCTCGCCTCTCCCTCCCCTCACCAATAGCATGGAAATAACGGGCATAAAGCCAGGATTAAAATTCTAAGGGGGGGATTGTCATGAGCGCCGGCAAGTTGAAATCTAGGAGGGGAGGGAAAAAAGACAAGATAAGGTCAAAATATTTCTTTAAGAAGGTTGTCAATGTCTCCCAGTAGATAGTCTTGATACGATTAAAATGTTTCGTGTACAAAATAAACCATAGTGCATCTTAAATTTACAAGAGATCTTAAAATCTATGAGGGAGCAACGCCCACCTGTCGACGTCCGTTGTGGTTATTTGAAGCCCGAGTGAAGTCACGAGATGCCGACCCAAAAACTTGGTATCAAGTGTGCCAACTATCAACATTACATAGACTCTTGAGTGTGTTTAATTGCGCCAGTTACATACCAATATTGGGTTTTCATCGATCGATATGAATATTCGAGAACAAATAAATATCATAGGCTAGACATTTTTCAGAGTATTCTCGGTAACTTCGGCCATCTCTTGGCGGCGAATATGGATAAGGTTGGCTATAAGAAATAAGACACACACTATTGCAATGGACCTAATTCCATGACATACAGGTTTGACAGGTGACCTGTTTTCAATACTCAGAAAGCCAAACCAACTAATCCAGTTTAATTAGCTTATAATTGAACCAGGAAGCTGAACTATGCAGCAAAAAAATGTCAACTGGTACCGAAATACAATGGAAATTTAGCAGTTAGGCACAAAGCTGCATCAGCTAAAATTGCCAAGTAAATATGATGACTTGATTCCCCTGGCAACAGTGGAGAAAGGACAAGAGTGAGTGTCAGGATGTCAAAGGCAACTAAAGGTACTTATCTCTGGGAGTGTTTTAAATAATGACAAAAAGTAAATCTGAATTTTACAAGTGAAATATGAGCATGAAGTATGGTCAAAGTGGAGCAGGCGACATATTAGAAGTGAATCAAGAGTTCAGAACTGCATGTAAATTGAGATCTCAAAACTGTGATCGCTCTATCACCTGGATTCTGAATGTTTTTTTAATAAATCCTTTTTTGCTTTTCATGATAGTGAGAGTTCACTTCATGTTTCACTATTGGCTTATGTGAAACTTCTTAGTTCCAACGTTAATTATGCAAAATCATATTCCCATAAAGCCAATTTATTGCTCATGATGGATTCCATACAACCTACCCATTAGCCCATGTCCTCATAATAGCCTCATGGTTAATATTTCAACTAAGGCAATTTCTCCTTCCATTGCCATTCAGCACCATTCATAACAAGTATTCTCTCACAATCACTCCGCGTGCAGTGTTTCAATGCCACTTTGTGAAGCAACTACCTCTATTATTAACAGTAGCCAGGCAAAGCTAGGATAGGTTTTTGATTACTGTACACCTAAGCTTGAACTAACATGGCGCAAATATTCTTAAACCCCATACTATATCACAATAACTCATTATTTACATTTTACTTGAAATAACTAATTTTTCATGTAAATAATTTCCTATAATGACATGGCCTAGAGATAGGTACAAATATACCCCCTCAATATGCCTCTACATGGGGTTTCTTATGTATATGATCATTTATTTCTGACATCTAGATTAGTATTCCGAGTAGGTGATGTATTTTTCCATGAGCATAGAGATCCGATTCCCAATCTCACACCAAATAAACACCTCTTTCTGTTCCACTTACTTTTGCCATCTATAGCTCTAAAACCACATCCTTTGAAAGCATAATCCTCATTTCAGAGCAGATTTGTTCACTATAAAGTAAGGTAAGCAAGAAACCATTAAATGCACCATGTCAATTTCAATAAGTGCCACGCTATGAACAAATAAAAGGCAACCTATACATCAGATAGAATTATATAAAATTAACGAATCTTGAAGTTTCAACTTTATATAAAATTCAAGGCTGGGGTAAAAATAAATTAAAATAAAAATCATGATGACAACACTACATTGTACTCCATAATATCACAAGATGTTGCTTACAGGTTAAGCATGTAAAAATAATTAATTTTATGCATGGTAAGCATATTTAAGTATGATTCATTAACATTCTTCTGGCATTATCACCACCTCAGCTGGTTTCTTAGTAAAACCACAAAGAGGGTAATGGCATTCACTCTCCATGAGACCCATAATGTCCATGACACACATAATGCAACATATATTCACAATCATCAGTTAGATTCACAATCATGTTAATTCACCACAGTCAGCTATTACTACTTTCTCAGAGGTAGTCCCTGACTTGCTACCGCATTTCTGAAAAGAAATGATATAGCACTGCATTAAAAATAACAAGTAGTACCTTTCTAAGACCAATATGAAGAGTAATTTATCCACAATTTTGAAATAAAAGGGAATAGGGATTGCTACATCAAAGCTTACGAAAGACATAAACCCTCATAAACAAAAGGTATTTAATTTATAATACTAGGGAACCATGGCAAGAACCAAGTCCTAATTCATGAAAATATACTGGTCAAAAATAATTTCTCTCCCCATAGAAAATGGGCAGTTTATTGTAGATTCCCACAATCAGATTTCTGATAAAAACTTACTTTCCTTCTATAACCTATAATTTGAGAGAAATTACAGTATCCACATTGCCGAACTGTTTGGCTATATAGCTCTGCTGTTACCATAATTAATAGATGCTGAAAACATATACATGGGGCAGGGCCAGCTTGTGCTCTTTACTGATTAACTTCCCTTATTTGTTTATTTAATGTCTCGGATTTTGATTGATTAATCCAATTTTAATACATTTCATTTTTACAGCATATGTATATATTTTCTATGGGAAGATAATTTCCCAAAATATTCCAAGGAAATAAAAAGGCCTTGCTTGCTTTTTGCAGGAACATGCAATTAGTATTTTGTGACAATGAAAAAGCATTAAAACTGTCAAAACTAGGCTTGTCAATGATAACCATCATTGGCGTATATGGCTGCTGGCCAAATATTAAGTGACAATTAGCGTCCAAAATAGATATAGTATAATTTAATCTTCAAGGCTTCACTTCATGGGATTGTTTGATGCCCATATTATAGGAGTTTGTAATTTTCCAGAGACTGAGGTCTGTGCAAAATTACAAATTTATTCAGCCTAAAACGATGGTTGCTGGAAATTTACATAGATTACACCATAAACTTTCATTTCCAGAAAACAAGTGGCTGCTAGATGAGGTTGACTCTTTGATGGGGGATGCCATTGCAGCAGGTTTTACTGTATAATAGCAAATCCATCAGGATTTTTATGGGAATAGAATAGTAAAGGCTCTACTCCTAACAACGAATAAAAACTAGGTCTAGCTAAATTTGCCTCTGCTCTGTGAGAGGAGGAATGTCATAATTCTACAAAGAATTGGCATCCCATCAGTGTCATATATTTTTATGAGCATTTTTTTCCATGGAAAGAAGGGTTTGAAAAGGCATTACACATTGATTTGAACACATTAATCCTTTGGACAAATGAAAAACGATGGTATAAACTGGAGATACTAATGGCATAAACTGGTATGAGAAAGCTTCCCTATATGGAGCACATGCTTCACTTTGTGAGTAAAAACAGATTAAAGACTGAATTCATTCTGATTCTCTAAGAAGCAGGTTCTCCAATGAGTGAAATTTGACCCAAATGTTGAATGATTCAGAGAAGACACCATGAGAATCCTTTTAACTAATCACGAAGAACTTGCTAGGCAGTGGCAAGTCACATTACCAGCCATCAATATAAAAAAAATTAGGGAACTCACAAATATATGAAGCATAATAATAAATTTAATCATAAAATGCTGAACAAGGTGATTGGGTGGATAGAACATCTGCCTGTAAACCTAAAGGTCAGTTGATTCAAACCCTATATCAAGTATAGATATTAAGACAACTCTGATAGTGAAGCCTCTGGAAAAACGTAATCAAAAGCCAAAAACTTATCGGGATCAAATGGAACACACAGACCTCCAGAAGGAAAAAAAAATAAAATTTCCATTCACATAATACTTGTGAATTGAATGAGCAAAATTTTCAATCGACCCAACTGACATGTATGACCTCTTTACAGCACCATTATTGATTGTTTTGGCTGCATAATTTTCAGAAAAATAAGACAATTTGTAACATTTTGTCATAAGATTCATGTGAATTGCAAGGAAAGCAACCTCCTCCTTAGGTCCTGCAAAATGTATCAGGATTTCTTTCGGCTTTCTCTACATTATATAATGTTACTTGCAACTACATGGAAATATTTTGCATTTAAACACTTTCTCAAGTTAAATCTAAACTAGGATACATAAGAAATAATATAATCTAACTTTGATGGCAGTGGGATATAATGTTATTTTCACATCTATCTATAAACAACTATCAAGGTACTAACTAAAATCAGAATATAAAAATATATAAACTTCCAAAAATAACATTGAGGTAGCAAAAGCAAGTTAAAATCTATTGATCAACAATAATGGACATAAATTGAATGGTTTTACCAACATGTACTAACAAATTTTAAAATAAAATTAAACACAACTCCATTAGTCTAAATCTAACCTCCTTTTCACAATTTAGTAAAGATTCTTTTTTGGATAATGCTCATTTGCTGGATGTGAAAATAGTAACCCTCAAAAATTCTTTTTATGTTTTAACAAATAGAGGATGCTGCTGCCATAAAAACATGATACCTTTTTTCAGCATTATTTGGTTCCAAACAATTAATTTGGTCACAAGATATATATCCATAAATTACAATTAGCTTAAAATGAACTGATTACTATGGTCAATTAGTGTACATACAATGTCACAAGTAAACACCAAAGGACAGTGTAGTAATTAAAGGATACGTACACGCATCCTCTTTAGGGCGAATTCTGTTTTCAACCTCTAGTGTTTGCTGGCACATTAGTTCATAGTCACTTAAAAGTAAACAATGTACTGGAAGAAGCAGAGGAGTTACAGACAAAGAGAATTATGTCCTTTCAACTATCACACAATTAAAATCCCATCATTTCAGATTCATCATTGATTTTCTATCAAATATTTAATTTTAGGAAATTAACTCTTGAATTACAACTACAAGAAACTGACTTATGAACATTTGGTGTAGTTATTGTAAATACTCAACACATATTATTACGAATTAAAAAAAGCATATAACCAAGTCACCATATCCTAAGTATAATTAATATTCTCCATCCACTTACCTCCATTTTCCTAATTATATCCATTCCACTCAAAACATTTCCAAAAACAACATGTTTGCTATCCAACCTAAAGAAAAAGAGTAATAATTTATTACAAAACAACAAAACGCAAAAGGCAACTTCCTACAACATGATTTGAGCTTTGAAAAACAATACCAAAATGATAATATTTTTAGATAGTGTCACCTCATTTGAGTAATTTCCAACTTTCAACAAATTATTACGGATGAGTCTGGCGACATTTGAAGATATCAGTGTTAAAGACCACTAATTTATAAGACAGTGACTTACCAATCAGTTTTAGCAGTGCAGAGGAAAAATTGCGATCCGTTGGTATTTGGACCAGAATTAGCCATGGAGAGAACACCCGCACCTGTATGCTTTAAGGTGAAATTTTCATCATCAAATTTCCGACCATAAATAGATTTGCCTCCTGTTCCATTGTGATTTGTAAAATCTCCACCTTGACACATCTATAGTCGAATTGTTAAGGGAAATAACATACATATAAAGGGTATGAATGCAAAAATTTGCACACAAAGTTTATCTTTTACAAATGCCAATCCTCCTTACATGCATAGGTCACACATTCAGGGTAGAAAAGTCGATTCCCTTCCCGGTGAAACCTATGGTTTCCCAGAAAGCTCTTGACATTGAAATCAAACAACTTAGTTTCTTTCTTGGTCAGATGAACCACACATATTTTAACCCAGAACCATCTGCTAAGTAGCCAAAATATTTATCAATTATGGTACCAATTTATTAAACAAACTATACTGTTACATGCATGCAAAATGTTAAGATAAGGATACAAAATCAGGGATGATTCTGTGAAATGAGGAGCCTCGGTATCCAAAACCTTTCTCATGAGTACAAAGACACCGAAAATTTTCTGCAGTTTTCGGTACAACATCCGCATGGAGCTGCATTACAACCCGACCAGCAGTCTTGGAGCCAATTTTGATATCAAAATATACCTGCCGAGTAAAATAAAATATTGTGATCAAATCTAAGTTAATAAATCCCAACATCCACTGCAAAGGAAATACACATTAATTTTATCAAAAATTTAAAATTATTGCATGCACATATTTCAGAGGAACAGGAAGGCATACACATTTCCAAAATACTGCGCAAGGGATCTGGGATGATGGGGGAATTCTCAGACTTTTATGAATCCAATGACAATTAATTAAATTGCTCAGAAATATTCCCATCAAAGCATATTATAATTTTGCTCTAAACTGGAATTACACAGTGTAAAACCAAAGCCCCTTCATCAAGACCCAAGCCCAGATCCCTCAAGGTTAGGTTGCATTCTTTAACCGATTAGTAACCATGGCTACCTCTTACAATGTGAATTTCTAAGGGCTTTTAAAGAACAAGACTTTGTAATGAATAACTGTTCCTGCAATGTCACAAGGTAATTTTAATCTTACACACTGCAGCATAATCCACAAGATTAAAACCAACATTAAAACAGACGGTGTTTTCCTTTGAAATAGCTGCACACTATTTTTTTTCAAAACCATATTAAATATATTCTCAACAGCAAATACTGGGCTTTTTGCCAATAATGTGCATCATAGGAAAAAAATCTTCTTAGTTATGAAATTTGAACTTTGGAATCGTTTGCTAAAATATAATCCCTATACAGTTAACTCTCACTTATTCAGACTATTTGGAGCTGGGGGTTGCCTGGATCATATGAAATCTAGATAATAAAAGATGTTTTTTGCATATAACCAATTCCATGGAACATATTCCATTATTACTTTTGTGCACCAATGGTGGTAGACAACTTCTTACAACTTCATATTATGCTTTAGAGCCCTAAAGCGTAAGAAGACTACATTTAAATGAGAAATGATATTATTTAAATAAAATATCACTGATTTTCACCTACAATTATGTCAGTAGGAATTCATAAATGACTGAACAAAACCACGGTAATGCATTCTCAACAGTATTACTGCATTTACTCCACTTATTTTCATTATTAACAATCTATCAAGCTTATATTTTAATAAACGAAACATTAATTTTAGAAAAATTGCACTGTTTTCTTTCGTGATTCCCAATTCTTACATGTTCCACAAGGCCAATGCTTTCCTCCAGCATTAAATTTTACCATGTAAATATAGTTTCACATATAATTTGATGATGTTGCTAAAATATTAATGATAATACAGCTGATATTGCAACACAATTTGGTAATTGGAACTTGAATTACCTTAGATTTTAGTGAAGCTTCTATGGATGAATATTATTAACAAACATAACGCAATAAATCAACTGCTGACGAATATTGCCAAGAGAGCATGTTAACATTTTTTGTGGTGGATCATTTCAATGGAAATAAATGATTAGGAATTTTCAATTGTATCTAGCACTTCAAAAAAGAACTTTTTTTCTTCTTCATGAATTCCCTGATTTCATTTGGCATTTCATAACTTAGGGAATGAAATGATTATGGAACCAGCTCACTCTGGCAAACCATGAATTTGCCAGATGATATTAGCATACAGGGAGATCATTAATTATCCTCCCCAAAGTTTGAGGTAGTCCATGGCAACACTTCAACTTGCAATTCCAAACAGAATTAGCAAAAAATATAAAAGTCCATTCTTTGCGGATTTTTTATTTCAAAACTTTGTATCGTCTTTGTAAATGTTGCATATTTCTTGACAAACTCTTCAGCACAAACCCATTCCATCTGCATTATAGATTTGAGATAACTGTGAAGCATATTCAGTCATCAAAGTGTGCAAATTTTCCATAAATGGTTCAACGGTATCACTATATGCACATATGAGACACTTTTATCATAAATATTATTTTATTATTTATTATTAGGTAATCTACCGGTCAAGGTAGGTTTTTGGATGGACATAATTACTAATTAAATAATTTGCGACCCCTAAAAAAACCCAACATCCTACTCTACATGAGGTCCCTCTTCAGCTCTGAGTACTTTCTTCCTCCCTTCATCCCATCCAACATCCCTATCCTGTCCCTTCCCTTTCCTCTTTTGCCCAACATTCTCCCCTCTATCACAGTCTTCAACATCCCGCTGCCGGTCAATACCCACTTCAGCCACTTTTCCTGCCTCCACAGGATAGCTCCCAACAAACCCCTCTCTTCGCCCACCATACCAAGTACTTCCTCATTTGTTTTCTTCTCTGTCCATTTCACCTTCTCCATTCTTCTCCACACCCACATTTCAAAAGCCTCCAATCTACGTCTATCCTCCTCCTTCAATGACCACGTTTCCGCGCCGTACATAGCTACACTCCATATCAAAGTTTTTACGAGCCTTTTCTTAATATCCTTACTAAAAGCCACAATCAACCACTACTTGCAGTGAAGTTTTCCTTCAGCAAGTATTTCTTGTTATTGGTGACAATGATTTTTATGATATCTTGTGTGATTTCTTGGTACTTTTATTCATAGCTTGTCAACATATCCCCTTTGCATCAATATTTTGAGCTAGGCATAAAACTGTGTTGCCTGAGTTTGCATCACTTCAATTCAAGTGAATGAAATTGGATAGCTAGTAATTACAAATCAATATTTAAATTAGTCTTCATTAGTTATATTAATGTTTTTCATTTCATACTAGGGACGAGTTTTGGACAGATCTTTAACATCGCCAAATTTCCAGTGATAATGGTGTGCACAGCCATCTTATCAATGCCAATACGATCTGTGATCATACGCACACTGAACCGATGGTCTGAATTCAGCACTTTAAGTTCAAGTTGCACGTTGTAATTGGTTCTTGATGTCTACGGCCAAGCAGCGCAAGGCTCGTCATCCACACTCTCTCGGTCATCTTTGAAGAGCTTGTGTTGGGTCACTTAAAACTGCAGTTTGTGTCATTCTTTCATTCTTGAACATCTCCATACCTAATTTCCCCAGTCCAACACAAAATTTGATGATGTACGAGTGTTCAACCGTTTGCTGCATTATGTGCTTGCGCCGAGTAACTCAGCAGGGGTAAAATAAAAACACAATCTAGCCTAAATGAACGATCACAGGCGATTGACATTTGGGACATGTTGAAGGTCAGACCCCACACCAACAAGTCTGTGCGGTGCGACGTACAGTAACGACAGGAAAATATTGTTCCCGATACTTTATATTCAGACCTTGTATGTTGTTGTTGTATTAGAAATTAATCATAAGATTTATCAATGGGTTAAATAGCCATAATGATTTTATATTCATACGGAGAGATTTGGCAAAGCAAATACTAGGTTAATAGACCGTCTACTACACTCTCTGCCTACATTTCAATATTATGAAGGTAAAATCTAAAAAAAAAGAACTTGGGCATTATTAAGGTCTGCATTCCAAAATTAACCACAGAGAGAAAGAAATATTGATTGTATTACAGGATTAGAATGTGGAGAAAAAAGATGGGAAAACCTCAAAAAAAGAATATCAAAAGCTGAATATACAACCATAGAACAGTAATTAAATAAATGACAAGGAAAACATGGATTACAGATGAGATGATTGAAGTAATATAAGATGATTAATTAGATTATACAATGGAAAATTGTAAAATAAGGAAGAAGGAATTACAAAGAGTTAAATAATAAAATATTGCAGGAAAGTAATGGGACAAAAGAAGCATGGAGAGGATGCACTTTGAGGACATGGAGAGTTTACAAAGGAAGGGTGAATTATGTGCACTGTAGAAGAAGGTGAGAGCACTGTAAGTAAGTAAGAAG
Source organism: Hetaerina americana (assembly GCF_022747635.1). Lineage (NCBI taxonomy): Eukaryota > Metazoa > Arthropoda > Insecta > Odonata > Calopterygidae > Hetaerina > Hetaerina americana. The sequence continues at coordinate 46,835,809 of NW_027287316.1, forward strand.
GGAAAATCTGCGCTAACAAACTAACATAAGTCTTGAAGGACATAGGAAACATAGGAAAATTATTAATCTAACCAGGAAAGATTCAAGAGAGATTGAAGGGGTATATGGCGGATCTATATGATTAGACATTAGACCGGCAGACTAAGACATAGAAAGAGAACATGATGCAGATGAGGATAGCTTAGGTCCAGGAATACTTGATTGAGAGAGAGAAAGGTCTTTAAGGGAACTGTACACAAAAATAAGAACGTGGGGGTGGATAATATCTTACTTCAGGATCTAGGAAAACGTGGAAAGAAGAGTTGTTAGTGGTTAATTCCTAGCATTAATGAGGGAAGAATTTGACCTGAATATTTCAACAAATACGTCAGTTCCCATCCTAAAAAAGGAAAAGGCAGCCATATGTGAGACTATAGAACAACAATAAGATTGATTTAGCTCACAGCAGAGATAGCAGATATCATCAATAAAAAGATGAAGAGGAGTGCAACCGATTACCATTATTCCCGGCCAAAAAGATTCACTTTTTCAGTCCTAAAAGTTCACTCTAAATCAGCCTGCATCTTATGGGCTGCAGTGTAAGGGTATACTTCGACCTATGAGCACAGGCCGATTTGCAGGAAAAAAATTGACTATTAAGTTTGTTTTCCCAACATCAGATATTGAAAATGGTTGGCTTTATTACCAATTTCCAAAATATTACTGTTTGGAGTCAGCAGTAAAGAACAGAGTTTTAATATTTCGCTGAAAGAACTTCCTATAAAATTCCCAAATAAATCGTAAATGTACAAAATTTAGCACATTTAGTTACATCTCACATGTGTTGCTGCTGCAAAACTAACACACGTTAGGCTAACAGGGATGTTACTGCTCCGCTACAACATACACTCATTGTAGCCCTCCAGATAAACTTGGAGTCAATAGGCATTCAACCTTAAGTAACATGAGTGTGTTGCAAAGGCATAGAAAATGGCTGCTTTTACTATAAATTTTGATTATATCAAAATAATAACAGAAACTAAGCATTGCATAAAACGTGAAAGTAATAATAACCTCATGGGATCTTGAGAGAGAATATTGTCATACAGTATTGCATTTAAACTTGCAGTTGTGAATTATGTTTCAGAATAGGGAAACAAGGCAGCCGAGAGGCATTTTAGCCCTCCTCCAACTGAGAAGATGATATGAGAATAGAGGGAGCAGAAGGTGGATTTAGTAAATGAGTAAAAAATATACGTTCCTGTGCTTCTAAATGGTCAAAACTGAGGAACATGTTAAGAGCTGGATAATAAATCACAGGAAGAATGGGATTACTCTTTCAACAAAACTGATGTTGATTGAAGCGAGGAACAAAGCAATTTTTCTAGAACATCATGGTACGAGAGGTTAATGAAGAGAAATGGTCTGTTCATACACATTAGATCTATAATCACACATAAACTGCCACTTGAATATTGCAGAAAGGTTATAAGGCAAACACTCATGATCACGCACTGACAGGAATAATGAAACAGCTTTTGATTTCTGGTGTATGTGATTGAAAATGTTCTCACTTAAAGTGAGACTATCCTAATGCCATTTTAAAAATGCAAAATTAGCAATGTGCTACTAGGAAGTGACGATGAAATGTGAGGGAAAAGGAACAACTGCAGTGAAAATAACTGTGGAAAGGATTAAGCACCATTGATGAAGAACTTCCAGGATTCTATGATCAATAAACATTGATATATGGGTAGCCGATAATTTTTTAATGTAGAAATTCAATTTTCTTCATCAGAAGAGTTAAAAACAAAATACTTGGATCCTTTAGATCTGTTTGATTTAAGTATTTTTTTGTAAATTTTAATCTGAAAGATCACTGTGGTTCTTATTCGAATGTGCATCTTATGGACTGTGAAACATGGTACTTAGGAAATGATCAATTTGGGTTCAGGAAGGTACATGTAATGCCATAGCAGTGATGGGAACATCAACAGAAAGGAACATAAGAGTACAATCAGTATGTATTTGATTGATTTGTAGATTTCAAGAGGGGATTTGATAGAGTAAATTAGGAAGAACTAAGAATGTATTTCAGAAGGTAAGAGTACATTGGAGGGGTGTAGACTTCTCAAAAACTTCTACATGTCTCAGGCAGTTCAGGTGCAAGTAGCAGATGGTGATTCAGGATTGGTAGCGTTAGAAAGAAGGGTTGTCCCCATTACCAGCAGTAATTTTGAATGCAATGTGGAGGGGACATGGGTGCAACTGGGTTTTTGGTGGGGTATTCATAATAGCAGTTAGGTTAGTGGATGATCATGCTTTATTTAGCCAATTAGCCCAGGGATTATAATAATTGCTAAATGCATTAGAAAATTAGCACTATAGGAATGGGATGAAGTCCCATGCAAACAAAACAAAAATTATAAGGTTTCCTAGGAGGAGGAAGTCTAAGTTAAATGTTATAACTGCAGGGGAAAAACTAGAGCAGGTAGAGCAGTAAACCTATCTTGGAAATATTCTGGACCCCAAAGGCCAATGTAGTAAAAACACAAGATGAAGAAATGCACTAGGCGAAGAAACTTTCACAGGGAGAGAGTTCATGACAAGGATGCAGAGTAGGGTATAAGGAAAAGTGAAAACTTTGACTTGCAGCAATGTGTTAACAGCTTGGAAAGGTAGTAATTGAAGCAAGATGAGAAGTGAATATTGATGGCTTTTAAGATGTGAGAGAGGAGAAGAATGGAAAAAGTAAAATGGGTGAGAAATAAAACAAACAAGGAGGTACTAGGCATGGCTAGGGAGAAGGGAGGATTGCCGGGAGAAATTCAAAGGAAGCAGAAAAGGCAAATGAAGAATATTAGGCAAGGAGGAAAAGGGATGGAAAGGATTGGTACGTTGGATTAAATGGAGATAGAATGTACATGGAAGATGGGCTCATTGTAGTGTGGGGTCAGTTGTCTTACGGGCAAGACTAAGAAATGTAAAATGTTTAGTTTGTGTCTATCCAAAACTTCATAAAACAGTAGACTACCACATCATCACCATATATATACATATCTAAATCCAAATGCTAGGTTGGCACTAATGGATGTAGACCGAGTTGAATATCTAAAAATCAAATTTGAACAAGGTATTCAAAAGGAAATTGAATACTTCATAGGCAAGAGAAACTCTGGCTACACTCATATTTTTACCACCAATGATAGAAAAAATTTCCAAACAATCTAAATTGGATATCAATATCTTGAAACATCCAGATTCCATATTCAATCAATTGAATTATTTAAATTTCCATAATAAAAACATCAAAAATAAATGATAAAGAAAAATCAGTGTACTTGTATACTCTCATTATCTCGTCCATGTTTTTTTTACATGATAGTGCTGGTTATGCTTATAAATAGAATGAATAATTTCAACTAAAAATATTAAATTCCTGTTCTGCCATAGTGACCTTCATTTCAATGAGACATTATTTTAGTATTAATTTGACAAAAATCTTTCTTTTTTCAAAACTTCAAATAATATTGTGGCCACTCATTTCATACACACTGACCCCTGATTTTTCTCAAGCATATTTTGAGTTTTCCCTGATTTTCATCCTAATGTCTGAATCTGATTAGGCAATTTTTGTGATCCATCCAAAAAATTTGGCTAATATCCTGATTTTACCAAAAGTTTTGAGGATATGAGCAATTCTCAACTTTTTCTAAAGCTTACTGACCGAGTGGCCGACCAGAATAACACAAAAATACAATACATACTAGATTTTTCACAAAATTGATTTTGTTGCAACATCAGTTCCATCACAATGAACCATAGAAAAATATTTAAAAGAAAAAATTTCATTGCTGTGATATTTCAAAAAGAAACTGCATTGACGTGACATCTCAAAAAACTTCTTCTTAAGCAGTTCACAAAAGTATCCTCTTTTACAGTAATCTAGTTATCAGTACCTTTAGAAGCAATCAACTATTACAGGGTTTAAACAACTGAGTAGCTCAAAATTTAGGCAGGAGTTAATAATAATTAAAATGGCAAGTTGCTAATGAAAGCAAAATGAAGATGACCACAGTGCTAAATTGAAAATGGTCATACCCTGGTCCCATATACAAGCAAATAATTACAATAATATTCTTAAGAAAGATACTTTCAATTAAGTATGTTATGAAACCTCCCTCTCAAATATTTTGTCAGTCACAGCATTGCCCTTATCAAAGAATTATCATTAATATTTATTTAAAAAGATAAATATAAACAATCAAGTTGCACACCTGTGGCTTTGCCTTCTTTCCTGAAGGTTGGGGAGTACTTTCTTCCTCATTGCTGGCCTTAGTCTGTAAATTAACAAAGAATTTGAAAATTTACATAAATACTCATATTAATAATCACTTCAAATACCATGCAATATTAAAATACAGGCCTCAAACTAGTGAAGCAGATGAAAAAAAGAGACAAAACTATAAAAGAGATAAATTTACCAAAGGAGACTAAGTAAGATTCTAATACAAGACTTAATTGGAAACTTATACAAAATGTATAGGTGTAAATATTGGATGAGTTTTATTCATCCAAAATGAACCAGTTCACTGTCTTGTCACAGGTAAGGACACAGGGGTAAGGGTACAAATTTTGAGCCATAATACTAACTTTGTGATCCCCAGCATTTAATATCTGGGGTTTCATTTGATGCCAATGCTTCATTGCTTTTCTTATCTCATCACAAAACCTGAAACACACACTTCTCTGAGGTAACTCTGCCAACAGCTTTAAGTACACTTGAGCGAAAACCTACCCAAATAAACAGACCTAATCTAATACAAGCAAGAAATCTCACTCTTAAGAACAGTTATGAATGAACCAACTTAATGTTTATTGACATGGGTTCATGTCAAAATCTCAGTACTCCAATTCAAATGATGTTTTTCATAAGAACTATTCATTTCTCATTCACTTTTAAATTAGTCGCACCCTCTACTCGCACAACAATTTAACCTCCCAGCAGATTTATTGAGAAATGTTTAAGGAGAGGAAGGGGGTAGTAGCAATTAGAATAAGGAACATAAGAGGAAGCTTATTACAAGAAATGCCATAGATGCTGGATCCCCTACCCACATAGTTCTCACGAATTTCAAATTTTGCCTTGTTGTAGTCTAGTCTTGGCAATCTTCACTCTCATAGCAAGACATAAATATATCAACCGGCAGTATACCTATAAGCAGAATATCAATAACGTGCTATACACATACGCTATGACTATAATCTGGATTAAAGGCACCATAAAATTCAGCTTAGGTAATAACATGTTAAGGAAGCTTCATTTTACACATTACTAAGCGAAGCACCATGAATAGAATATTTCTCCAAGATCAAGAAATAGAACATTATACATGCAAAGACACTAAAGCACGCCGTCTTTTGTTATTAATAATTTCTGATCTGAATTTTGCAAAAATGAAATAATAAATGACATTGTGCTACTGTATCAACATCACATACATACAGGGTGCGGCAATATAACTTCCTTTTTGATAGCGTTTTGCATTTGAAAAAAAGGAGATCATGTTGCCGCACTCTGTAAAAAAGAATGCTACAAAATGAGCAGCATATAATACTGTTTCTGGAGATGCCAAATCATAATCATGAGTAAAACATTAGATTTTCTTACCTCCTCTACTTCACTTGTGGACTTCTCCGTCTCTTCCGATCCACGAAGAGTTTCCCCAGCATGCACTCGTAACCATGTGTCATCAGACCATACAGGCTTGCTCGAACCTTCCTTGATCTTCTGCGGCTTTGCCAAATTTACTCTAATTGTCCGACCAAAGAGCTCAGAATCATTCTAGGATATAAAAATTGAAAATTTTTCATTAGCCTCATTACTGGATATATTCTCCATATAAGTATACTCATATGAAAAAATACTTACTTCTCTACAACTCATTTATGCATAATTCATGACTATGCATTCCTACATAGAAGAATGCCTTTGACAATACCAAGATATGTTACAACTACTGGCATAAGACGTTTCAATTACTGGAAACCCTTGGCTTGGATTACAATGACACAGAAATAGTCTACAACTATACAATAGTTGTCAAAGGGTGAATGAGTGATGAAAATGAAGATGAAACAAGTGAGAATAAGTAAAGGGTTAAGGATGCAACCTCTCACCAGTACTATTCAAATTGAATAGAATAAAAACAATAAAAGAGGCACATAGGCATAGGCAAGATAGGCATCAAAGTAAATAAGAATATAAGAGAAGCAAACATTGTTACATAGACTACATATTGGTAATCACCAAAAGTCCAGAAGGCCTGCAATCATTACTAAATACAATGGATTGAGTATTGAAGAGATACAATATGAAAGCGAACATACGAGGGTGTTCCCATAAGTACCCAGTAGAGATGACGATAGTTGTTTGAACAATTTAACTGCATTAGAAAGTACGCCATCTATAAAGCATACGTTTCAAGTTTGAAGACGCCACGTTGTTTGGCAGCCATCAATTGTGAACGTTTTCGGTGAATTGGGCAAATGGAGAAACTTGGACATAATTATGAGACACAATACATTTACTTGAAAGGCCTCAGCCCAACCAATATAAGAGCTGAACTCCATTCTACTCTGGGTGAGTCTGCTCCTTTGTTTACAACTGTAAAATATTGGGTAGCAGAGTTTAAACAAGGTCATATCAGCTGTCAAGACGAACATCGCATTGGTCTACCAAATGAGGTAACGACTCCAGAAACGGTGAAGAAAATCCACAAAGTGATCCTGGATGATCGTCGACTGAAAGTGCATGAGCTAGCAGACATAGTAAGTATTTCAAAAAGTACGGTACATCGCATATTAACAGAAAATTTGGATATGAGAAAGCTGTGGGCAAGATGGGTGCCACGTTTGCCCACACTCGAGCAAAACCAGTGTTGAGAAGATGTTTCAATTGAGTGTTTAGCAAAATTTCAAAGCAACGAAGTAGAATTTTTGTTCAAATTCATAACCATGGATGATAGATGGGTCCATTACTTCACACCCGAGACAAAAGAACAATCAAAACAAAGGATTCAAAAGGGAGAACTGGCTCCAAAGAAGGCGAAGACCACCATTTCATCTGCAGGCATGGTCACGATGTCGGTTTTTGGGGTGCGCATGGGGTAATTTTTGTTGACTATCCCGAAAAAGGGGCTGCATTTGGCTAAGAAGCAAGTGTTTTTCATCAAGAAAATGCACCAGCTCACAAATCCATCATTGCAATGGCCAAAATTCATGAATTAAAGTATGAATTGCTACCTCATGCACTTTAATTGCCAGATTTAGCCCCCTCGAATTATTTCCTGTTCGAAAACTTGAAAAATGGCTCGGTGGTCCAAGATTTTCCAACCATGAAGAAGTGATATCGGCAATTAATGGCTGCTATTTTGAGGAACAAGACAGTCCTTATTAAAACGAAAGGGTATCTCACTTATTGAACATCGCTGGAAAAAATGTATAGAGCTGAAAGGAGATTATGTTGTAAAATAAATAAATTTTTTTCTAAAATTTTTGTGTTTTCTTTGTTGGGTCAGTTACTTCTGGGGATACCATTGTAAATAGATGTCAAAATTCTTAGTATGTATAAGAGATAAGCTGCAATTACACAGTGAACAGGAACATGAAGTGATGGGATTCCAATGAACATTAAGGTTAGTTTAAGCTAACTCAAGGTGTACCATGAAGAGTCAAGCATTATCCTCAAGAAAATAAGCTTACATGCAAGAAAGCAATTCATTCAATATGTACTCCTACGTAGTGTACACTCTGTGTGTGGAACACACAGGTTCAGAGAAATGGACCAATGAAAAATAAGCACAGATAAGAATAGAAGTCATCAAAACACAACTCTGGAGGGGGATACAGAAAATTAAATCCATAGATAAATTTGTTAATGCATACACACAAAAGAGAAATATATTCAAGTAAAAGAAGCGGGGAGCGGGATAGGGTACAACATAATGGAAAGAAGAATGAGAACAAGTGGACAAACCTTGGGAAACAATGGATTCATTAAAACCATATTAAAATGGAAGATCTCTAATGATGGCAAGTGAATAATTATACAGCCTGTGAAACAATTCTTTTAATAATGACAACAGTAAAACCTATGCCTCATTATATATACCTATTACCACCACTAAAAAGCAGGCCAGCAACGCAAGGTTATTCTCCACATTAATATCATCATTTCCACATCAAGTACCATTCCATTTTTGATGTGATGCAGGATTAATACTTTGTTTTTATCTACACGCCCAATTTATTTAAGAATAAATTGTTTATGAGACAATAATTTACTAGCATAAATATATTATCAGGAACTTCTTTTCCAATACTTGAGAGATATCAAAACCTATAATTGATCGATGTGTAAGATATATTTGAATAATAGAAAAAATTTCGTCTTTTCAAACACAAATAACCAGCATTTCATTTGACATTTTGCCTACCTTGTACATTTATAGTTATGAATGTAGACAAAAATTAGGCAAACACTTCAAGGAATATTTAGTTTGGGCCGGAGGTAGTAGAAAATAAAAAAGCTCATAAAACCTTGGCATCTAAAATTAAAATGAGATATTTATCAGTCATTTCGTATTATGTCACTGAATTTGCGAGGGATTGGCTCTATCGACAAGATGTTCCTTGGTATCCATCCATTTCTTGTAGTACAATCGAACTAGAAATATAATTTCTTACCATATTGTCAATGGCCGCAGCAGCATCTTCGGCTGATTCAAATTCGACGAAAGCAAACCCTCGATGGTGTTCAGTTTCATAATCCAAGGGTATTTGAACATCAACGATATCTCCAAAAGGAATGAAGGCTGCATGAAGAACTTTTTCGTCCACTTCCTCCGCTAGCCCTCCTAGAGATTAAATTGCTGATAATAACAGTAATAAGAGTAATTCATCGGGTAAATCGGAGACTCAGTTATATATATTTACCAACGTAAATGGTCCTTTTAGGATTAGTCGACATGTTGATTTACACGAATAAGAAGACAAAACTGAAGCCAATTCTGGAGCTGATCACGAAAAATTAACTTTATCCACTCCCAGTGTTAAGTATATTATTACTTTACCATAATAAATGATAACATTATAGCCTAATTATACATGACAAGAAGTGCGGGAATAAATTTGAGCGATCTCACACTCGACTCATTAATTTAATTATAGATGGCGGCATTAAGCATATCGTCATCGTTTTGTTTGAAACCGCCTTTTTGATTTTCTAAACGCATGGAATTTTCCCATAATATATTTTTTTTCAATGTTGAGAAAATGGTATATATTACTGTGTTCTGCTATATAAGCATATAAATGAAAAAATTTTTGACTTAAAAAAATCCACTAAACTTATAAAAAGACCAAGTAAAAATTAACTACGAATTAGTGAAAGTAAAAATTTGTCTTCATAAAAAAGAGAGACTTTAAGTAAGCTTGATTCAAACCAAACTTTATTTTTCATTTTAACTGAGGAATAATAATGGCTGTGGAAAAAAGAATGTTTAAAGATGCAGCTTTGCAAATGTCACCCATTCTAGTCATTTCACTTCAATTTATGTTAATGTCACCATCACTGCTTTGGCATCACATGCACCTCTCCCATTTCTGAACACAGATTGATCATTTCCCAAGTACCATAATTCCTGGCCCTTAAGAGGCAATGTCGCATAAGACACACTGTAATTTTTCAGATTAGAGTTCACAAATAATACTGCGATCGGACAAAAAAGGATCAAAGTATTTTGATGTTAATTCTTCATATGAAAAAAATTGAACTGAGACATGACAAAATTGGCAGCGACAAATATATCAACATTTATTCATTGTAGAAGCCCAGGAATTCGTAACCACTGCTGCTTTCCAGTTATTTTCACAGGGGTTGGTACTTTCTGCTTACACTTCTTCACTTTCACGTAACTACTTCCACATTTTATAAAAGCCATCGTGATGTCTAATTTTAACTTTTCGTCAGAACTAGGTAAAAATACTTCGGTCAAAGTAATTCATATTATTAATTTTGTGGTGCAAAAAAGTAGAAAATTGGTGTCTGAATGCAAATTTTGTATCCATCCATTGTAGCTGGCTTGATTATATGAGGAAAAATGATGATTTCTTTGTAATCTCTATATAGCACCATCTTCATGGTGCGAGAATTCTTCATGCTATGTGGCTTTAGAATAATTAGCCCAAGGTTATGTCAAACTGTGATAGGTGAAAAATAACATTATCCCATGCTATACACTTTTAGGTAAAGTCAAACTCCTTATGTGTTTTTTTACTATCTCTCAGCAGCCTAGTATTTTTTCTCAACTTATAATATATATAAATGTATCAGTAATAGACAATATAGATTAAAGTAAAATGTCTAATGATTAAAAAGATAATAATATTTAGAAAACCATAAACATAGTAATCAACCCAAAGGTCGGTTTGGTAGGTGATGGTAGAGTTCACCCAGTACTAAGCGCGATGGCATGTGAAATTCACACATCAGGGTAGGGGGGGCCAGTTCCTTTCCCTGTGCCGGTTATGGTCTCCCAGGAAGATCTAGTACCCAAAAATTCACATAACTAGGGTGGAGCTGCAGGTGCCCAGAGACTTGCCCGAGAATCGAACCTGAGACCCTCAGTCAGTAGTCCAATGCTCTACCCCTGAACTACCGCGACCCACAATAATATTATTCATGTAAAATTAAATAAATTAATCTTCAATTATAAACAGTTTATTTTTACCATGAACAAACAACAAGTCTATTTACAGTTCATAAGTGTAGATATTGCATTTACAAAAGGGATAATTATTTCATGTATGTCATAACAGAATTATTAGGCAGTATTACACAAGTATGTTACATTTCCATGCTCCACTAAAAATGCCTCACAGAATGCTTCAGATGCATACATCAATTTAATTCAGATAATATAACAATACATTTTTTTTGGAGGACTAAAATAATTTGTAGTCCCTTCTCAAATGATGTAGTCCTCTTTCTTGATATTACACAGAAATGAATAAATATTAAATGAAAAATCCATAGAGTTTTATAAAAAATTAAGCAATAATAAGCATTACTGTTAAACCAGTATTTCAAAGAAAACTCACACTGGTTAAGTAATTTAATTTTTATGCAAGCATTAAACATATCAGTACCATTAAAAATCAACAACTCCATTCTAAGTACATTCTATAACAAAGTAAAAAAAGAGATGCGTATTTTAAAAATATTTCACCCAGGTTCAATAAACCCAATAACATTTAACCGTCTTTGTTTTTTTAAAAGACAGACTAATAGTGTTTGCCATTTAGGATGAGTCTCCATAAGATTCACATTTCTTTGAATTGACAGGCTAAATAAAGTTCATAAATCCAAATATTTGAAAATTACATAAGTGAAATTATTGTGTAAGTGTGGAAACCCACATCTCAAAAACAGCATATATAAATAAGAAACCATTTTATGCATTAATACAATTAATAAATACATAAGCATACTTACATGTATAACGTAATAACACCTTCAACATCCTTTTAGGCATATAATGCATTTAAAAAGCTAGAATTCATTAAGTGGCTAATTTTAAAGATCCCTGCCATCTGTAAACAAAAAAACAGCAGATATATGATAAAACACAATACACATCAGCGCTTATGGTTTAAATTTATTGTTATGTCTCAATTGTCAATTAAATGTTCAGTTTTCATAATGTATTGGCATTGGTATTATATAGCAGTAGAGCACGGATATCTCTGTGGCAGATTGACTTTTTATATAACAGTACAGCCAAAATTTACTATTCTAAAAGAGCACACTTTTCCAGCTTATTGTGTTTTGTTTAAAAATTTGGATAGTTTATTCCAATTAAATGCAAAGTAAAACCATGGATGCTCAGGTCTCGGCTCATATCTACTTCTGATTTTCCATTGTATTCCCAATTTTATTGTCAATATGGGGTAATTAATGCACCCAGAGCATCACATTTACAAATTACAACTCACATTAATCGGTAATAATATAAGAATGTTACCACCACACGGATCCTATCTTTTAAACAAATATATATATTATATATTGTACAAAAAAATATCACAAAAATATTAACATACATACATATCACATCCAATGAGGTTATTTTGTAATCTGTTCTAAACTTTATATTAGAAAACATATGCCAGCTCTTCATTATTGTCTCATAAGATTGAAAAATGTCCAAAGATATAACTAAATATCACAACAGAGTGGATGTCAAGGCATGAATACAAATTTCAACACTTCGGAACTATTTCTAAATTATTCAAATAAATATAGTTAGATCGGTCTATGCAAATGTATGCTGTAACTCAAGAGATGCAGAACACTATGCTATTTCATTTATTTTATCATACATGCACCATAATGCTATAATTATTTCATGATTGATCTCAGCTTCATTTATTCTTTTATTAGCCAATTTTATCTTCACAGCACATGAAGCTGAGCGACCTCCGACCTTACACATTCATTATAATTCTATCCTAGGTCTTCATTCTTCATCAATTAAACTGTACACTATTTAAATACGACCCTTTGTAGACATTAGCCAACACTGATTAGCAATGATAAAACCTTTCTAACTATCAAAATTAAAACTCTTGCTTCTCTGAACAACTATAAGATTTCTTTAGTTCTACAACAAAATCAGGGTCACACAAAATTAGTAAACAAAACAAAAACATTTTATTTTACAGTGATGCTACATTGCTTATACTTTTTCATAATATTTTTTACCAAAAAAACTCTATGAGAACTTCATACATGATCCACTTTTTCAACGACATTGAATTGGAGCTATTGCAGATAATTTTATATTTGTGTTAAGAAGGAGAACTTCATGATTATTTCAATTATCACTATAATTCCAAATATAAGGTTCATGGAGGTTTTTGCTAGTCACTATGTGCTTTTTGATGTAGGAATGCATAAGCAGCAGTCAACTTATAATTAGCAACATCGGGTAAAGGCACCAATTTTCTCTCAGGTTAAAAAGACTTTTATTTCTGAATAATAATTTAATTTTATTGACAAAAATAAGGCTAAGGTAAGGTAAAAATAAGGTATCTGACATATTAAAACTAAAAGTTTTAATAATGTGTCACTTACAACAGAGGCAAATGCAAGTAAATGTAATACTTTAGATTCTTAATTTTCCAAAAGGTGTTAAAAAATTATATTATACTAAATAAAGAGAAATGATTCATATATCATATTTTTTAAATATGTGGCAAATTGACTATTTGATTTTGAGGCATTAAAATTCACTGAAAAACCTTGCCCATTGTATTGACAGTACTGTGAAATTAATGTCAGAATTTGTTGTGTGTGTGATTTGATGAAATGGCAACTAAAGCCAATGATTTCAATCACCTCAATCATACAAAAAATTGGCTCTCAACTTCTTTGGTATCAGAATTTAACATCAGGCAGTCTATATTTGGCCATAGCATGGTGTGTAAATGTTTCTCCCATTTGCACAAGTTTGGAAATTGTCATTAATAGGGTATGAATTTTTACACATTTGTTCCATTGCATTGTATTGTGCTGAATTCTGTTGAGAAATTAATTAATGTGAATTAATTCACATTTCAAGATCAATTTTATAAAATTGTTTTCAATCATATAACAAATTATCACTACCATCCCATAAACTGAGAACTCAAAATCTTTTTTTGAGAACTCATAACTGTTTTTATACAATTTATCTGAATGTGATTATTTGGGAAATAATTGAATTAAAAACTGAAAATTCCATTTTATTTACTGTCTTGAAAGTCCATGAGAAATATACCAGAGATGGTGTAACTTCTAGGGATGTAACTCTTGTATGCATATCCATTCTTTACACTTAATAGACTTTGTAAATAGAAACTTTTCCATTTATTGATCTATAAAATAAGTAAGATTAACTTAGCAATGCAAGGTTTATAAAAAGAAGAGTTGGCCATGGAAAGAAAAAAAAGAAAAACTTCTAGAGAAGTGATGCCCAAATGATTTGTCATGTTCAATGCAAAAAATACATACCATAACCAAAAAGTAAATACTAATGGAAAAAAAGTGTTACAACTTATATACACCCTAGTTCTGTGCTCACATTTAAAATTAGCAGGTATCTATTACAGTTTTGATACTACTTAACTAGTAGACATAATCATAATTGAATCAATAGCAAGGAACTATTTGTTTTAATATTCATAAAAAAGAAATCAATTTACAGTCAATCTAATGTCATCAAGAAATATCATTGGAAGAACGGAATATAAATGCATATCTGGCTTAACTTTACTTATTTAATTATTAAATTGTGACAGCCAAGAAACATTTTTATGTTTCAATTGGTACATAATATGTTGTGGTATTAATCACATAATATGAAATGATTTTATTCACTGCTTCTGATATGGATATATACGATATGATGAATTTCACATAAAAACTATTTTATTGCATTAGATCCTAGTTTAACTCAAATGATATTCATTGAAATGGTAGACAGTTTGATCAAATTTGTCACAAAGAATTAATGAACTAAATTAAAAACTAAAAATGTAATATCTTTTAAATATATTATTTATATCAAGAACACCATGAATAATCAATGGTAATCCATCCATTTTTTTCCTCAATAACATACAATTGCAGGCAAGAATATCTGAGTTTCCTGGTGTTTTATACCAAATTTTCTCTGAGAAAATTTCTCCTAAAATTAGCCATCATCTTACATCCCTGAGTTAAACATTTTCTAAGTTGTTCATATAGTTAAGTGCACCACATATACTTGTGTAAGCCAGGACCTAGTGAATCCCAGGTGCCCAATATTTTGGCTGGAATGAAGGGAGAATAGACTTTGGCAGTTGGTATAATTTAATCCTTTGACAATCTAATGGGCTCATTTCCATGTTTTTTTTTGTATTCCCAGCAGGTCTACATAGTAGCTATCACAAGGTACCAACTGGGCATAACCCCCATATCCTACATGTTCAAGCTAGCCTATACATACATGAATACATATGTGTCTGGCTGTAACTCATGTAAATGCTGCTAGGTCATTTTTCCTTCCACTCAATATCCTTACCCTGAAGGTCATATCAGTGAACGAACCGCCACAACATGTATTTTTATACCAATTTCATCAACATTTTTTTATGACCACTTCGGCTTGATACCACATTATTCTTGCTAATACAGCATATTCATTCAGCTGGTTAAGTATCATAATATATTATTCTATGTGTAAGGATAGAAATTACTTTTTATAAATTGGATAGCAATGGATTAATACTTGAAATAAACTGCCTGAATAAAAAAAATGAACATTGAAAGGACTTTTGCATGAGAATTCTCGTGAAAGTGGCAGAAAATTTGACATGGTTTAAAAAGAAAGTGTGGGTTGACAGGGCATTTTAAAAAATGGAAAAGAAAGTGATCAAAATACATTCTACAAGAGCATTAGTTGCTCGGCCTGTTGAACAATTGGATGAATTAATCATAAGTAATATTATTATTACAGATGGATTGCCTAAAATTCATGCTGGCTTACGATTGATTATTTATGGTGAAAAGTTTTAGAAAATATCTATGCATTAAAGATGCCAATAGTGGAATGTAATTTTCCCATGAAAACAAATCAATCTGATCATTAACCCATGCATTGAAAATGGAAATACAGGTTTATATCCTTCAACAAAATACATAATGAAAATTGAGATTAAAGATATGTGATAAATGAACGTATACTACTACTATTTTCCATTAAGTGCCACTCATACTCATTTGTGCAAAGTATACAGAATAGAATTTTTACCACAGAGCAGTTAAATATATGCATATATTTCGGGCAGATCCCACAAACAGAAAGGCTCAAATAAATAGGAAGGCCAAAGATAACTCTTATATAAATAAACTACTATGGACTCTTCCCTCAAAGAAAAAAATTCTGAGGGACGCACATATAGCTTATAGGGTACCTGGAGCCAATAAATTAGTGTGTAAGTAGTTAGAAATTTGTCGGCTGTGTTTGTGATTTTTTTCTCTAAGGCAAAACGAATGCTTCAATCCTATGCAGACTTTGACACAAAATTACTGTAAAGATACAAAAAAATTACTCGCCACATTTCTTTCCATTCAAACTATTTTATTCCCTAGTTTTCTGATACCAGACATGTTCAGAATAAACCAGTATTAGAAAAGATCACAGTAACTAAGCAGTCGAGAAACATTTGCTGTCAATTCTATTCAATGTTACCAGGCAATTTAAAAAATTGCATATGTATTATAGTGATATGGTACCAGTATAACCATAACAGACAAACATATCCTGCCATTTAGTTAGCTTATATTTTCATATCATGCCTCTTGTAGAGACATAGCTTTCATGCCCTATTGCCCAAGTTGCATGTATCAACCAAATCATGTCACAATGATATAAAACAATGAAATTATGAAATATGTTGAAGGGATAAAAAAATGAATACATTTCAATCAGAATTGAGATAGCAACAATACTTCACTTTAACCCACAATGCATAATTCTGAAAAATATGGAGCAAAATCCTATTCATAAATGAATAGTTTTTCCATATCAGAAGTCATCAGTAATTTCAAGAAGGTAATTAACTGAAAATAAATTACATTGGAGAGATATCCCCTGCTCCAGGTTCCAAATCGAGTCATAGATTGAAATTTTGTCCACTTATTTTCGTACAGATTTTTTTCACTTATTTAGTAAGAATAAACATTACCACATCAGATTATCAATGTGGTAAGGTTCTAAATAACCTGGGTCTCATTTTTCTTATTGAAAGTTAATAGCCAAAAACTGATAACCATGATCACGGTTTTCACTGATGAATTTTGTAGCATTAGGAATATAAAGATGTACATTATTAGTGCTTAAGAAATTAAATATATCTTAATATTTTGCAGGGTTATGCATTGGGTACTATCTGCTGTCATTCTCTTGACAATTAACATTTCAAATCAGCAGCCATATTGTTACTATCATCACATGATAATTAAAAATTTTAAAAATTGTGCAAGTGGAAAAACAGTGTCAAGTCTGTGTGCTCTATTGTCATGTATGCATTGTTGAATGTTCCTTTTCAAGTTGCAATAAAATCTATGATTTAGAAGTTTGTTATCATAGACAACTATGGAACCAACTTGCTCAATACACACTCTAAGAGAATGAAATCCTTTAAAAAATGAATGCCAAATTGTTTGTGACAAGAGCAATATAGATAAAAAGGCCATTTTGCACACATCTTAAATAAAAGGGACATTATGCACATTTCATTCAGGTTATTGAATAATGATAAATAATAAAATCGAAATCATGGCCTGGGAGATATACTAGAACACAATATACTGATTTTTACCATAGTTGCTGGCACATGAAACACAAAAAATGTGATGAAGTGGTTTTTTATGATAATTATAAAACTGCATTAAAACAAAAAAATTATTTTTCATAGAGACAATTGAACTGGACCATCTTTGAAAGTTCTTAGGTTTTAACAGATATTACTTTTCAGGATGAGTGATCAATTATTGTCATGTTGAAAACAACATTAGCAAAGAAAACAATTATTATATTTATATACATAACATATTGCTCAAAAAGCAATTTTTACAAAGATTTCGTATCTTAAATTCATGCAAATGCAGTGAACACCACATTTTACAAGTACACCACCATCTTATTTGGAGTTTATTTGATAAGTAAACACTCATAAAATACTATGAAAATACAACCAACAACAGTAAAAACTTCTCAATTTAATTATCTTGTTTCCTCCATGTGGATGAGAAAACAATAATTTTAAAACATCTAGAAAAATGCATGGATGAGATTTAAAATAAAAATTTGACAAATTTCTATTCCTTTGAAATTTAAACTTCATTAGGATCAATTTGGCTCCCAGAAGAGAGCTTCCACATAGCTCTTCAAAGGCAAGTAATTTTCAGCCTCTCTTTAATTATTGTCTTCATCACTTTTTTGGAGGATGACAAGTTGGCGATTATTGAATGCTTCCCTATCTTAGGATTGAAATGATAGATAAACATATCATTATACCTCTATCTTTCACTAAATTTGATGATACCTTAATAGAGCAACATCTGCACCATAATAATTCTATTTCAGGTGGAAAATTTAGATTCGCTGAGATCTGATTGAGGGTAGTTTTGCTCCATACCACTTCTTTTTACTTTCAGATATTTGACAATAAGAAATCTTCAAATTTTACCGATGATAGAAACTAACTGAAATGGCAATAAAATTATTCTGAAATGAGGAATAATACAAAAACCACTGGTCAGTGAGATTAAGGCACTCATTGCACCCATTTCACTTTAGAATGCCATGGTTGTGCCAAACAAAACAGCATTTTATATTTACTGAAATTTACATTTTCAATGATTATGCATGCCAATTCATACCAACTGCTTCAAAATTTACTCCCTTTTGTGAAATTTAGAGTAAATTACCAAAAAAAGTTTATTTGAACCACAATCCATTTTCTTCTTTGTTGCAATCTTCAAGTTTGTCTATGAATAGTACAAATATGCTAACAGGAGCATTAAGTTAGGAAAAGAACATGAAAAAAATTTAAAATATACTTTCACCATGATATAAAATGGATAAAATATCACATTCAATATGAAATGAGATAATTTTATGTGTTTTATAACTATATGTGAAGTAGCATTAAATATGTAAACATAACTATGGCTCTGCAAATAACCTACTGATAGAATCAAAAGAGCACTCTAACAAAGTTGATGAAATAATATTTGAAGAGTAGGCAAATTGTTAGCCCAAGTGGAATATCCTAAACAAAATGTGACTCGGTGCATGCTGAAAGGATATCATTTTAATTGACTAAAATGGTGGAGGAAGATACTTTTAAAACATCTTTAAATACCTACTTAAAAATCTACCGGAAGGAAAAATCCTATATTATGAAGCCTAATTTCCATTTCTCCTCACATAACATCCGCAGCAATACAGAAAATAATGAAATCAAAAAAATTAAATTATTATGGGGGCATGGTGGAAGGTGCTTATAAAAAGAGAGTGCTGGTATTGATATGTACACACTCATGAACATTTGAAACTCCTTCATAAATAGTCTCATCTCCAGGTTTTTAGCAGCCCTTTAACAATTCTTCCAAACCAAACTTTGAAAATATTCTGTATTTACATAGCTCACACTCACTCAACAATCTATCACTAAAAACAAACATAATGGATGAGCAATTAATATTATTTCAAATACTGACTGAAATAAATGACTATGGTGCTACATTCTAATACGCTAACATGTTGGCAAATGCAAATACTACTTTAAACAATGATCTATGAGCTCAGGAACCTCTTCCAAAAATTATACTTCGCAGTTAGTTGTTAAAAATTATTTTTAACTTGAATGTAATTCCTTTCAAACCAATAATAGATAAAATATCATATTTACTTCGAGAGAGTGAGAGGGATTTAAAGCCCTAACAGTTTCTTTTGCATGTACAGAATATAGCATTGCAACAACCAAATAAAATGTGTTAATATTTGTACACTTTGAACTTGAAGTCATAATAAATCTATTACAAACACCTTCCTTAGACTTAGATAGTACAGAAAAATCAACAAACAACCAAACTGTTGGACATGGAAGGTGATTGTCCCTGCTTCTTAGATCTAGCTCAACTTTCCTTCTGGCTAAGTGTCATCATCCTCATCTTCTTCACCATCTGGAGGTCGAGTTGGACAACAGAGACCCTCTGAGCCATCTTCCCGAATACAAAACAGCAAAGTTTCAGCCATGGTGACACGATGTGGGCATACACCATGCAGTTCCCTCAGCTCTTCACGAGGGAACCATGCAGTTTCTTCATCTTCTACAATAACTACACCAAAAGCCCTGTGAAAATTAAAAATAAGTCAATGAAGGAGATGGAAACTTCAGCTCCTAGGAACCATAGAGCTTTAATATGGCCAAATAAACGGGCTCATTATTTTAGGGTTTTGTTTCATAATGTACATATATACTTCACAGGATATGAAATCATGCCACTATTGTATGTTTTTTCATATCAGGTGACCCGATTTAAAAGTTGACAGGGTTTCAATTGGAGGAATTTAGGTATATATTTGCAGAATAGATCTTCTTGAATGTTGTGCATGATTGAGTAAATGAATTCATCCACCAGATTTAGTAATGGATGGTGGATTGGCCAATGGAATTTTAGATAATATTATCTTGTAGTTAATTATGGAATTCCATTTAATTTATTGAATAGGAAGTTTGAATTTAGAGTATTAACAAATAGGCAAGTTTACTGTGTTTAAAGGTTGCACATGGAGAAAGTGGGAGTTTCTCAGGGTAAGACAGGATTAACAATCTAATGAAAATGATGTCTTGGAACATGGTGCAACTCCAATTAAGCAATCAGTTATCCAGAATAAGAGCTAGCAGCCCTCCTTGTGATTGTAAGGGTACCCACAGAGGCCAATACACCAACAATTGAATTTCTACAATTATTGTAAAATTAACTTTAATGAGCTTAGTACTACATTGTGAAACAAAATAAAACCATCCTATTATTACCATAAATGAAAACTTACCATTAAATCTTTGTTACTTTTATTCTTTCAGTAACTTTTGGTGCAAGTATACAAACCCATTAAAACTTCAATTAAATTGGGATAGAAAAGCCTACAAAGGATCTGTGTAAGTGATAATGAATGAAAGAAAAGTGCATTAGGTTTGACAACTGGGATGTGGTTTCAGAATGTACCAAGGAAAGACAGTAGGAAAATTAGATAAGGAAATGAAAGAATTAAAGATAAAGACAGCTTTAATTCTACACTTACTAAGCCCTTGCAATAGAAAAGGTTTATTTAAAAGTCTTTCAGAAAATCGTAATTTTTGGAGTAATCTTCTCCAAATTAATTTCATATGTCAAAACTCTTGATGGATGTTATAGAAGACTCAGAAGAAATGTATAAAATTGAGTGCAAAATAATTTGTGGCATCTGGCATTCAACATCATTTATGTTTATCAAAGAGTACTTATATTTTTAAATAAGAATATTTTATCTTGCATCAAGCATGGCTTTTATTTTCTATCCTAGAAGCATTCATTTGTCACAACCATAGGGACTCAATACTACTTTAACTTTGAGAATTATTTTAAATTTCCAAGATTGTCCACTGGGATTGTCCACTGTCTTTAGCTTGCTTAGAAAATTAACTTACTGTGAATAAATTCATTTCTAACGCAAAAGAGACAACAGGGTAGCAATGAATATACAAACACTTTTTAAATAAGATCATATACAGGTAGTGACTGATAGCCATTCTAATATCTTAAAAATACTTAATTTCAAACTCTTCGTGGTCTCTTAAGTGCTTATATTATACCACATTAAAGAAAATAATTCAGATCTTTATATATTATTTTCTTAAAAAATATCATTTGCCATAAAAAAATTAAATACTTTTCAAATGCTTCTTTGTAAGGTTGTGGATTACTGATGGGGATTTACCTAGCTATTGCAACAACAGGAATCCAGAGAGCAGAGGCAAGAATGAGAACAGCTATGAGGCCGATAGCCCAGTTTGGCCATTCTCGATTTTCTGTCTCCCCACGCCCAGCAACCCATGCTGGGTACCCGCTGCCCTCGGTTGCAATTTCAGCAAAGCTGGCCACTAGGATGGAAATCATAGCCAGGGGAGAGAGATATTTCCAGCATGCCTGCCAATACAACCCTGGTCTTCGTCCAGTCATGAGTTCTATGTCATCAGCAAACCTAGAAAAAGTGATCGATTAAATATATGCAGGCCATTAAAAAAATTAATGAGGAAATACTAATAGTCACAAATCATTTTATCTTATCACAAATCATCAAACCTTATCATAAAATACGCTATGCAACAAAATGTCATGAGTAATACCATTGAGACACATAAAGCTCTTACTGCACTCACAATAGCTGGAAGAGCTTTAGCTCACATTGAGCTAAGATGTATTGGTATATATGAGGGAATCCTAAACCCTAGAAATAATGCATCTTGAAAGAAGATATTGAGTTTGCTTAGGATGGGTGAAGTAAAGGACCCCTCAGTAGAAGAGGATATGGAAAAAGTGTAAAATAAAGGAAATAAAATTGATATTAATCAAACCTAATCAGAGTTGAGCTCAGGAGCTAATTATTATTCCTCTCATCCAAAGTGGGGAAAACATAAGTTTTGGAAAGCATAAGTTTCATATTTTATCATTCATTTGGAATAAATGGTAAATGGTAATGGTTTCTTTGGCGGTAAATGGGTGATTCTGATGCTCTAAGTATCTTGATAAAATATGTTGCCTGCTTCATTTTAACGTATTGGCTCTACGCAAATTTTGGAAATGCGAAGTAAAGTAAGCAAGTTACTCGTAAGTAAATCACAGAGAATCATGAGAGAAAAGCATTAGCATTGGGAAATCCCAAGTGCACGCATGACATTGAATAATAATAATAATATTTAAGTATTCCAAAATTATAGTTTTCGCTTCCATATTTAATATCTCCACCACTCAATTGACTCTTGAGGCAAGCATGGCCAACGTATGCTGGGTTGGTTATCGTGCGTGTTCTTGCAAACGGCAAGCAGTTTGAAAATCCATGATCACATCCTAAATTAGTGCACCGCCACGCACAGCTTTCTTGTGTACCCTGGTTGCATAGTAACTAGGATAGTTGCTAATTAGCGTATCTTTTTTCATAAAACTTTCAACGCAAAATATACGGTACCCGCGGAAAGGTTTAGAGGTTAAATAAATAACTCATAAACTGCAAACAGACTGGAAATATTTTTAAAAACATACTTAACGTTTCGTCTCAATCTGTATTAGTTTTACAGCTTGCAATGTTATCATACGGCCACAAAGTTGACTTGTTACAGGGTCTGTAAAAATAATAATAAAATCGGCGGGGCCATTTTAATTTCTTAGATGGTGTGAGAAAAGTGAGTAATGACGACTTGATATTGAAATAAATCCCTCACTGAAAGTTTCTGAAGGCTTTCTTCTCACATCTACAGCTTCTTTCCGGATGGCAAATGAGAGAATCATGTAGATAGCAGAGTCCCCCTATAAAACTCTTCTTGCTCTTAAAAATTTCTTGTATCAATTTCAGGATTTATATGTTTAAAATCCATTTCAACATATTTTTTTTTACTTTCTACTAAATTTTAAAAATTTCTTCCCTCACATTTACATTAAGGCTATAATTTCTTAGTTTGATTCTGATCAAATTACCTCCTTCACATTGTTTTTACTTGGCCTAGTGCATATCCTCAGGAGTGTAAGATCCTAGGTGCTATTATTTCATTTCTATTTTTGAGAAATAGTGACTGACGTCGGTGAGAGAGTGATCCTCAACTTATAGAGAGGGCTCTTATTTAATCACTCCTGACATTTAAACAAGGCACAAAAATATGCAATGATGTACTCTGTAGAATTATATATCTCAACAGAAAGTGGAAGGAAGGGAAGAGGCAAAATGGTGGCATGAAGTGCGAGTGTGTGTGGGTGTGGTGGATTAATCATTACAAAATCATAGACAAGTGTTGAACCAGATGATAATAAATAAATACTCCTTATTTAACTAATGAAACCCGAAGACCTAAGATAAAATATTAAACTCAGAAACAAATGAATTACTATTTTCCAAGGTGACAAAATTTTAAACGACTAAATCAACGATTAGAGTGATATTTTTTATCTCTCAAGTTTAATTAATGAGCAGAAAATGCATTTCACCTAAGGTACACATATGTAAATGAGGTGCACAGAAAACAATGAAGGCATACCTGTTTATAAACATATTGCTTCAAACTTGAACATGATGATACCATGTGACTACAATCTTGGCCACGATGGTATCCTCATAATAGATATGATTTGGTAGTGATTATCCAGGGAAATTTAGAGAGAGATAATGCACAGAGATTTATCGCTGAGTGTTTTAAAATCAAAATGAAGGATGACTATAAATCAGGCTTTTCAATAGATAGCAGGATTCAATGAAAACTTATCATTTATAGTCAAATCTAGTTCATAGACACAGTATATCTATCGTTTGTACTCAGGAAAAAGGGGTAGAGTCAGTTCTGTGCTGATACTGTTATTGTGGAAACCTGAATAAGGCTAAATGTTTTGCAGTACTGATTATTTCTGTTTTGCTAATTTACATTTACAAAGGGTTAAATATATTTCCACACAAGATTTTGCTTGATTAATGTTAATTCCATCCCCAACCATATGCAATGACTATAGAAAAAACAGTTTCATTTCACACTGACAGCAGAAGTGGTACTTAAGATCATTAATAAAAGGATGGAGAGGAGGGATAATGATTACTCAGAGGATGATCTGTTTGGGTTCAGGAAGGGGAGAGGTACTTGTGTTGCCATAATAGTAATGAGATCACTAATAGAACAGAACATTGAGTTAAATAAGAATGTATTTGTTTGCTTCAAAGGTTTAAAGAAGGCACACATATTTGATAGAGTAAATAGGGTAGAATTAATGAATGCATTATAGAAGATGGGAGTGGATAGGAGATATAGGGATTTATCCTCAACCTGCACATGTCTCAGACTGATCAGATCGGAGTGGCAGATGGAGATTCAGGGTGAGCAGTGTTAGAAAGAGGAGTAAGACATGAATGCATTTTATCACCTGTGCTCTTCGATATATATGTGGAGAAAATGGTATAAGATGAACTGGAGATAGAAATGAAAGTCTGAGGGGGAAGTCATAAAAACAGTTAAGTTTGCAGGCGATCAAGCTTCAGTTAGCCAGCCAGCCAAGGGTTGCAAGCATTGCTGAGTACATAAGAAAATGAGTGCGATTGGCATGAGGATCAATGTAAATATGACAAAGTTATGATATTTTCAAAAAACAGGAAAGCTAAGTTGAACCATATAGGAGTTCATATACTAGAGCTGGTGGAATAGTTTACATACCTCAGAAGTGTTCAGAGCCAAAATGGTTGAACTAGTTGGGACATAAAAAGAAGAATTTCATTGGGCAGAGAAGCTTTCACAAGGAGGGAATTGATGACAGGGATGTTGTGTAAGGATGCTCAGAAAAGACAAAAGAAAACTTCAGTATGGAAGATGGTTCATAAAGCTAAAAAACTTGGCTTTTGATACAAGGTGTTAGGCGATTTTTAAGATGTGGGTATCAAGTTTTGAATGTAAGTGAGAAAATTATTTACCTCTTTAATCCATATACATATGAAACCCCAATGCACTCAAAGAAGGCAATTATCAATAAGGGAAAATTGCCACTGAAGTCATCAAACAGAACGAACACATAATTCCCTGCACCATGAGCAAATGCCATTGAAATCACACAGCAAAGCAAGCAGAGGCCACCTGAAAATGAAATAATAACCATTAATTTACGTATAATTTTATCATTTGAAACATAGCTCAAGAGTTTGTTATTGAAGGTTGCTTGAATAGAGTAATCATGATTAAAGCTCATTCTGTCTTAATAATAAATTAATTTATATAGCATAGCATGCAATTAAAAAAATGTACTTATATATATATATATATATATATATATATATATATATATATATATATATATATATATATATATATATATATATATATATATATATAATGGCTATGCCATTAAAAGTTTAAAGTTAAAGAATTACAAGTATTAAAACCAACTGCTTAAAAACGTAATTGCACAATTTCAAAATTTACCAGTGAGGATTTCCTTCCTAAGATTTGGGAACAACTTCATATCCACAAGGGAAGTGACAACTCCCTCAAGAGTACCAAACTGGGAGTCAATACCCAGAGTGAAAAGCATGAGGAAGAAAAGGACGGACCAGAACTGTGCCCCTGGAAATTGGTTGATGGCTTCAGTAAAGATGATAAATGCCAATCCAGTGCCAGCTGCAGACTAGAAAATAAATAAAATTCATCAGACAATGGGAGTAATTGGAGCAGAAAAAGCATCTAGTTTGATTTTTTAACCCATGATCGAACATGCAATTTATGTGCAGTATAAGGGACACATATGAAGAGTCTAAATTGTATTTATTGACTAAAGAGAAGACCTATGAACGACCTACAAAACAGATCAGGGTGAATAGAATGCCACAATCACAACATTTTTGACTTTAACTATAAACTTAAACACTTGCATGTAGGTAGGTGTAGAAAGTAAAATATTTTTGAATTCGTAATTAATATTAAACTCGTATTTATAGATGTTTTCAAAAAATTTTGGTAATCAGCTCATAATTTATAAATTACCCAACTTAAGTAGGGTATTAATTCTTTATAATAGATATAATAACTAAAGCACTTTCTAATTACATAATGGTTTGCCATCCAATTATTATTATTACAATTATCCCATTATATCACATGTAGCATGAATATATTAGTTTTCCTCTTTATTTAAAGAAATTAATACAACATAATCAAATTGTGTGATAATAATTGACGAGTGTTTTCTATTTCATTTAATTTGTCAAAAGATTTTGTCTGAAATTTTATACCAGTGGTTTATGCATAAAGTTCACACACTCGATCTTTTTGGGGATAGTGTGGTTGCTTAGTGAGAAGAGAATTGAGCTACTGACTGGAAAGTCCAAAGTTTAAATCTTGGATAATGGCTTTTGACAACCAACCTTCACATTGATTACTGTGTACAATTGTAACCTTTTATGGCAGAGGGAAGAGAAATGATCTTCTACCTTCTGCAGGTGGATTTCATATACCATACTACACTTATATTTAGTACTTGGTAAATGCTACTTTTAACTACCAAACTGTCCTTCAGTTAAATACTATGTTTCGGCTGATCGTATTTCAATAATATGTAAAGAAAGTCTGATAGGTAAGTCACTTGGCAATGTTATGCATTAAATTTTGAATTACAGCATGGCCAACTTCTCTGTTTTTTTTATAATTGAGAAGGGCCCACTTCACCATGAGCATGAATTGACAGGGATTTAAACACTGACAGTTACATTGCAAAATCTACAGGAACTTTGATGAAAATGTTGTCACTATAAGGGGTTTGGTTTTATTGGCAGTAAGTCTGAAAAAAGGATATTCTTCATACAGTAGGAAACAATACCATAGATAAAATCTTTTTAATAGAAGTGGAGATGCAGAGAATGTACTGGAAGGGTTTATAGGCATTATTTCACCAAAGTAATGTGGATTGCAATCATGGCATAAAACATCTATAAAGATACTATTAGGCAACCATCTTATTTAACCGCACAATCAGTTCATTTACCTGCTAGGCACCACTGATTAAATATTATAACCAAGGTGACTTCACCACGTGGCTTTTCTTCATTCATTTCCATGCAAATTATTATTAATTTAAAAATATCAATGACAATTACATATAATAAAATTGCAATAAGTCCAAAATCATGCAATAAATTCACAATGATGAATTATTGTGGAGAGGATAAATAATTTCCTGGTGCTCTTCAACCCCACATGACAAAAATTATCACTTTCTGTGCATTTTTTGTTCGTATGGTGATTACATGCCAAAGATCACTCTACCATTTGTACATGCGTATACTGAAATCAATGTGTGCATTTATTTCACTGATTTGGATAAATGTGCAAGATTTTTGTTTTCTTTTCCATATAATGTGCTTAATTCTGCATTTTTGTGCAACTTCCAACTTTTGTGCATTTGTGCATATTTTGCCTTGGTTTGCATTCTCAGGCATACTATAATTTTCTTTCTTTTTCTTTACTGTAACATACATTTGGATGATCATCAAGATTTCTCACATTGAGAAGAAATTTTGAAGATTCTCTGAGCAGAAAAGAAGCTGTTTGATATCTCAGTTCAAATTGCTGAAATCACGAACAAATCCTGCCAAATGAATTCAAGTCATAGAAAATATTTGCGTTAAAACTCCTGTCATGACCTGAGCTGCTTATCAATTATCAAATTAAAATTATAATTTTTAGAATTTACAATATGATTGCAGCGAAATAATATGCAAGCAAAAGTGGCTCTTTTGAAAGATTTGTTTGAAAATTTAACTTAGTTACATTGATTCATTATATAAAATTGAAGTGAACATTTTGAAGCTAGTGCAATGAACAATTAAGTTCGCATAATTCAGTCAGAAAAAAAGCAACTGAACAGGGAGGCATCTATTTTACATAGGAATATGGTGATGATAAAGTAAAATGATTAAATCTATGAGTTTTGAACCACATAATTCACATATGGTGCTGAAAATTAATGCAGGCTCCATCCTGATATTCTTTAGAAAACATTGATACACAAATATATTTGGTAATATGATGATTGATACTTTTTCTATTCAATATCAGGCAAATAAAAGCATGAAGACATTATGAGAAGGATGAATTAACACTGCTTTTTAAAAAGATATGTTACTAGTCTGCCTGCTCAGCAGTTATCACAAAAAACTTGTCATTGAGTTAATGAATTTGATATACATTCGGTACAAACGTTTTTTACTGAGGTATTTCAAAGCTGTATTAATTTTATTTACCTGTTAACTAAGAGGTTTGTAGTTGGATACCTTTTTAACAGTAAATAATGATAACAAAAAATTTTAATTTGTATGTAATTAATAATACCAATTTCTCAGGAATGAAATCAGAGGAAGAAATAATTTTTCCCAAATGAATAAGATACAATCCTTCTCAAAAATGTCTTTCATGCTTCCATTTTTCTGATCAAATGTCATTTACATTTGGTTGTATATTCCAAAACAAGTTATTTAAAAAATATAGTTAAGGATTTAAAACAGATTTGTGCATCAATTAACTATGGAGAACAGCACGCTGGAGTCAAGGTGTATGAATTTTAGAACACTCTGTACAGAAAAACATTAAGATGAAAAATTGATGTATTTGTGAAACCTAGTAGAATTCCTTCATATGGAGAGCTTCTCTTTAAGGAATCAGCACTTAAGAGATTCACTCTTGATTTTTTTTTGTTAGCATAGTTACAAAATACTTTATTAATATCAGATATTTAAATTTATAAAAAACATCCCAACACATATAGAAAAGCAGTAGGGACTTAGTGAGGACCCAATAAACAAACTACAACATTCATGTGTATTATGGGATGCCTTTAATGGATGTAGAATAATTATTGTATGGAAAGCTATTTAAAACGAGAGATGAGTTACAAATTGGGTGTTGATATGGCTGCTCAAAGATAGAAGGATTTTGTTCTAAAAATAGATTTGAGGGTTTAGAAAGGGATGGAGAATAAAGGGAAGTAGGAGGGAAACATTTTTTTCCTTTAACATATTTTTTGTCATTTGCACTTTCTCAAGGATTTCTAATGCATCCCTTTTCTTTCACTTAAAAAAAGGAGAAATTAGTTGAGGTCCCTCTTTCATCCTTTTTATTCCCTGAAATTATTGCAAATAAATCTAAAAAGAATAATATGAATTCATCTCTTGAGCAATATTTTACACTGGCCTGAATTTTCTTATGATATACTCTCTTTCTGAACTGATTCCAATCATTAACTATTTACCTTCCTTAAATTTCCAAGTTACCAACATAGCAGATACCATAAAACTCACAAATGAACACAAATAAGTTTTCCTGAGCTCAATTTGACTCACAAATAAGAAACATATATTTTCAATTTAAACGAAACTCACAAACATTGATTGCGTTATTCTGATTCTTGCCATCATCTTTCCCATAAAATTGCTGCTTTCCAAATAAATTATTCTTACAATTCATTTCGATTCAGTAAAATAAAAACTTGGAAGTACAGCAAGGAAATTATCTCTTTATTCTCATACTCTTCCAGTTATTTATTCTTTTTCACCAGCGGAGTACAATACTTGTTTCACCTCCTCCTTCCCCCACCTCTTCTCATCAATTCAAAAACTCTTAAGGTGCATCCTGGAATCACTTCCATAAATAATGACATCTGCTAAGTGAACTTTACTTTTTTTTTCTATTTCAGAAAGATGCTGATACCTGATGAAAGATACCTGTATGCAATAATGGAATTTATTACATCTGCACTAAAGTCTTCCCACTTTGCTTCTTATGTTCTCTATTGATGGATATATTTTGCAATGATACACCGGAGGATGATAGCATGTTTTGAAACTATGGTCAAGAAAATAAAATAGTAGTGGATTAATTGTAGTTTTTTTTTTACAATTCCATTAACTCAATTTTATCACAAATGAGGAAAGTCTTTAATCAGTAGGTTTGATAATTTATCACCAACATGTGCAGTTGACTCCAAAAAATAATATTTTTATGCTGCAGAATATAGACATTCCAATAAAGCAAAAAACTTTGAACAAAATTCATTAAATAAATTAAAAAGAATTATATTTCAGTGCAAAGAAAAATTAAAAATTGAGATCACATTTTCAATCCAGTAACATTTGATTTGGGAACATGAATGCATGTATCTGATGAATAGAGAAAACATAGATTAAGTGGAAACATTATTTTAGCTCAATTTGAATTTTTTCAAAGTTCCTGCACATCTAGTTGTTCACTAATGATTACAATAAATTAACTATTAAAATTCTAACTGTCAGAGCAAAAGTCTTTCGTACATGATTTAACACTGCAGGTAACATTAAATTACAGAGAAAATAAATCCAGCTTGAAATTGAACAAAGAGGATGAATTTATGACAGTTCAAGTTGAAAGATAAAGAGCTGAAATATGCTCATAACAATATTTTCTGTTAACTACAGAAGGTAATCATCATTTGCAGTTCATTTATTTGACAATGATTGGCACCAAAGTAAAGATCCATATGATTTTGTTCTAATTTTATGAAGGCACATATTTTACATTTTTTTAATTACACAGAACGGCTTGAGATAAAAAGCAAAAATGATAAAATTAATGCTCATCTGTGGCCATTTAGAAATTTTCATGCATATATTTACAAATATTCCTTTCATGTAAGGACTTTTAAAATACCAGGGAGCTTCCCTGGTCTTATGATATGTACAAGATAAAGAAGTTTAAGCTTTTTAATTTTAAGGCCAATCTTTTTCCCACATTGAGTAAAAATGTTTAAACAAAATAAATACATGAAATACTCTATGTCAATGATGGGGACATTCATTATATGGAATACAACATCCAGTACTGTGTCTGGAGATGGTATGATATTACCAAAATGCTTCATAATGTTTTAATTCCTGTTTAAGCGCTGCTATAAATTACAATTTACAAGGACTAGTCAGGGTTATTTTACAACTCAATTTAAAAACACTCACATTATCCAGTTCCTTTTCGAGGTCACATTCTGGAAGATTTGGTAGGTCTGGCACTACAGTTGACTGTAGGAAAGCAGTGGAAAATGTAGGAGTTGTGTTTGATGGTCCCCATGGGAGCATGGGAGACTGAGAAGGAGAAACACTTGCCAAGGAGGCATAGTAGGATGACAATGTGGCATTTCTTTCCTCTAGGCACTTGTCATATATCATATGTGCCTTGAACCCTGAAAAAAGTATAGCAGCTATTTAATGAAAGGCCCCAGAAAGGAGGAAAAAAAAGGCACAATTTAAGAAGAAATTCCCTGACTTCCTACTTTAACTATCATAAATTTTTCGATGAGATAGTGTTTTTGGATTATTCTGATCTACCCCCTGGTACAAATGCAGAAGAGCATTAGTTTATGTTATAGAACTTACAAAACTTACTTATTTCAGAGTGTAAAAATCATTTGCATGCATGCATCAAGGGATCTGGGATTCAAACCCAGATCCCTTGATGTCCAGCCAAGTGCTTTAACCAGCTCAGCTATCGAGGGGTCTTCCAGCTCAAGCACTTGGCTGGACAATTAGAGATCCAGATTTGAATGCTGGTCAAGGTGAATAATTTTTAAACTCTGAAATTGTTGCATTGGAAGAATTTCCATGCTGAAGTCCTTCTCACTAATGGGACATGGTGGGTTCTTGGATTAATTT
This sequence comes from Hetaerina americana, assembly GCF_022747635.1. Classification (NCBI taxonomy): domain Eukaryota; kingdom Metazoa; phylum Arthropoda; class Insecta; order Odonata; family Calopterygidae; genus Hetaerina; species Hetaerina americana. The sequence continues at coordinate 46,867,896 of NW_027287316.1, forward strand.
CACAATCAGGGAAGAGTGGAAAAGACATTATTCACCTAAATTTTCATAGGGGATTTTTTTTAACATTTCAAATATCTATGTTTGAGGAGAAGATAGGTATTGGTTACAGAGATTTCTACACAGAAACAGCAAGCATTGTTCTCACCTCCTCAATCATGTATTTCATCAGGTACCAAAATCTCACAACTTCAAGACATCTGAAGGAGCTCACTCTTATGATTTATGGGGAGATATTTAATATATGAAAAGAGAATATTTAATTTGCTTCCCCCAATTCTATGGTATTCCATATTTAGCCTTATTTTTCCAATCTTTTTTCAATTGTTCTCAACTTCTAGCAAGCACCAAAATTAGTCAGTTAAAGTTAGTTAGCCAAAGATCTAGATTGAAAACATTTTGCAAGAAACATTTAATTTCGAAAAATGTAAGTAAAAAGGTGATATAAAAAAATGTTTTGCAGCAATTTTCTAAAAAAACCAATCTGATTTTTCTGCCATTAATTATATTTTAATTAACTTTCAACATTATTACGTAAAATATTGCACTCATACTGTAGTGTGGATGAAATTACTTGATTAATCCATAATGATGGAAAAAATTATTCAACAAAACTATATAAACATCATATTCAACTATAAGTTAGACCAATTTATCAACAGTACCTAAATATTTAGAGGATAACATAATTAAAGGATTTCTCACCAATAACTGAGAAGACCACAATGCCTGCAAACATGGATGTAAAGCAGTTGGTAAAGGACACCATAATGGCATCTCTGAAACAGTCATTGTTCACTGGGTTGTATGAGGAAAAGGCTATGAGACCCCCAAATGCAAGACCAAGTGAGAAGAAAATCTGTGTCCCAGCTTCAAGCCATACAACTGGATCTGTCAAAGTGTACCACTGAAAATATTCATTAGGAAAAATTACTAATGAGAATACTGAATGATTAATATTAAAATGAAATCATTTACACTAAATGAAAATGTTCAAAATATGCCATTTAATTTAGCAGGAGCTTGGCACACTCAAATTTTAATCAAAAGTGATATTTTTGAAATTAGAAATATTTACTACAAATAATTTTACATTAGTAAAAGACCTTTAAAACTGCACACAATTTTAATTGAACATAACATTTATTTTCATCAAATATGCATCTAATAATAGGTAAGTCATAAATTTAAAAATTAAATGGATAATATCCCAAAATATGGGAAGGAATATTTTTTATCATGATTAGTTGAATTGATTTGTAGACATTAGGCACTAGTTACAAATAGGTTCTTTGTTTCCATTAAGATAAATATATTTTTTAATTGATAAATCAATTATAGCTGACAAAATTAGCCTGATAAGAGTTTGCATAATTTATTTATCAGAATTTTCCTTAAAAAATACACAAACAGTGTGGTAAAACCATTTAGAAAAGACAAATACATATATGAATAAATAGGTGAGCTTTTAACTTTATTTGACCAAGCTTAATTTTGCTAGAATTCTAAACTGTCACTATGGTAGCTTGTTTTAAGAAAATTAAGATTTTTTTGGAATAACTTTCTCACCTTAGGTGTGAATAAATGTCGTAAGCCATCCGACATTCCTTTCAAAGTAACACCACGGAAAAAAAAGATGATCAGCACAAGGTAAGGGAAGGTGGCAGTCACATACACAACCTGAGGAGGGAATAATAGAACAATGAATATATCATAAAATATAACTATTATCACATTTTTCCTAGCGATTTCACAATCCCCTCAATACTTTGCCAGTTGGTAAGCCATTTATTTTTTAGCAATAAAAATAAATAAACTGAAAAGAGAAAGCGAAAATTAGAGATGACAGTTGAGCAAGGAAGGTTCAATTAAAAGTAAACAATGACCATTTTGGCCTTTAGGTTGAAAATTATTCAGAAGCAAAATGATGAATATGGAATTTTTCAAACTTTGCATCATAAATTTTTTCATGGATTCAAAGCTTGGTTCCTCTAATTGTAAGCCACACATTTGCAAAAAGGAACTTAAGAATTCACATTGACTTACAGGAAGTACGAAGAAACTATAGAAACTAAGGAAGAAAAAGAAACCGAGAATTCCTGTTTAAAGAAACTAAAATGAAATACGTATCAACATTCTTGAGAAGTTTTATCTGGAAAAGCCAGCTCTGAAATTTTCTAAAATTCCAATTCACTGACTCATAAGTAATAAAAACTAACTAAATTAATTTTCCCAGATTCGATTTCAGCTGGTTCCTCTCTCTGTAGAGAAAGCAGATGTGATCTAGGGAGACGAGAGACTCAGCGTTAAGAATAAATTCCATGAGATGCAACATAGAGGTGGGAGGAAGGGAGGTGAGCATCCATTATTATGATCACACCATCACAACATCCTCTTTTACTCTTTATACCCCAATACAACGTAAGAAAGTACAACTTATACAAAACCCCAGAGCATACAAGTATGATGACATTTACACATTTAGGGTAGGGAGGCCAGATTTATTCATTAAATCATCTGTTTCCCAGGAAGACTCGGCCCCCAGGAAATCACACATCCTCAGCTTAACAAGCATTCCAAGTGCATCTACCTTATTTGAACTCATGATTGGTCAATAACGGAACGCTCAGCTCATTGGTAGTTATTATGATTTATCTTCTGCGACATTTTACACGACTGAGAGTCACCTCATCAAAAACGTAAAGTAAAATATATCAAAAAAATCAAAAGAAACGTGGTCAGTTATGCTTTGAAGAAGTTGAGTAGCTCAAAACCTTTTCCCGTTTTTCCCTGTCTCCCCGTATGGGTTTTATAACATATGGTACTGGATGCACCGCAGGAAGATTCCGAGGGAATATCTGAGATAGGAGGGGGATATCTGAGATAGGAGACGTTGAGGGGTGGAAATCGGGAAGCAAGGCGGGGCGGGGAGAAGAGAGAGAGAGAGAGATAAGACACCGCAAAAGCGATATCTCTGAAAAGCTCCACCACTTTACTTCGTCAGTTTGAGCCTCGGGAGGCGAACACACGACATCACTTGGGGAGTAGGAAACCGTGTAGTTCCGGAAATTAACGAACAGCACTGAATTAACGGAATTGAATCAACGTGGAGAGAGGTGAACGTGTTGGGCACGCGCCAAGAGCGGGTGGGGTGCGTGAAAGAGATAATGACCACGGCGAATGGTGGGAGGGCAACGTGAAAATATCACGCTGTCCGGATTAAGCTCCTGGGGCGAAGGCGGAAACACTCACCCTGCCACTAAGAGTAACACAACTCGCCACAGAACTCAGCTTACCCAGTGGAAAGAAGCACGCCAGGCAAAGAAGAACGCGTGGTCAAATGTAATTCGAAAACAAATTTCTTCAACGAAAAAGAACGGGTATATATAATGAAAGAAACAAACATAGGAGAGAGTACCGTGAAATTGGAATGAAATTATGTGAATAAATTGATGTTGTGCCATGAAAAAAAAAACTATCATAAAATTCGCTTCCGAAAAAATTGCATTCGGGAACGTATCTGAAATTTATAGCCATAAAATGATTAAAAAAATAAAATCTCTCGTGCATTTTGCATGGTCCATGTTATGGATAGTCGATTTTTTAGCAGTATTTATTTGTCAGATTATCCAACTGGGTTCATTCATCGACCACAGAAGACCACACTCTACCTTCCCTGAAGAGGCGATCCCCTTGATCATGCACATGTACACGAGCATCCAGGCCACAATCAAAGCAAGCGCAATCTTCCAGTTGAATACTTCCGGTGCATTTATATCCTCCGATATCATCAGTGTCGTTCGGTACCAGAAGTACTGAGTAGGACTGCTTCTCTGAAATAGAAATCGTTAAAGACAGATTAGTTGTGAGGTAAAGAAGAATTCGAAGTTCAACTATTAATATGCTTGCTTGCCGACCTCGATTGCAATGGGGTAACATCTTCGCCGGCAAATTCAGAGGTCGTCGATTCGATTACTGGCTAGGTGGGTCATTTTTTTAATAAAAAAACCATAAACCTAGTGTATGGATTTTTGTGATTTAATTTTTTATGTGTCGTTGAAGAATCAAGTGTAAAAAACCAACTTGGGTGTTTACGGATTAGCAGTTTAGAAAAGTACGCAGTGACTTTGGCATTTCTGATAATAATAATTGGAAGCAGGCGAAGATAGAAAATAAATATATGAGTAGTTCTTAGTAAACGTAACTTAAAAATGTAATGATACTGCTGCCACATTATTTATAATATGCTAAAAACAAGTGTGTACACGAAATATCTTTCCGAATTTAAATTATAACTTCTGGTAACAACAGTTCAGAACGGTTACAATTCTGGTCACCCCATATACCCTGCATGAACGGTGAAGTTCGCGAATATCGGTTATCGTGGATATCGATTGGGACTCGGAAGATGCGGAATTGATGATATGTGGATCAGATAGAGAATGTAGAACCTTAAGTTACCCGAACAAATACAGGCAGATACATAGTAAAATACTGTAATATATTTAAAATTTACTACAATGTTGCGGAGGGCATGTGGAACAACGTACCGATAAGATACGTATTTTTTATTTCAGCATTGGGAATATTCGTGAACAGATATTGCTTTCCGGTGTGCACCGCATTCTTTACGCAACGGTCTTTCTTACTGTCATTACGTAATCCAAGAACGACCCTAAAGCATGCAGATGAGGACCGTGCACCCACAAGATATACTTCAAATGCACACGTGAGATTTTCTCGTTGCATAAATCACGGGCGCTGAATAAAAGGGCATCGATAAAATGTTAAAATATGAGTAATCACTAAATGAAACAGTAACTGAATCACTGATTCGAAGTTCACATTGCGGTAAACATAATGATACTATTTTCATGAGCGCCATTTCGGACCGTTGGACAAATAGTTCAAGGACAAATCAGGGAGTGAGGTCCTGCATGGATCTCACTCCGCCGCTGACCTACTGTTCACGTCGGATATCTGGGGTCTCAACGCGAAACTCTACTTCGACCATTCAAGCAATGATTAGACTCCAGACACCATTGATTGCATTAGACTCCAGGTACTAATCAAGTGGAGAAACATACAAATGAAAACTGTCATGTGAATTGAATGCGGGAGCTCGGATGGGAAACTGGAAAAATTGCAGCTACACCAAAGGACGAGTACCAATATGTGTGATGCGAATAAATATCGCAATAAATAAACAAGAACCTTAGAAACCGTCGTAGAGATCATCAATCAACTAGGGGCAGAGGTCTCACTAAAGCAGAGTGATTTTTCAGAAGACATCAAGCTTTATCCAGAGAGTCTCTCGCAGAAAACTCTTTAAGATAAGGACTCAGGGTCCGAGCACGCGCCGCGTAATCCTGAGAGTAATTTGTTAAGGGGCACTAATTCCAAAAAAATGGACTCCTCCTCTAACCCCAAGCTTCTCCCTCTTCCCTTTAAGTTCACCTTTTCCCAGATGAACTGGGGGATTAAGAAGTTGTTCAAACCCTCAGCCCATTCCCTTATATACTATGCAAAGGGATGAATTGATGCAATTTTACTCACCACACACTCCGGCTCCGGGACGTAAGAACCATTCTCGTAGTACTTATTGGGGCACTCTGCCCAGGGAAGCTGTGTCTGAAAACTCTGGAAATAGATTGGAGGAGTAGTGCAACAGAATTAGTAGAATAGAACTTGTATGAGGGATGTCAAAGTACTACAAAGTGAATGAGAGACTTGAGTGTTATTAAGAGTGAACAACGGTTTAAGTCATGGACTGATTAAAACTTCAACAAAAATACGTGGATTTACCATGATACAACTGGTAAACACAGATAATTAAAGCAAACGCAGGAAGAAAACGTTTCAGCAGAAGCTCGAAAGACTATGAGTACACAATATGGTCAGCGTAATTAATATTAAATGCTACCTATATACTACACGCGAATTATGCACGATATGGTGATGTACTTGAACTTTCAAACTACGATACAAATTTTATGTTGATTTGGACAGAGCAGTATTATATTTTTGACCTAACCCAGGTTAAAAAAATATACTGACCATAGAGCGGATTTCATGAATTGATAAAATCCATATTATATCGGTGGGGCAATGAGAAAAAAAGTGAATTGATGCGGAGGTACAAATCAAAATAGAGGAAATATGTTACGTGGAATACGTGAAATGTGAAACGAGGATATACGTGTTCGACGCATATCCTCGTTTGCGCTCTATACCTGTGTTCAGATTCTCCCAGAAGTTGGGCCCTTTTGAGTGTGTGTTTCTTGAGTGCTTGTGTGTGTGATTGGTCTGTGCCAGTCACAAAGTGTGTGCTTGAGAATATCCTGGAATCTTTGACGGGGTCTTCTCTACAGCCTCGTGAAGGATTCCAGTCAGGATAGTGTGTGTATGGCTGTGTGTGGTCCCTGACGCGGATTAATTTCCCGTAAACCACCACCGAGGGTATTCTGGTCGAGAGGTTGTGGTTGGTCCCTGGCGTGGTTCCTGTTAAAATAACACAACAATTGGTCTGACGAGAGTTGCGACTAATTATTACGGCCATTGGAGTTTCTTCCCTCCCCTCTTATTTTCGGTGGGGCAATCAGAAAAAAAGTGAATTGCTGCGGAGGCACAAATCATAATAGAGGAAATATGTTTCAGCAAAGGTGATATGCTTTGTGCATGCTATATAGTTTCCACCTGATTTTAATGAATCAACTCTTTAAATATCTCAAATTTGCAGCGATACTTAGATTGGAAGATGAGTACAGCCAATTTTCCGTATTTTATATTTATTTACCACTGTTTATGTACACGTATTATATAGCTCTGGATTAAGATATTAAAAATTTCTCTCGCACTAAATTCAGGTTTTTATCCAAATATACTAAGAACATTGACATATACTCGTATTCATTCACAGCGATGGGCACCGACATTGAAACCGATTGCTCCGAATTTTGAAATCAAAGAAGGCCGAATTCTTTTAAACATTCCCAGTGGTTCAGTGGCGTATACTGCCGTAGAATGGGACTCGGTAAATGATGGAATTAAGGTTGACTAAAATTTTTATGATCATCGTTTACATAAAATAGTGACTTACAGCGACCGCTGCTAGAGAGAGAACGCGAATCAAAAAATTGTAGACAGCATTGAACTCCATTCGGCAGTTAAGAGCAGAGGGGAAGATGATTTACAGTTATCGATAATAAGTAATTAAGATTAATGGATACGTGACTTGAATAGCAATTGAACGTCAGCTTGAAAATGAAAATTGAATTTAAATAACCGTTCACTTTGTCATTTGACGGCGAGGGTATTTTCAGATTTCAAATTATGGGTGGAAAATCATAGCCAAACAACAAAAATTAATTATTTCGTTGGTCATCAAAGGATATTTCTGATACATTCCACTCAATTCCAAATACGGATATATTAAGCCGGTATATTGTTTCCCCAGTTCGTGATTCTAGGTTACATTAAAAGGAAGCAAAAAAAATAATTTTTCAATTCACAACTACGGAGTGACACACGTTTTTACTGGTGTGAAAAAGAAACATGCATGGCTCTCAGTAAAAACTTAAAATATCACGTTTTTGTATCAGAGAACCATGAAATATAATGAACAGTACAGAATTGAGTCGGAGTTAAGTAAATTTCACAGGATAAGATTTTATTCAGAGGTTGGTAGGGGTTTATCGCATTTCAACTCACATTAAATACTCCAAAAGGTTATAGCAATCAAGTTTTAATTTACCTGGACGAAGTAGAATAGGCACCAGGCGATGATGGTATTGTAGTACAGAGCCACATTGAAGGATACCACCGCGCTGCTGATTCCAATACCACCTAAGTAGGGCGACATCTGGTTCCAAACACCAATAGCTCCTTTCCGAAGGCGCTGGCCGATAGCCAACTCCAAGTAGAAGATTGGTATGCCCTCGATAGCCAGCATCACGAAGTAAGGAATGAGGAATGCACCTGTGTGACGAAATGTCGCTTGCAAAGTTATTGGAAAAATAAAACTCAAAGTTCTAAACAGAACTCGACATGTTAAAAACTTTTTGTGGCAACAACTCGAAATTATTAATTAGTCCGCGCGAGATAGTTTTTCCAAATAGCACGGGACGAAAGTTGTAACGCAAAATACAAGTAAAATAATTTTTAAATATTTTTAACCTGAAAATGAAAATAAGTTGAAAGTACCACACGGGAGATATTTTTTACCCGATTCATTTATTAAATCCTTCATAGGAAGTACATAACCACCAACCAACATTACTTCCTCGGGTAGGGTGTATACGAGTACATAGCAATACAAATACGCGGAGTAGGCGTAGAATGAGACAGTATCCAAACTTTTTTACTTTGAAGTGACTGTATTATCAAGATTACATTCATCTAAGAGGCTCACCGTAACTCGTTTGAATGTAGACTCCACTTGAATGGCAAAACATAAATTGCATGCTCCAGGCCACCTTTAACGCCACCGTCGCGATAAACTGCAAAATTAACGGCACAAGGTCGACGCGGGCGTCGGAATACAGGGTCGCACCCAAAAGTGGTAGGACTGATTTTCTCTGGCGCGAACGGAGCGGTGGAGGGGGGTCTGTCTGGCAGGGTAAGGTGGAGGGGGCTCTTAGCAACAGACCGACACCAACCTCAGTTGCCTGCGGAACGTCGTTGAGTGAGGACACCGTTTTTAGTGAAGCAAGTTTTTTGTCCGCGTCGAAGAACAAAATGAATCTGAATTTAGAGCAAGGTTATTCCGTGATGTTTTGTGCGAAACTCGGGAAGACGGCAATCCAGACCCTCGATATGATCAAACAGGCTTATGGGGACACTGCCTTAAACCGTTCCACAGTATTTGAGTAGCACAAGTTGTTTAAAGAGGGTAGGGAGCTCGTTGAAGACGACCATCGCTCCGGACGGCCGTCGACGGCAAGAACCGACACGAATGTGGACAGAGTGAGGACACTGCTGAACACAGACCGATGCTTAACCAGTGAAGGAATTGCAGACCAGTTGGGTCAGTCTGCATCCAACGTCCAACGCATTATTTCACAGGATTTGGCCATGCGCAAGGTGTGCGCTTCATCATGACAACGCGCCGTGCCATGGCGCGCTCGTCGTCAGACAGCTCCTGGCCAAATACGGCGTTGCCACGTTGCCGCACCCGCCCTATTCTCCCGATCTGGCACCACCGAACTTCTCCTTCTTCCCCCTGATGAAAAGACAGCTCAAGGGACGACGTTTTGACTCGATAAAGGCCGTTCAAGAGGCTTCGACCAGGGTCATCAACGGCATCCCCAAAGAAAATTTCCAGCGGGCGTACGGGGAATGGGAGCAACGTTATACTAAGTGTGTAGCAGCTCAAGGAGCATACTTTGAAGATTATTAAGTCGATGTAAGTATATCGTCAATAAAATTCTTGTAAAAAAATCAGTCCTACCACTTTTGGGTGCAACCCTGTACGTCGTTAATTTGACTTTTTTCATCGAATGAGACGCTAGAGCTCAAGCAAAGGGAATTCCAACGTCGTGAAAATTCGCCTTCATAAGATCTCATGTATGTATTTTCAAGAAACTTCAGAAAAATAGCATGATGCCATATGTATTTGTCCAAAATAAGTTCCACGGTGAAAAAGGTACTTCGTTTACCATTTATTTTTACTTGTATCCCCCAGGGTTCCAGTACGCTATTTTTGTCGTTTATGAATATATATTAAAAGGTTGCGAACAAAAATAATGTAAGATAAAAAAGGATTCGAGAAAATAGATTTTGAACTGTCTACCTCAAAATACTAACGTACATGAAGTTTCTACATGACTCATTACATCTTTTGTACGTGAAAGGGCATTTATCATGTACTCTATGATACTATAAAGGATAAATATAGTTAAATTGTATGATTTTTGCATTAAAATATTGAAAACTAACGACTAACTCCGAAATTTGAATGCATAGGAAACATTTTACATCGCAATGCGATCTTTATTTATTTCTCGTACTTGAACAAAGGTAAAAATAAAGCCATTCAAATGACATCATAAGAGAAAAAATAGTCTGTATATGGCACTAATTGACGAATAGTGGTGCGATTGCAACAAAAACGATGTTAAGCCACTAACTTTACCACTGCATCCAGATTTTCCAGCTTTAAACTGTTCATTTATAGCATACCTGGCAAATCTAAATGATTTCACTGACCACTATGACGTTACATTGCTTTTCTGCGGGCTACGTATCAATAAATAGTATGCTTTGAAAAATATAACACGTCGGGTCGCAAGCCGCTCGCGGATTAGAGCTCGTCCTCCGTGCTCTAATTTATTTTAGTATCACTCTATCCGCTTCACGGTCTTGCTGTCACCCGCTTCCTCTTGCCAAAGTGTAATTTCCCGCTGTGGGAAATGGGCGACCCTCGCCTCCGCTTCCTTTTTGTACCGCTCTATGCTCAGTGTGTGCCGGTGGGCAGTTAGTGCTGTTAGTGACGTACTTTTTTAATTCTTTTGTAAAAAGCCGTTCCCTGTCGGTTTTCCTTTCTTGTTAGATTAAGAATTCATATTTTATTCCTAGTTTTAAGTTTCACTTTCTCGCAAACCACACTTCCACCTCAGCCATGTTTCTTTCTTCAATGCCATGCGTTTCTTATGTACAATGACCGATAAAAGTGGGACTTCACTCACCTTCAGTGGGTTTATACTTGCCCGCTTGGACAGTCAATGAACATTTGTGTGCCAGGCCTGACTTAGGAGTTTGCACTTCAAAAAGAGTGTCGGATTTATGCCGATCGTCACGTTTCGATTACGTGTCTCATTAACATATTTCGTAGAAAAAATTAGAAAAAGTGAATTTATACAGTTTACGGCAAAATCATTTCTGAATTCAATATTATCGATCCGAAATATACTCATTGAGATCCTGACTGAAACTTGTTGACAAACGAGAAATAGCTATCTCCGAAGCAATAAAGTGCTTTCACGACAGCAGACATTCACGATGGAAAAGTCATCCAACGCGAGATGCCAAGTCCGCGCCGAAATTGTTTCAATTGGGTTGACGTCCGACACTAAAGGAAGATGAGAATGACTTGTATTACGAATGGTAAGAATGTCACAGGAATATTCCGAATTTCAAAATGTCACTCGCAAACACATTTTGGGCACCTGGCAGACGAGAGACCGAGGACCCTTCAGTTAAATTCGATTTAACGATTCAAAATTGAAGGCTATTCAATAAAACTTCCAGGAATGAAATGGCTTGATATCAATAGCAATTAGACAAGCATCATATCACTTCTTATAACAATAATATGAATTAACTTTTCTAGTCTTTATTACCTTTTACATTGATATCTTGATTATCATGAAGAATACGCTAAAATAATTGCAATCTGTACGAGGTATCAAGTCTCAAGACGAGGTATCAAGGTATTAAGTCTCAAGGCGTAGGACAGCCACCTGTGAGGTTATACTGGCCTAATCCTCTCCCTATATCGCTAAGAGTTTCAAATAAATACTAGGAACTCAAAGAAATCATGCAAATTTGGTTAAATTAAGGCTAATGTACGGGCGCCATCCAAATTTGAACGCGGAACCTCTGGAGCAGTAGCTCTACCCTATTCTATTACGCCACCATACACATGTTCATAATGCCTGTTCATGTTAGCCTATGTTCATAATTTTTACCAAGTGAAAATAACCGGTGATCTAGAGATTTATCTAGCAGGTGAGGGTATGTCCTTTTAAATAGCGGATATCTTCCAATAGTGGATGCATGATCGGTTTCAGGAATAGGATTTCTCCTTTTGAATCTTTTATAAAAATTGTCTAGATATAGAAAAACATCCTTAACCCACCTAAACTTCACTCGAATCAAACAATCTTGCGCTCAGGCAATATCAACAGTTTTTATACGTTTGATTTTAATTTTTGATGACGACACGGACGCCAATTTAAAGTATGGAGATCCGCACTCGGCATTAATTAACAAAGAGGAATCGTTCTCGATGAAAGTCATTCAACAATAAGTTAAACAGATTCCATACACGGCCACTTCTCCATCAGGGTGGGAAAGCGTGATGCCTATGCGGGAATTACCAAAAATGCAGTGGAGAGGGAGGCCGACTTTAAGGAATCTCAGCAGCCAGCGCCACATTTTATCACCATTGAAGCTCGGAGCAGATTTTCGTAAGAGTCTAAAGCGATTCTGGTCTCGCGATGGACCCATGCGAGCGTGACAGAGAAGCGACTGACTGCAGACCGAAACGGATCACGAGCAACGCGCCGAGGAAAGGAATTCCGCCTGAATTGCGAGAACATAAAGCGGGACGTGATGCCGAATCTTGACGTCCTTTGAAATGAAACAGGCTCCTCTACAAAAGACACTTTTCTACAATGGGGCAAAATATATTCTTTAGGGGTATAATAATTTTATCCCCATATCGATATATGGAGAAATTATTGACGCTCTTTTCAATGATAGTAAGAACTTACGAAACACATGATCAAATCAGAGGAATTTAAGTAGTTCTATACTTCAAAACACACGATGTTAAAATTACGTGTTAAGATACGTGTTGTTGATATTTAAAAACAAATAAAACTGTAAATTTCATTGTACAATATCTCGTATTGTCTTGGTAAACTGCTGGGGGAAAAAATAATAGAGAGCATTCAGGAATACAAGTGAGTATGTACATGTAAGGTATTCTTCGATGAAAGGGTAACACAGGGGTTTTAGGGTTGGACACCCTGTGATCAAAATCCAACAAATTCCTGAAAATATTTCGCAAAATACCATTTAAAAAATTAAAGAATCACCAATGAATTAAAATTAAAAACAATAAATATGAGATGCATGAGGACTTCGGCCAGTGAAAATTCCCCAGAAAGATTTTTTAAATAACTTTGGCAAAATTCTACTAAGAGCCCAGCCCTTAACGCCAACTAAGCCAACAATTCAGTGAAGAGCATGCAACAAATTTAGTCAGGAGAGATCCGAGTTATGGAACGTCTGAACATTGATCTAAAAATTCCTTGCGTAAAGATTAACAAAACTTTTATAATAAATTCAGACTCAACTGAGAAACCAAATTCCACTAAAAATTGCTCAGAAATGCGAATAGTGTGAGAATTTTCTATATTTTTTTATTAATTTCAAGCAACTTAGCCCAAAAGATTTCAAAATTTTCTCAAACAACAAATTCCGGACAAAATTTTCATACGATGAACTAGCAGGTCCACAATCTATCGGACAAATGTTAATTTCATCTGGGGTTTGAAATCCGAAAAAAACGAAAATAATAACTATTAATGCAAAAGATAAAACGCTAAAAAGTTGGATCAAAATTGGGCCTTGATGATTTCAGCTCACATTACGAGACTACCGGGATTTAAAAATATCCATAGACAAAGTTATTATTTTCATTAATCACTCGTTTTATTAAAAAGCGATCACATGCTTTTTTTGGTTTCCGAATTTTGAAGATCAACAACAGGGTCAACACTGATTTTCGAATTAAAAAGCTGTTTTTAAATTTTTATAAAGAATATTTCATCTTCGCTTCACATTAATGTACACTAAAAAAATCAGTGTTTTCTGTACCATTTAATTTATAGTAAAATTTGAAAGTAACACTGATAATTAAAATTAAAATGAGATAATACCACATGAGGATTTCAAGGGTAAAGGGTGTAATGAATATCGTGTTTTCATCTGGATCAATAATTTTAGAATCAGAAAATATTTAGTCTCTGTAAATCCAGGATTTGCCGTTCGACTCGAGGTACGTTTTGAATTTTCCCCTCAAAAATTTCCCTTTCTTGCTTTTATCAATTCAAGAATAGTTGGATAACCATAAAGTTCTTCAACGCCATCACTGAACTGGTGCCTAAAGAGGATAGCCTACAAAATAATGTTCCAAAGGAGCTTGAATTTAGGACAGAGGTCGTAGCCGTGGTATTTAAAGGCCACCTTTCCCAATGTTTGAGTTAAACATTTTTGACGTGTTAGCTGAGGGAGGAGATGAAGGGTAAAGGTCAAACCTCACCTCCGCCGTTCTTTTGAGCAAGGTAAGGGAACCTCCAGACGTTTCCGAGACCGACGGCGTAGCCGACCGTCGCCAGGAGGAAGGTGAGCTTGCTGTCCCATGATTCCCTCTGCTCCCCCCCGCTGGGTCCGACTCCCCCTCCGCTCGCCAGACCCACCGCCCCGCCTCCGGGCACGCCCGCCTCCGCCACCGTTGCCGCCACTTTACCCCGCGCTTCCACGCCGCCATCTGCCGTCTGAAACGAGAGACTTGCGTAAGACAAACGATGCGGTGGGTGACATTTTCAGGTGGATAGGGGGAAAACGAGGGATAAATGGGGAGGAATTGTGGTGATTGCGGCAGGTACATCGGTTCTCTGGAGGTAAATAATCCACTGTTGTCTCGAGCGAGGTCTCACACATTCAAAAATAATATTCTTCACCAAACAGCTATATCCCCGTTAACGTGAAAGTCTACATTTTCTCCCTAAAACCTAATAATATGTATGGAATAAATCATTTATGTGCTCATTCAGTCGTGGTCTATTGGCGACTTAGTGGCACGCTCTCTAGCTTAAAGAGCAAAGAACACCCCAGCTAGCACATTTAACATAAAAGATGAGTGAATATGGTGAAATAAAAACATTACAATGCAACAATTGCAGGGTGTCAAAATCATTCCCTTGGCCCGGATTCAAACCCGGATCCCTCGATGTCCTGCCGAGTACTGTAGCCGCATTTGCGGCATCTCCCGCAGTTTCTTGAAATAAAAACATATTTAACCACCAATATTTCAAAATTCTTCAATTTACTTATACCCTCGTTTCGATGTATTGAATGGATCATTATCCGGTGAGGAGTGGTAGCAAGTTTCTGCTTGTAAACAATCTTGAACTCAGAGGTGAAGGTGATAGCAGGGTAGGTACGGTACGTGCTGCCACTATCCATCTGATGACGGACAATAAATCAAAACGAGATTTTTCTTTAAGAATTTTTATCGAAGAGAAAATTTGAAAGATTTTGTTCTTGATTGATTAGTAAACCTGATTGATTAGTAAAAGATTGATTTCTCTCGTTATTATTCCTCAGTCACTTGTCATGCTTTCCTTGAATTATCCTCATTGAACGTGAACCACAGTGCTTCAAATACACGGTTTGAAAACTGTAATATCATTATTTTATGCTTCATCCATGTTTCCGATGCTCCAATATTTAGGTACGCAATGCAAGCAGAAAAACAAATTTAAAGAGGATTCGAACCCGCGGCGCCCAGATTAGAAGGCACAGAGATGACCCACCCGCCACGGATGACGTAAAAGTTGCCATAGTAACCTACAGATGCGCGCTCTCCACCCATGTGGAGGTATTTCCATCATCCACTAAGAACACATGGATTGCTCTAGACAAGGCAATTCACTATAAGATAGGACTATCAGACTTGAGGTTTGCAGGCCTGAAGTAAAATCGGCGCATTCTCGGGCTATTGAATAAAAAAAACAGGTAAGTGAAGAGCGGTCAAATTCATGACTTAAAAGGGTTTCGCAAATCAGCTGATAAGCTATACGAGAAAAAATAACCATGGACTCGTGAATAATTTCCTATCGTGTATACGTTGCGTTATCATTTAAAACCAAACGAATACTCAACTGCTACAACTAACGCTGCAGACAAAAACTAGACATACTAGCATGCATTTTCAGCAAATCTAATATGAAACCTTTGATTTTAGTCAATGGCGTTCGATAACTTAAAAAGGCTTTTACTACACTTGTATAGCGATTGGTATTATTCGTATACGTATAATTGAATTCATAATATCTCTTGACCGGCACTTTACATACGGATCGGTTTAACTGATATTTCTGTTCTATGGAACGGGGGAAATAGATTTCATAAAAATTTACCCAGGATTCTTTTCTTCCCTTCTCACGAAAGACAGCATAAATGCAACGGATGATGAAAGTAGTTGTCTTCAAAGCAGAAACTAACTGCTGCGGCCCTAGCTTGCAATGACAAACGAACCTGCATTTAAAAGTTTTCTGAATCGAAGTTACACAACGTAATTTGGTACATACTATATACGAAAAATTTTATTTTTAATAACATATATTTTATTGCTTATTTGCGGTGACAATAGATTGTATTTTTCACTTGTAAAGTAAAAATACTAAGAATTGCAACGATCGATTTTATCTTCCGGTTGACTATCTGTATTAGAACGTTGATTACCTAGAGCACATTACATTATGTAATTGTGAGTTACCTGGTCAATTTGAAGTGTTTACCTAGGAATTCAGATATACTATTAAGTTTGATCCTTTCAAAATGAAAAAAATCAAACTAATTTTTTTAAAGATTCAAAATTTTAAGACCTTAATTGAAAATATAAATATTGTGTTAAAGGGCGAGCAGATCTAAGTTTGTGCTCATCGAATCAAGTCAAAAGTTCCTAACCTCATTACTTAAGATTAATTAAAGTAGTACTGAATGGGGAAAATTGGATGCATTTTATAATAATCTTTAGCTGATGTTTAACATACAAACACAGCATAAAGATTCACGCAAGAACGGATTTTATTATTTAAAATAACAGTTACATAGAGTCAAAGAATACGCCTTTAAAAGTTTTACGAATTTTTGCCATTCTAAGTGAAAATAACTACAGGCATGTTAAAAATGGTTTTATTAGCATTTCATAGGAACTAGCAAAAAATACGTCTAGAGAAGAGCTACATCATACTGGGTTTTTTTCCTTTTAAAATACTTGAAACATCGCGACATAAGAATAAAACGTTTGGGGGCAAAGACAAATAACGATATTTAACTGCTCGTCAACCACCGTAATAATCTACCTTCTGTGGAGAAAGTATAAATGCCAGAAATACCTCACTAACTTTCATCCATCAAAACCGTAAAACATAATAATCAGAGCAATGTACGCCATACGTATAATGGCTACTTTAACAAAAGAGTGAAATGAAATCATTGGTTTGATACCTTTTAAAATTCGTGAAAAGGTTCAGAAAAAGATAAAGAGTCTTAAAAAAACACCAGTTTTTAGCCAAAGTGTCAAGGGATTTGAGAGATTTCGGTAAATTGTCTGATGAAGATCACATTACTTATCCAACCTTATTTTTTGCAGACTGGCCTCCGAAAATCTTCGACTAAATGTTCTCTTGGGACCGTTTGAACAGCTAACCGACATTTATTTCTCCCGAGAATAATTCCCTCAGGCAATTTCATTAGCCACTGAAATCTGCGTTCATTTTTTGCTAAATGTTACCTCAAACCCAAGGAATGACAGATGTACGACACTCGTGTAACAGGATCGTTATCATCTCTTCACCTGCCACGCATATAAATAATCTGTAAAAGGGATGGTGATTTTGATTTAATGTAATACAAGTAGGATTACCATTCGTGCTTAAATGATCACTCTTAAGAATCTTGCTCAAAACCACAAAAGAACCACTTCGACGGTCCCTTTGTATTCGATGGTATCTACCAGAAATACAAATGTATCATGAAAATATGGCAGGAAAGAAGGTTTTAACGTAAAAGAAAAGGTTGAACGCGGCTATTTAAAATTTTCGGTGACAGATTCCTTGCCCTATTACTTTGCTCCTAATGGTTGACTGGTGTAAAAAAGTTATTCTGAATTTAATCAGATTTTTTATGGTGTAAAGACAAAGGTCCCATTAATACTCACTTTAATGATTAATGATAGTGTCAAGACAAAGTCATCAATTCGCTACGTAGATTTTAGAGACTCAATTCCGGAGACCATTTTATTGCCGGGGGCTATTTCAAATGCAAAACAGATTCAGGGGAAAGCACTTCAACTTGCGTGTAACTACATGTATTTCGAGAGAACACGTAAATGTTGAAGGAAATGAACTGAAATCTGTCCCCAGTACAAGCGTATGTTACTCGGGGATGGAACTTGATATAATGTTTACCCAAAAATGCCAGCTAAAAAGACATCAAACCCGTAAAACTTTCATCACTTAACAAATTTATTTATGCATGACAGGCAATGTAGTGCGAAAGAGAATAAATTTCCAGCGGACATCACCACAAAATGTTAAGAAAAAATATACTACCATGCCACCTACACGTCTCCGCATTAGAATTAAATTTCTCTTCTCCCGAGAAGTTTGCTGTCAAGTATCCAATTATTTCCAGTTTAGCGAATGGCATTGAACGGGAGGGGAGTGGGTGGAGTTACGCTGAAAAAAATAGGTTACGGCCGTATGACCTTTTGGCACGGTTGGCAGGGATTGAGCAACGGGATCGATGGCTAGACTGGCGTGACGTCACAGCACAATAACCCAATGGAAATCCTCCCCACGGTGCTCCCACGGAAAGGGAGACGGCCGAGAGAGAGAGAGCGGGAGATGAGGGAGAGAGGAGAAATGAGGAACGAGTGGGCGAGGGAGAGAGAGAAGAATCACAATTAGAATTAGAAACACTTCTATTGTGCACCGGGTCAAGTTCTTCGGGGGAAAAACAAGCAGCTACAAATTGAGAGCAGAGTGGCAAAAAAAGTAACATTCATAGGAAGGATATGAACAAACCCGTGTTTCATAAATAAGAATTTAAAAATTTGGAAGTAAAATATACTGCTTAATTACAAGATGAGATGAGGTTCAATATTAGGACGCCATAAACATGCATAAAATTTAAATTAATTCAAATATGAAGTGCTTGGACTATGCAATGAAATGTAATAATAAACAAGCAACTAATGGAAAATAGATAAAGAACTCGTATTTTTTTACAGGGAGCAATAGAAGAGAAAAATGGTGATGGGGTAATTGAATAGCTTTCGAGTAAGTTATCAACAAATTTCCCTTTAAATTTTGCCATGGAACGAAGATACTTGAAATCCATATGAATGTAATTTCAAAGTCGTGATACGGTCACGATAAATGATTTTCGGAACACATTGGTCACGGGGTCTGGAAATTTCACTTAACCTGGATCACCTTCAATAGCCATCTCATGACATGCAGTTGTCTTAGGAAACATTTTCGTGACAGCGAGTGATTTTGGCTTTGTAGGCGAAAGGGACTAATTGAAACATTCCAAATAAGCAATTCCGACTTAAATTGCTCTTTAATCAGCCAAAGATTTAGAAGCACGGAGAAAGCCGATTCGTTTTTCCGGAAATTGTATAAATGTAGCAAACACATGAATTTAGGAAGTTTTGGATTCAAAGTTTAAGCTTGAACGTTACATCGTAATAAAAAAGACAGATGTAATCAAGAATTGGAACTATTAGTAATCTCAGGAAAAAACTGACGGGATTTTTAAGGAAATTATCTTTAGGTCACGGAGTGTGAATAGTGGCATATTAATTGTATTTGAAATGAGATTAATTTTAATTCTATGATAGGCCATTTTTTTAGAAATATACATAGAATGGGTTCTATTTTGAAAATACGGCGAGCAAAATTTCACCGACTTTGATTTTTCGGATGTCTTTGCTTGCTTGGTTTGTTCGATTCGATTTAGTTGATGAGTATTGAGCTAACGACTATTATTGTTTGAGTTTTGGTCCATTGGAGAAGAAGAGAGTTCTATCCCACCCAATTTCAATAGCTGGGGTCATTTCCATTAAACATGTGTTATTAAATCACAAGCCTCATTAAGGACGCTGTGGTGTTATATTTGTAAGCCGTCGGCGCAGAGTAAGCGCTGGCAGCGAAAGGAGAGAGAGAGAGAAAGGAGAAACAGAGAAAGAGCAAGGAATTAATTTATTCAGAACTGGCAATCACCTCCCTAGGGAGACTAAAAATATTATTACAAATATTGACAACAATATTTGACCTAATGATATATGTATGAACACACACAAAGGAAAATAGTTGATGGATTGCCATTGAGTTCATCTCAAAAATATATTTAATTAACGCCAGGAATATTTGCTAAATTAAGAAAATATTACGCATACTACTTTCAATCGCAAAGATAAAGATAAGGTTTAATATACTGAAATAAACTTCAATGGCTTGAATTGACGTAAAAGATGATTGGAGCAGCGGAAAATTCCACTGTGAGCATTTTAAAAGTTCGTAAAACTCTGCAAAAACCGATTAAACGAGTTTAATGCTTAGTCGGAATAATGCAAGCAAGGATTGCCACGGCTATTGCTAAAAATATACCTACATCATTTCAAAGTTAAGAAGGTGCTTTAGATTAGTAAAAAGGTCCTCTAATAGGTAATCTCAACCCAGAAGGTTGGTCAATGGAAAAATGATTATACAGGTTTTTTGTTTTCGGATATAAAACGATACGGGATATTTATAGTATTTGTTTAGCTATCTAAACGTTCCGTTCTTATCATTTTTCATACAAATATGCGCTGAGGACTTGAGCTCTCTAGAGTGATTCCTAGAATAGAAGGTTTGTGACAAAAGGGATGGGAGCATCATTAACAGTTTTTGCAGGTATTTGATTCAAACCGAAAATTCTCATGGTACCAAAAATAATTGCTTTGAATTCAAGTTTTTTAAGTCTGACCATTGATAGGAGATGCTAGAATCAGTGATGACAGTAAATATAGAAAACGATATCATTTATATTACTGTGAGTGAGCCTTTGCATGTCATTAGCATACATCACGCATGCACCGATTTTAAGCAGAGATCGAAATCGCCAATTAGGGATTTGAATATCTTCCTTGAAAGTGGGGGATCGAGATGATGCGGTGGCTATCGTACTGGCTTCCCACCTAGAGGGCTCGGGTTCAAATCCCGGTGGTGTTGAATATTTTTCAGAGGGCACTTTGAGTGAGTACGCCGTACGTTGGATAGGACGTTAAGCTGCGGACCCCTTGGTGCTTTTCGTAAAGAGTAGGCTAATGCCGACGCCGGATTTCTCTCCACCCTTCATCCTTTCCTGTCCATCCGTAATGGCGCAAATGACCTCAGCTGTCGGTCGCCTCCCCTAAATACTACTACTACTCCTTAAAAGTTAGGAGCCATTTTTTAGCGTCCGGATTTTGTCCAGATTCGTAACGTGTCAAATGCACTGTGAGTTTTGGGTACATTTTATTTAATCTAAGGAAAGGCAGAAGAATGTTGACGCCATATTCGAATTCTTGACATAAATTATTACTATATTTCCTATTGTACTCTTGAAACAGGAAAAAATGAATTGGTGATGCTCAACTGCCAGAAGAATTTCCATAATCTGGACCAAGTCGGAAAAATGATCTCGTAGACAAAACATGGAAGCAAACAGGAATATCGTTTCACGTTTTGCGCATTCCCCTCATAGCCACTGTCACTTTAAGGCTCCTCTGAGGGCTAATCGAGCATACCTAATTCTTTACTAAATCGAATGAATCTTAGGATGGGTGATTTCAAGCACCCCAGTGGTGCATGCATTGCTATATTTTCCTCATTTTCTTTTAGAAAAATCCCCTACCGGGCGCAATCTTCTATATTTGAAGATATCCACATTAGTAAACACAAACTCTACCTCACCCTTGAAATTTTGAAAAACCAAATGCATTCCATCAATGTCATTATTTTTATATTTATAACGGAGCATACTGAAAAAAGTTGTTGGTCACTCGCATTGCAATATTTGTGAGTTGCTTTGGAGCAAAACCTTTCCTTGACAAAGAGACATAAAGCTGCCAATGACTGCCTCTTTTTGCAGACTGAAACATAGGCTACCATTTCCCAACGAATGAATACAAGTCCTCAAAACCTGTAGCCCCTTTTACGTGTAACAATAACGATCTCAAGTATAATGTGTCTCCTTGACTCAAATGAAATATTGGCATTCTCCAAATTAATTTTCTTTTTGTTTGTCTCCTTTTCCATTTTCCAGCGGTAATATTGTAAACATTCAACACAGTACTGTAAACATAATATTCTGGAATCTTTAAAATCCATTGTTTCCGGTGGAACTTGCTCATTATGAATAGTGAAAATACCTGGTTGTTCCACAGCGGAATTTATTGAAACGAACTCCGTTTTAAAAACAAAGTTATCGTCATTCATCATATCAGAGAAGCTATACTCATGTAATGGGAAGGAGTGGGTTAGGGAGGTAGCGGTGAAGATGTAAGGACCAATTAGGCGGAGGCAGTGAATCCGGGTGACCGGGGGCTATTTAGGGGCGGTGGGAAAGAAAGGGACTGAGTTCAGGCCATTGAAGAACTAGTGAAAAAGGAAAGGTCAAAGGAGGGTGAATAGGAGGGAAGCACTGTCTCTAACTACGAGGGTCATCCGGAAAGTAGTACCCGTTCGTGAAATAAAGACACAAAAGTAAATATTAACAAACATAAAAAATTTTATTTGAAAGAGGATACTTTAAACTACTTCTCAACATAATCTCCAAGCAAATTAAGGCATTTGTCATAACGTGTGACAAGTTTCTGTATTCCTGCTGCATAGTCCTTCGCCGCCAGCTCATTGAGATACGCGAGGGACCCATCTTGCACAAATTTTTGCATAATGCAGATGGTGTTTAACAATTTCATGAACAATTGTTCGAGAAACATTGGGAAAATGCTCACAGATGTCATCAATTGTGACGCGCCGATCGTTCCTCACGAATTCGTCAACTGAGCTCACCAGTTGGTCTGTAATGACAGACGGTCTCTCCGAACGCTCATCGTCGTGTGTGTTCCCCCTCCCCATGTTGAAGTTGCGACACCACCGCCGAACAGACGACTCGTCCATTACATTGTCTCCATACACCTCCTTTAATTGGCGATGAATATCACATGGGCGAACGTTTCTTGAATTGAGGAATTTAATCACTGCCCTCACTTCACAACTGGCGGCGTTCTCAATTTTTTTAAACATTGTAAACAATCACAGAAACAACACAGGCAATGCTAGCGTCACGCAACTTGGCTCAGAGAAGGCAGACAAGCCACTGAAGCTATCTGACCTCGTCCAGCGGCTACTCGCGTCGTCAGCACTTCATGCGGCACGAACGGGTACTACTTTCCGGATGACCCTCGTATTTTCCTGTATGAATTATAACATCTAAATACTTCCATTTCATTTTTAATACATGTATATTGAGATACTTAATCTTGGAAATACAAATATGTGTTACTTCAGATAATAAAATAATTCACAAACTTCTGTTTGACTCCCTCTCATCCCTCCTACAGGGTCGCACTCAAAAGTGGCAGGACTGATGTTTTTACAAGAATTTTATTGACGATATACTTACATCGACTTAATAATCTTCAAAGTATGCTCCTTGAGCTGCTACACACATAATATAACGTTGCTCCCATTCCCCGTACGCCCGCTGGAAATTTTCTTAGGGGATGCCGTTGATGACCTTCGTCGAAGCCTCTTGAACGGTCTTAATCGAGTCAAAACGTCGTCCCTTGAGCTGTCTTTTCATCAGGGGGAAGAAGAAGAAGTCCGGTGGTGCCAGATCGGGAGAATAGGGCGGGTGCGGCAACGTGGCAACGCCGTATTTGGCCAGGAGCTGTCTGACGACGAGCGAATTTTCGGAACCATCTTGGCGCACACCTTGCGCATGGCCAAATCCTGTGAAATAATGCGTTGGGCGTTGGATGCAGACAGACCCAACTGGTCTGCAATTTCTTCACTGGTTAAGCTTCGGTCTGTGTTCAGCAGTGTCCTCACTCTGTCCACATTCGTGTCGGTTCTTGCCGTCGACGGCCATCCGGAGCGATGGTCGTCTTCAACGAGCTCCCTACCCTCTTTAAACAACTTGTGCCACTCAAATACTGTGGAACGGCTTAAGGCAGTGTCCCCATAAGCCTGCTTGATCATATCGAGGGTCTGGGTTGCCGTCTTCCCGAGTTTCGCACAAAACTTCACTGAATAACGTTGCTCTAAATTCAGATTCATTTTGTTTTTCGACGCGGACAAAAAACTTGCTTCACTAGAAACGGTGTCCTCACTCAACGACAGCCCGCAGGCGACTGAGGTTGGTGTCGGTCTGTTGCTAAGAGCCCCCTCCACCTTACCCTGCCAAGCAGATCCCCCTCCACCGCTCCGTTTGCGCCAGAGAAAATCAGTCCTACCACTTTTGGTTGTGACCCCTGTATATATATATAATTATATATATATATATATAATTATATATATATATATATATATATATATATATATACTGTTTTTTTCATAATTCATATCATATGACCTTTAATCCTTGATTCAGAGCTGCATTCATTTAAGTTTATATTGCCCTGCCTCATCTGTGTACTACCAGCATTTCTAATGTCATAGAACACTGACAGATTACGGATTCTCTGAAAGCTCTAATTTTAATGTTTGATGATATTTTAGATTGAAAGATATTCACTTTAACATTATTAGCCAATCCCCTACGGTGGTGTTCCTCAGGACACTAAATATCTGCCTTTCTTTCTTTTCCCTTCCTGTGGATTCCTATTTCATGGCGCGTATGGAAAAGCTTAACGACCCCATTGGTTTAAACACGGCTCCATCCTTAAAACGAGACGGTATAGAATCGTTCTTCCGCAGGAAAAGGGAGGATTTAATTTTTTTGAACACGCCAACGGATCGCCGCCGTGTTGAGAGTCAGTCACTTCATATTTTTTCCCGGTGCGCTTTTATTCGACGCGCTCAAGTTTTTATTTATTTTTTAGGTCCTTTCAGTGCCGAATTGAGGAAGTTGAAAATATTTTTATCAGTAAATGTTTTGAGTTGAAGAGCGCGACGGTTGGCTGACACAAACGATTTTTATTCTTCATAGTGCTAATATTTTTTTCGCAAAATTTTGAGAGCGCGCAGCCATTCGTTAGCCGCTGTTATATATATTAATATCAGAAAACAGGAGTAATATTTATCTAAAAACTGTCCGATTAAATCCATGTAAATAAAAATTTATTGGAACTTTTGGGATGATTTATCTATTTTAAAGAATAATAAAAGTCTATGGCGTGAAACATAGAGGCATACAGTAAGATGAAACCCTGCGAATTTATATTCCATGACGAAATTACACAAATTTTCTATTGATGAATCATTAAATATCCTCTATCTGGAAAAATTATTCTTTAAAAATAAAAATTATAAATTAAAGTTTATTATATCTATAATAAGACTTGCTGATAAATAAATAAAGTTTTCTGGAAAAAGAAGCAATACATGCGGTAACATTTAAAACAAATTAAGTTTACCACCATCATTGAAAAAGTTGTTTTATCCATTCAAATACTAATATTATTCATAATTTCAATTCTTTTTCTAATTAAAGCTTTTTTTGCGTAGCCACAGGTGGTATCGTAGTTACGGAAGTTTGATGGCAGGTAAGAGATACCGGTTTTTATTAAGCTTACTTACTTACTAAACGTATGAGTTCAGAACAATCGTTCTTACCACCGAGCAATCTTTAATTTTTCAAAAATGGGAAACATTAGAGGTCAGGTATATTACAATTTCATACTTGTTAACACCATCTGAGGTGAGATTTTAGACTTTTTACCGTTTTGCGATGCACAATTTTGCGAATAGTTCGAAAATAAAGGACAATCATCCTGTTGTAACAAAAAAAAGTTTTGACACGGTGAAATTTTCGGTAATTTTTATTACTGCTTTATCATTATTTTATTTCCAATATTTCTCCAATACAAAATCTGAAGCGTAAGACACTAGCGATTCTATAGAATGTATCGAACGGTATCCAAGCAGATTAGGCAACCAAAAAGAATGGAGACCTTGTCTGTAGTGCGGGTCGCAAACACCCAAGGATACTGTAGAACGAACATACTCCAGCTATCACGGTGCCCCCACATTTGTATTTGCATACCAAAACTACATAATGCTTACTGATAAAGTCAATAGGAAGGGTTTTCGTAGATGAAACTAAATATTTTCTAAACTTTCAAAAAGATATTCAATAATAAATTTGGA
The DNA here is from genome assembly GCF_022747635.1 of Hetaerina americana. Taxonomy (NCBI): domain Eukaryota; kingdom Metazoa; phylum Arthropoda; class Insecta; order Odonata; family Calopterygidae; genus Hetaerina; species Hetaerina americana. Next base: position 46,893,815 of record NW_027287316.1, read on the forward strand.
ACAATACCATTCATAGAATCACTATGCATTGTTTTTTTCTATTTTTTAAAACTGTTCCGATCACATATCTAAATAAAGATATATTATTACCGACACGTATTTTGTGACTTTTCCCTAAATTTACGACCATGGCTAAACACACGAGTACATTCTATGATCTAATTTTTTTTAATTGTGACTAACACACAATAAAGATGTTCCGCCAACGGTCACTGAGTTATTTCGAATTAACACAATTAAGTTATTAGAAACACCTTTGTAAATTTGTAGGCTTTACTGAACAGAACATGTTTCCTGTTTAAATGAAATGTTAAAAAACAAAAAAATAAAGGGTGTTTCATGCATCATGATTTAGGAATTTTCAAGAATAGCAGGTAATTACGATGAAAAATGTCAACTATTCAAAAGATGTTCAATTAATCTCGCTAATTCATGGCTCTTTCAAGGAGGAGGAAATTAAGCAAGGATGCTAAGTGAAGATTAATTAATGCTTTGATATGAACCTTAATTATATACTTTGCGGAGACTTGATCGTTATGCCAGAAGATAGGCGTAGATTTGAGTCTTTTGAGAAGTGAATGCAAAGAATGATGGAAAAGTCTGAAAAGGAAAATAAAAGATGACTGGGCATGGTTGGGGAAGAGCGAGTATTGCTGAGAGATATCCAAAGGAGGCAGAAAAGGTGAACGCAAATCATTCTGAGTGGCGATGACGTGTTAAAGCTGCGATAGACGGGAGAATGTTAAGACAAGCGACGAAACGGAAGGAAAATGACTATGAGAAGGATTAACAGATAGAGATTCCCTTGGACGGAATGAAGGTAGGTAGAAATGTTCAATTGAAGAAGGGTTTACTGTCGTATGGGGTGTCAAGTCGTGTCTTAATGGGGAGAAATCTGTTCAATCAGTGTAAATCCAAAAACCTACGTCATACATAGAGTATTTAATCATAATAATGCACCGTAATAACGTACTAATAAGTTTCGCCAGTTGGCGAAATAAATGCGACCGCCCTGCAAGGTTGCGTTTCATAGAGTGCCTTTTCATTTACTAACCGTCTTCCCACGATTCTCTCCCGCATGCTGACTAGAATTCCCATACATGTCATTCTTACCCACACCTCTTCCTTCCCTTCCCCACCCCTGACCCCTTCGGGAGACACGTGTTCAGGGCGTTTGTGCAAAGGATCGGGAGTAGCAGTCGTGATGTCACCTCGATGTCACGAGGGCGGCGTTGGTTATACTTACTTGGGCGCGATAATAAACGGATTTATGAAAACCTACATCTGAAAATGGTTTCTGCTAACCTTCTCTTCGCCTTCCTTTAGTTATTCTCCGTCGGACCATGAAGCGATGTTAAAATAATACTATTTTCTATTAGTCTGGACTCGGGTCCAATTTTCCCGAGTAAATGAATTAATATTCTCCAACCCGTGCTTTTTCGGAGCAAGCAAAGTTATATAACTAGAAATGAAATTTGAAGTAACTCAAAGAATATTTACTATTTTCTGCTATGATTACTCTATAACTATTTTCTCTCATACAGCCCTGCTCTTGTATAATTATTTCACTTGTTTTACAGTCTACATTATAGCACATACGATTTTCTACTCCTGAGACTTCCAATAGTCTTCATCCATGAAGTTTCTTCGACCACTATCAAATATAACTTTCTCGGTGTACTCCTTGCTCTCAAAACATTTGCCTTTCTCTCATATATCTGTCAGGTAAATCGAATCTCATACACTCTATCAAATTGATCTAATTACGCCGCACACTTATTTTCACTTGCCGGTAACGAATGCATCCAGTCCACATGTCCTCAGAAGCCGCTAATTCCTCCCCTTATTTATTTATTTTTAATGCATATATTAATTATAATAAAATAATTATAAAAAATTGTATTACAAATTTATTTATTCATTTTTATAGTGTCTGTACACTGATGTCTTTCCTACTCTGATGAAACCTGGAGATGGTATGTTGGCTACAAGGCGGTCCTATCAGAAGATATAATAGCTTGTATAGTGAATGATGGAAGGAGGGTTTAAGGCATTAAAAGTCTCTTTTCACTTGTGTCAAGCGGCCCAAATGTCAATACTACCCGGTAAAGCGCCGTAACCATAAGTAGGGATTTCTGCTAATGAAACGGAACTGCGTAAGCTGGAAACTGCCTATTCCATCTCCATTTCGTGTAAAAGTAAAAATATAATGTCTCGGAATTCCGATACGACGTAGGGTGCGTTTAATCGACCCATTAGCACATACATGATGACACTGCATAATAAATGTCACAGATAGTCAAGATGCGTCGGTTTGCTTGCTTTTCACCTCGATCAAAAAAGTGTCACTCTCATGCCTAAACGAGTTATCGTTTCTTAACGTTATAAACGATATTTACAGCTTGATGGTACAATTAATAGCCATGCGTTCTCACAGATTAAATCTTTAATGGCCTTAATGTTCTATAGGATTTATAAGAATCAGATTTTCCTGTACAGCCCATTTTTCTCGAAATTAAGAGGAACAGGGTTTATTCAATGAAATCAGTTGTTGCTGTTAACTAACTCGACTAAATTAACCCAATTTAAAAAAAATTAATACTAACATCACACTACGTTTCCTACACCGCCGCGGTTAGCAACCGCATTGCCTATGGCGATTTTCCATAACCAATAAAATTAGAATATGAATTTCAAGAGTATCGGTTTAACGAAGAATAATTCGATCCAATTTTTAAAATTAGACACCTTCCGAAGGGTAAATTTGGCAAACGATGGTAGTTTTACAACGCTCATAAAGGAATCAATTTTATTACGATGAAAAATAATGAAGGTATAAACAATGTGCCACTCTTTGTAAAATAATGTATTAGCGGTGAGAGTACAACATTCAGCAAGACAAAAACACTTTGAACGAAATCGGAAGAGCTATGAATATTGATAAAACTTCACTCGATACGATCTCTCAAGTTAGAATACTGCGTAATGGCATGTGTATCCAGATCAAACATCGTCAATTCTCATCATGACTGTTGGCACGTTACTTTCCAAAAGCATCGCTCCCTTTTATATCAGCACTAAAAAAATCTTTTTGAGAGCCGTTTCGTATTTTCGCAGTCCAAATACTCCAGGATTTCCCAGGAGTGCAAAAATAGATAGAGAATACCTTTCTCAATAGAATACAGAGCAAAAGCTTCAAGTATTTCGACAACAGCCAGAAGTTACGACGCAAGCATATAAATTCAAAGATAGTATTGTAGGTTTCCCGTTGTGTCCTCTAGATATGTAGCCTGGGATTTTAATTAAAGGAAAAGAAGGACCGAATACTTTCTACAGCAGAGTTTCCTAAGGAATTTGCAAATATTAACCAAAGGTGAGAGGTTTCCTTGCTTAAGATGGAATTTTTCCCCTTAATATATTTTTGATATAAAAGTTGTATCCTTTGATATACAGGAACGTCCATAAAAAGAGGATTGATTCCGAAATGGGATTATTTCTTTACGAATGACTCTAAGAAGTATATAAACTTATTTTATTTATAATTTTTATGATTAAAATAGGTTCATACTAAACCCTTAATTATTTTAAGCAGAAAATCATCTTAAGTTATCATGTTTCAAAAATTGTAACGTATTTTGCAAAAAGTTGACTTCATAATTATTCAAAACTTATCTCTAATGATAATGATTTGACTTCATATTATTTCAAGCAATGACGAATCGGTTATGTTTACATACCCAATGAGAAGATAAATATGTAGCCAATACATATTTCTAAATACTCTACGGCTATTTACAAGTTCCAGAAATTGAAGAACATTACCAAAATGAGTAATTGGCCATATTCCAAGCGTGATTAATATTTAAAGAAGAAAACAACATCACAACGAATCGAACGCATTATTAGTAATTTTAATTTGATTAAACTTGTTCCTTAGAGTGATATCACCCTATATCGTCAATGCAGGACCACATGCGCACCGCTACACAGCACACCTTCCAGGAAAAAGCAGGATAAACATCTAAAGGGTTAGCAATTGATATATCTGTGATGTCTCACGTGACTATGTATCAGGTTTTGGTAATGGCTAAGGTCTATGAAGGACTTGGAGGGATAATAATTGAAAATGCTACCCAAGATTCTAATGACGATAACACTATGTTCCGAGACAAATTTGAACACCGTCATTGCTGAATCGGCTATGATATTCTTACGCTTCTATGGTTCACGCACGGTACATCTATTTCCCTTTACATTTCGGCATGGCAAGCAATCACGGAAAAGTTCAATACTGACCTTTCTGTACCGATAATAATCAAGCAGCTCTTTAGAAAACATTGAAAAAAAATATTCAAGTTTATTTCGAGTCTTCAGCCTTTCGAAGGTTCACCCGATTCCCTTGAAGCGAACGAGCTAGCGGGGTCAACGAACGTCACTAAATATCCCTTTGATACCATACCCCCTTGCCCTTCTCCCTACCCTTTCGCCCCTCACTCGAATGGCAAAGCTAAACGAGGGGGAGAACCTCGAAGTTCATTCGGGATCGGGACATAAAGGAAATCCACGAAAGGATTCGAAAAGATCGAAACAAGGATAAATAAGTTTCGTTCGGGACGGAACATTCTCCGCCGGGATTTGCCAATAGTTGGATAAGGTAGTGACGTTACTAATCGTTCAATGTGAAATAAGGAGTTATTTCGCGAAGGATAAACTGATTCAGGGTGATGCCCCAAAATCAATTCAATGTTCATGACCAGCAGAGAACCTCCACACGTTTAGTGCGAGTTAACGTAAAAAAAACCTCCACGAGAAATGTTAAGAAATGCAATATTGCAAGTAGCCACGCACAAGCCGATATATTCACCACGAAAAACCCACAGGATTCGACCGAGATGATACTGGTTTCTACTTAATCCAACGAATTATTGGTGTACCGAATTGAAAGCTGGGATCCCCGTTCGATTCAATTTCTATCTCGGTCAGATCTAATGATTTTTTGCGAGTCAATTTCCAAATATTAGTGAATTAATATGCCACCCTGCATTCAAACTCCGTGCAACAGGAAAATACCGTAAAACATTCAAAAGGGTTTTACAGAACTCTTTTGGAAAGACTACCCGAGACGAGCTCCATCCCTTCGGAGAGAATCGCCAAATTTCTTCGTTCGATCTATCGAGATGGATTAGAAATATAAATTAATTTTTTTTCTCTCAGCATTCGAAAGTATGTGTCGGTACATTTAAACTCCATTATTACAATAAATTACATTTTTTATAAAATGCTGACTGGGTAGTGATACCATTTGGTTTGCCCAAATTACGTGCCCGGACTGGCAAAGGAGGATCAGAGACAATTACTACAACCGCGTAAAATTTGGTTTTACGTTTGATAAGTCATTGGGACTACCTGACCTCAACAGAAGAGACCTCTTTCACTTCCCCATGCATGAATATGCAACATAATAATAGGGAAATTTGAAATTACTGCAGTTGGCCACGAAATATCGATCGAAAATCTACATTAGGCAACTAATCCTTAATTATAACGATTTAAATTCGGAAATAATGAGGTACCTTGAGAGAAATGCTCTTTTATAACAGCTGTGGTCAAAATAAAGCTTTCTATGAGGGATTACAGAGTGATAGGTAGTGTGTTTGTGAATAGATGGTTAGTGCTTGCAGGTAGTTTGAACCGAATGATAAAAGTATCGGAGAGGTATCATTTTCTGCGAGTTAGAAATTCTTTTAATATGCATGTTAAAACCAACGCAGACGGATTTAAGGCCTGAATTAAAAAAAATAAAAAGGTAATTCAACTGAATCATTATTTTTTTTACGAACGAATAGATTTAAAGCGCCACGCTATTACAGGAAACCCCAAGTTGACACTAAGGACATGAGGGCTGTTTGCACGACTAAACCAACTGACAAATACACATGGTATGCGTTTGATGCTGTCCCTGGAGTAGTAAGTCAAGACCCTAATTACAAGTGATAGGCAAGAACACTATACGAGGTTGTAGAAAATATAGAAAATAGAGCCTTTCAAAAAGTAGTCTATACATAAATATATTAATAATGAGCACTTCACTTCTACTGCCACTTTAATCAGTGTAAACATACACACACATACACACGTATATAGTATATATGTTATAAAAGTATGTGTATATACATATATATATATGTAGTATATGGTAACATGATAGAATGTTTTCGCCGTTTGGCGGGGTTCCGTGTTTGAATATATAACTGGCAAATATGCTACATTTCCTTCTTTTAGCTATTCGTGCCTTTAAAGATACTGAACCTACTATTATGACATTATAAGATTAATTTCCCAACTATCCTTTCCTTTTCTGTGTTCGTCCATTGCTCTGCTAGTGGGTGAAATAACTCCCAAGTGAGCGCCGTCCTTAGGCCAAAAAGATACCTGCCACTTGGTTGAATATAACGCAGCAGATTTCAGTGATAATGACGTTTTCTCGATTTCTTAATTGGTAGAGCGTCTACAAATCGAAGGTCTGTGGTTCAAGGCCAGTTCAAGGAAATACTTTTCCACTTGCAATCCTTTGGCCTTCCCCACTATCCGTGCTCGCTCTTTCTGGGTATCTCTATCCGTTTTCCCTATACCCGTATGAATCTGTTATTGCTCCCTGGAGGATTTCGGATAAGGAAACCTTTTAGTAGTAGTAGCATTTTGGGGGAGGCGAACGACAGATAAGGTCATTTGTGCCATTAGAGATGGACAGGAAAGGGTGAAAGGAGGAGAGAAACCCGGCGTAGGCATTAGCCTACTCTTAACGAAAGGCACCAAGGGGTCCGTAGCTTAACGTCCCATCCGACGCACGGCGTACTCACCCAAAGTGACTTTCACAAAGCACCTCAAGTAAGGATCGAGATACCACTGAAAAATATTCTACACAGCCGGAATTCGAACCCGGGCCCTCTAGGGGAAGCTAGTATGATAGCCACCGCACCATTTCAATCCCCAGAAAACCTATAAGCTACGAATTATTCGTGATGATTGCAATAAAAAAATCATAAACAAAAAATCACATAGTGAAATAGTGCCTCCTACTTTTCTAAATACGAGTAGTAATCACCTTGGATAGCTGAAAACCAAATACCCACAGCCATAAGCTTCTGAGGGGTTTTGCGAGGTAATATGTATAGCACCTTGACTTTAATTATCAGTTTTTATGAGACTTTGGATTGAAAAATGATATTCATGCATCATTTTCAATTACATTTAATTTTTTTTAAATGACAATCACAAATTTGATTTTGTTTGCATGTTATATAAGGAAAATAATTTTATTTTCCTTTAAGCTATACGTGTAGATAAAATCTTTAAGGTTCTGAGTACAGGCACTTAAAAATATAAAAAAATACATAGTATTTTCATAGGCACCAACGATTTTAAACTTAAAACACTGAATTTCGCTCCCCAGCATCAGAATGGGTTTATTTAACCGAAAATTTGTTTTTAACATCATATGAAGCTTGCTGAAACGAAGCAAATATTTTTCATTACAGAGGAACTTCTTCATTGCACACTACGATATTTTTTTAAATCAAATCTCAAGGCTAATTAAGAAACATTAGTCTGGAAGTTTTTGCCTACTGCATTTGATGGGTCATATGCATTTTTGACAGACTATGCCCGGTGCTTTGAAATAATCGAAATTGATCGTCGAATGCCTTCTAGAACAATGATCAAAAATGTACAGCGAGAAAACAAAAAAAGCCTAACTTAATTTACGATTTCGTGAAATCTCATTGAAATGCGTTTTTGCTAGCAATAAATATTTCTACTGTTTGGTTATTCAATGATCCAAAACAAAGACTGCTTGAACATCTGTAGTACGACAAACAAACAATTATTCAGTGAGACGACTGCAAGTAATAAAACGCTGACAGTGAATAGACCGTCGATCGATTGGCTCGCATTCCACACCAAGGAGGATTTCCTTTCATCTCAACAACAAAAGAGTGCGTAAAATAAAGGTCGACAGTGAAACTTGTATATTGTCCCTGGCGATGATCAAAGTATCGTCGCGCATTGAGATTTAAGAATTTTTTCTCGGCGGGTGGATACGATACACTTCCATTACAGGGCTTAAACCCAGAAATATTCTCCCGAGTAACGTTCATTCTTCCATTTTCGGGCTCGCTCCTTTCATAGCTGTAATTACGGAAAGAGTCAAAAGCTAAAAATAAAAAGTTCCATGCCTCAACGGGATTGCATTCTTGTGATTCCATTACTTGCTCCACAACCCAAAGACCCATTCCCATGGCTGGAATGCCATTTGTTTCATTCCGATCCACACATAAGCTCAGAGTTGAGGTGCTTCAACCGCAGTAGGTCGTGGGATGCGGCGAGGATGATCCTGGGAACCTCCCTCGTTAACAGTCTACCCTCTGATTTACTCCCAATCCTCACACATTCCATCGTTCTCACAAAGCCCTATTCATCTTCTCACATACAAATGGCGCCACGGCCTATCCGCCTCTCTCAACTTACACAACTTGTTCATTGTGTCCGGCAGACAAGCTCTCATCCGTTTTCGCTTTGATCGGAAGACGCTCTATCCGTATCTATCGCATCAAAGGATGAATGACAAAAATGTCGCACGTATACGAATTTATCTATCATACTTGCTGTCTTTGTCACGAAATATTTAGGAAGAAAATATTTGGATAAATACATTGACAAAAAGATACTTCAATGATAATGCCAGCTCAGAAGGCAAACCGAGTTAATGAGTCCCAAGGTCTCAATTAAAAGTAAACTGCGTAACGATATAGTGACGGTGCTTTAGTTTCATAATGAAGCCATGACTCGATAGAAACGAGCTAATTACATTATAAAGAAGTAGCACAATTCTTCAATTCTACGTTCGTTTATTATAAAAATCATCACCTCACAAAAGTTTTTATTGGATAAAATTAAAGCGTACGCACTGTATTTTAAATTCATTTTCAGAGTGACCAATTGTTCTCCAATAAAGAATAAGCTTGGGTCTGGCAGAGATAGGATAGGAGGAGTCCGTTTTGCATCAATTCAGCGCACGGAAGTGTCGGACAGCATTGCGGTCAATGGTTGGAGTATTTCGTCGAACAATCGGAATATCCCGCGTTCACATCCAGCTGATGCCTCCAGACACTTCGGGACAAACCTAAGCCATATTATTTTCTGGGCAGTTAATCTTCCCGAGACATCACAGATGACGCCGGGAAAAAAACTGCATACTCTTTCCCGAATATGTGAAATTCACTCGCGAGCTGAAGTCTTACCAATCAAAATAAGCCATGATGTTAATTAGTATGATGGTGATTTCATTATATAATTAACATGTGCCATAGTAATATACCTGGAATTCATTATGACTGGTTTTTAATAGGTGATGTTAGAGTTAAACTAAACCCTAAAATACATGTAATTCACAGAGTCGAGGAACCACAATTTATCTCGGTAGAACCTGAGGTTTCTCAAAAAATACTGGTAACTAGACAATTGCCCTACTAGAGCGTTATTTATATTTTAAATCATTTAGATTTTTAGAACTCCGTTAATTAACGGTCCATTGAATGGGTTTCCACGCCTTCATAGTCATTAAGAGTATGGATTGAGACATCTCAGAAAAACAATTCAAAACAAAATAGTACTGAAAAGTTTGGGAATCCGCAAAATTGGTTGGAGAGAATATATCATAGAAGACCATTTTCGTAAATCACAGAATTTTTTTATCAAAAAATGCCACAAGCAACATTTATAATCAATAAGCCGAGCCAGAATCCTGTTTAGGGTATCGTTAATGAAAAAAAAGTGCTTTTAATTTCAAATTGTCTGTATGTCGATCTGTTCCGAGGTTCCTATTTATAATGTGGTGGGAAATTTGAAGTTTGGAATTATTTAACAATCCGAAAATATAAAAATTTAGCATAATTTTCTTAATCTATTAATATTTATGCGACTTTTCCCTTCGATGAGAAAACAATTTCTAAAAAATATAAGGTCACTACAAAATTTTTATGAAAGCCGATAAATTTTACCCTTAAAGGAACGTTTTGAGAATGTAATGAAGTAAGGACATCTACTGTGTTCTACTTGAACTTGAGTCCTCAAAACTCATGCTAGGATATTACATTTCAACTACTACACTAATCGAACAATGGTACAGTTTGGGTGAGTTAAAATAAAACAAAATGGACAATGGTCACCAATTTAAGGCTAAATTCGCACTCGCCTGTCGTTTAAATCCATTTTAGACCAAAATTCAACATCTCTTAACTGCCGTCTTGATCCATCCTTAAAATTCATTTTACATAATCTAATACGCTCACCACTCACATACCTGAGGATTACGAAAAGTGAAGAGTCAGGCGTGATGTTGTGGAATCGAGACAATGAAAACTTCGTTGCAATTTTCCACAGTTAAAACTTTATTGCCGACCATACAGTGTATCGAAACCATGGTCGGCAATAAAGTTTTAATTGTGGAAAAATTGCAACGAAGTTTTCATTATACCTGAGGATTCCTTCGACACTGAATGAAGTAACGTGCGCCTAGCGAAATGCTTCGGATAATATTTTCCATATGATTGACCTGAGTGCCAAAACAGTAGCAGGCTTTCTTTGGTTAATTTCTTATTTAAAAATGTCCTCTCAGAATAGTTTCGCAGGGATTGACGCGGATGTTATTGTGCTGTGGATACCGGCAACCGTCCATACCATTGTGGGAAAGGATAAATATACTCCCTGGCAGGCCAAACCTAAATTTTCAGATACTGTTCAAGTCGCAAATGGGATATACGCATAAACCACACAAATCAAATTGATAAATACTTCAGTTCGGAACGGAAAATAGATTATGAAACATTACGAGCACAACTATACATAATATAGATTAGTATCAATGAGGGGGATTACGGGCCCTTTCCCTGGCCTAAAGAAAAGGTTCGATTTTCCTTGATTTTCAGTAATTTAAAGGTGAAAGTACTTGGCTGAGGGGCATTTCGTGGAGAATATACCACTTACTTTAACATTAAATATATGTTCCGTTTCTTTCATGAATTATTTTTTAAAACTATTTTTAATTTATAAAACTTTAGAAAGTAATACCTTACGAAAGGAATGAGTGCATACGACTATTTCGCCTACCCACTTAATCCGTTGCTACAGAGAAACAAGATGAAATACCATATCAATCGTGATGAATCTGGGCACTGAAATATGATTTCACTCATATAAAGACATATTCACTACTTCCAAATACCCAAAAAGCCTTAGAATTTACTCATGTATGTGGTCCATAAAAAAAACAACAGCTGGAAAGCTTCATGGAACAATATTAAAAACAATACTCCTTTTTTGATAGTAAAAATAGTCCAGAACAGTCTGAAAGTTAAATTGGAACGAGAGCTGATGTTACAAAAAATTTCGAAGAAACTTTCGCTTAGGTTTGAAATGAGAACAAATGTAAGCATACTCAGAGAGAGAACTCATGCGATTTTGGTACGTGGCCCATTAAGTCAATTCGGATATAGCCTCGGTGTTTGAGTACACTGTCATGTGTGAAAATGTCTAAAACCTTATCTCGCTTTAGATTTGTTATTATATCACATTACATAGGAATGCTAATTTCTATTTAATTTTAAAATAAACGAAAATATCGTTCGTACTTCCCAGAAAACTGGCTAATCATAATTAATAGTTCACATACATTAGCAGCTCTGGATTCATCCAAGAGTGGCAATCGTCGTATTGATTAACTGAGATTATAAATCGCTATACTCTTATAGGCATCCTGGAGAAAATTATGTAACAGATTGGAGAAGAATTCGTCTTCGTATTTTTTATATGAAATCATTTCATTTTACAAAAAATTAATTTGATGCGTGCATTAAAGACAAATAAATATTATTATTATCAATTCGAAATATTACACTGTTAAAATATCCATTTATATAATATCCAACGCGTAATATTTTATAAACATTTCACGCTTAGAAGACGCATTCAAAGATTTCAAAAAGAAATTAAACATAAAGACCAATGAAAATCTTCCAAAAGAAACCTTGGGCACTGGGAAAGACTTAAAAAAAAAACCAAGGCTTAACAAAAATAAAAAAATTCACAAGGGGAAAATCGAAAGAGTTTCGACGCAATTCGATAGGAAAGAAAACGCAGGAGAAAAAATAAACACCTTGCTTTTACTTTTTTTTGAAAATCGAAGAAAAGACAAACGGACGACGCAGACAAGAGTAACAATGTCCCAATGTCCGTCCTCTAGAAGAAACTCCAGTTCGTGCTCCCTCGAAGGACAATGGGGGCAAAAAATCGCCGCCTGGTATCGATCTGAGGAAAACCACCGAGGATTTGCACTTACAACATGGCGTTTTAAAGGAAAGCGAAGTGGAGAGGGATTTTTAAGATTTTCGAGACACAACAAGACAGAGTTCAGGCTTTTCCATTCCCCGTGATTACAGTTGTATCCCTCAGCGTCCGTGAGCCCCACATAGGAAAAGATTATTATGTTCTCAGACACTCCAAATGGCTACACGGCTTTGAGATAATCTCAAGTAATTTATCCACGGAGGCTAAAGTTTAATGGCAATTTTTTGTAATGATTTAACCACGGGAATGATGGCGAACGGATACCCTAAGAATGAACAGTTGCGTAAGTAAACGGTATGGATTACGTGACCTAAAAGAATGGTAGGCTAAAGGAGAAATTAAACGATGAGAGGGATAAAATTCTTTTCTCAGACAATCTTGGCTTGATATTGATCCCAAAATGTCACGTGGCTATAAAAGCCCTGGCATTTCCAATGTTCCAGAGGAAATATTTCCATTACCACCATCAAAGCAACTCACTGTCATGTACACTAGTTTTAAGCTCTACAGTCCTCGCTAACGACTTTTAGAGCAGAACTTCTCTTTTTTAGGCAGAGTTTGAGCTTGATATCTCAAAAACGCTTCGCATACTTAAATGCCTTTTGCATATGAACTTAAATATCATATTGTCCTGCATATTAATGTAATGCATAACGTTACGAGGAATTTTTAACATTTTTTAAAGGCGGTTTTGGAGTAAGAAGATAAATTAAGCCTTTAATTGATATGATGGCTTGTTGGTTTTTTATTACAAAATGGTATCTTCTCCTGAAACGAAATTTCATAGGAAAATAAATGGCAGCCTTCTCTTGCCGTCATGGTTACGTCGCTTTATTCATTTAACTTAGTTTATTTATGTTGTTTTACACAATTTATGATATCTTTTTTCTCGCAACTATACAACTGTGGACTATAGTGGTTTGTTAGATCTTCCAGAAAAAGGAAAACTCCAGAACAGTGGTATGGCCGAAATTTGTGACGTTTTGGAATGGTTCCCGAGTTGCCCGTCCTCCATTCATTCTCACAAATTGGGGCATTGGAGAATCAAATTTACCCTAGTAATTCCCCTAGGGAAAAACTCGCACAGGCTACTTTACAGGGTCTGCCCCAAAAATTAGTAGAATGGTTTTATCCCACCGAATCGGAGAATTAGGTTAGAGCGATTTGTCGTAAGAAGGGTGGTTGGAGGTCTTGTAAAAGCGATGCGACCAGCGTCAGTGGTGTGGGCCATTACAGCGTGCGGATCACTGCTTGACT